>NC_088336.1:8123500-8454000 GCF_036884655.1 Musa acuminata AAA Group | reverse complement strand
ATTTTATAGATCATCTTGGCTTCAATCTAAGATTGATCTATTAAGAAATTCATCTCTTAAAATGATTTTGTGTTGCTGCAAATTTTCGTCGTAATCCGCTAAAATTTCTCGACGAGAATTCTGCAATTGCAACTTGCACCAATTTCCTTGCTGTTATACTGCCAAAATTTTCTTGATTAAATTAGATATCCATGCTGTCATATAAACTATGATTTTGCTATCAATTCCCTCCTCAATTCTCTCAAGTTTTTGGTGGAAATTACATCGAGAAACCGTTGTTTCTTTGACGACAATTCTACTCTTACAAGACAGCACATACTTGCTGCAACTTCCACTGATTTATATCAAACCTTTGCTACCATCTATCATAGATCCAAAACTTTCATCCACTGCCCTAAAACTCCACCAAACCACACCCTCAAACTGCACCCAAAATAGCCACAAAATAAGCCTAAACTAGCCTACATCCACCAATCTACCACCCCTTTCGACCATCAATTCTCTCAATCAATACATGCCTTTAACCCGATAACAAAAGAGAGATCTTAAGATCACAAATTTGGCGGCATATACTATGGCATTTGAGGAGGTAATCAATGAGACTGTAGCGGCGGCCAGATCTCCCTAGGGCGATCTGACTCCTGCAGCGGCGACGACACTGTAGCGGTGACCAGATCTTGGGCGACCACTGTAGCGGCGACGACACTGTAGCGGCAACCAGATCTAGGGCGACCACTGTAGCGGCGGCCAGATCTCCCTAGGGCGATCTGACTCCTGCAGCGTCGGCTTTCTCCCACGGGCGACGGGCGACGACTCTGTAGCGGTGATCTGATTTCCTGCAGCGTCGGTTGTTTCCCAAGGGCGACGGTACTGTAGCGGCAGCGACGACACTGTAGCAGCAACGGTACTGTAGCAGCGACGACATTGTAGCGGCGACGAGATCTCCCTAGGGCGATCTGACTCCTGCAGCGTTGGCTTTCTCTCACGGGCGACGATATTATAGCAACGATCTGATCTCCCTTACAGTAGTGGTGATCGGATCTCCTGTAGCGTCGGCTTCTCCCCAAGGGCGACGATACTATAGGGCGACCAGATCTCCCTAGGGCGACGGTACTGGAGCGGCGATCTAATATACAACGACGGTGGCTTTTCCCTATGGAGACGATTCTATAGCGGCGACTAGAAGAGGGATCTAACATGGCAGCGACGGCCCCTAGGGTTGGCGACGGTGGCGGGAGGGTTGATACGATGGTAAGACTCCCTATCGTTACCCCTCAATTGGCTCCTCCTCCATATCCTCTCCAGAGAGAAACTCCTTCGACGAAACAACATCGAAGTAGGTCGCGCTCTAGATCGCGGCAGCCTGCCCTCATTTCCAATGACCCTAGGCCTTGGATTAGCCTCTTCAAGGCTGCGGTTGGAAGTCCGGATCTAAGCTTGGAATTCTTTACTCCAGAAGTTCAGGCTGATAAGAAGATTTCTGTATACGAGACTGCTGATTCAGCAGAGCTTATTAAGACATGGTCTATGGCGATTGTTGGCTATGTGGTAGGTCTCAAAACATCTTATTTCCCACTATCCTCATTTATCAAAACTCGATGGGGAATATCGTCATTTGATCTTCATATGCTGGAGAACGGATTCTTTGTTTGCAAGCTATACTCTGAAGAAGATTTACAATGGGTCCTCGAAGGATTCTGGACTATTCGCGGCCATCCAATGATTCTACAACGCTGGTCTCCTGATGTCCGTTTGGAGTTAGATAGCCTACAGTCTATTCCATTATGGGTATCCTTTCAAGGTCTTCCTCTACATCTTTGGAGTCGACGTTTTATTGCAAAGTTATGCAGCACTCTGGGACAGCCACTCTACATCGACAAAGCAACAGCTGCTCAGACGAGATTAGCGTTTGCACGAGCATGTGTACTGGTTTCTTCCGACGAAGATCTTCCAAATGAGGTTCTCTATCGTGATCTTGACGGGAAAACTCGGAAGGTACATGTCTCATATTCCTGGATGCCACAACGATGTCGGCATTGCTTATCTTTTGGTCATGCAAATGGAGCTTGTCAGCAAACTCCAAAACAAATCACAAAGGTCTATCGACCACGTCAAGCGCCTCAGAAACAAAGCGAGTCTTCTCTAATGGCAGTAGCACCGATGGTGGCGAAGACTATTGAGCATTCTGACTCGCAAGGACAGCACCGCGGACAGAAGGTCAAATCCAAAACTATATCTCTTCCTACAATGTCGGAGCCTTCCACAACAGAGGTTTCCCTTGGTACTAGTGGACAGGAGAAATATAAGTCAGGAACTTCATCTCTTCCAATATCATTGGATCCGTCCACAATAACTCAACAAACTCAGGCCCAAACAAATCTTGCCAGCAAGGATATTCTTCCTCAACAAACTCAGGCCACAACAAACATCGCCAACAAGGTTATTCTGTCTCAACAAACTCATGCCCCAACAAACCTCTCTAGCCAGGCTACTCCAACAAGTACTATCTAAGATATTGTGCTGCAACAATCTTATCGTGCTTCGACAAACCCTGCCAATCAAGACCACATGATTCAAGGTATTTTAAAGTTTAAAAATTTGCAAGCTGTAGATGAAGTGGATAAATATAGGAATAAAGCCATGAAAGGTAAGGATATTGTGCGGGAGGAAAATACAAAATCGAAAGATAAGAAAAAGGATGGTACAGTCCATCCAAAGTCGTAGGATGAATACCTTACCACCTTTTCATTTCTTTATTACTAATGAAATAACATGTTGGAATGTTCGCGGACTTAATAAGCCGGAGAAATGTCGGGAGCTCAACAGAATAATCAAGTCTGCCGCATGTGATATTGTTATTCTAGTAGAAACGAAAATTAAACAATCACGCGTTCAAGCTCAAAAGAATTTAATATGGCCGGACGCAGAACTGTTTACCAATGACTCAAATGAAACTTTTGGTAGAATATTGGTCTTATGGCATCCTAACTCTATTATTGCTTGGTTTATTTCTGCTACTGATCAATTCATTCATCTTAAGGTAGAGGACAAAAAGAATGTCTGTCAATTCAATCTCACTGGTATATATGCTTCAAATAGTATGCAAGAAAGAAATACTCTTTGGTCTGACCTGACTAATATTGCAAATGGCTGTCTCAATGTACCTTGGATTGTTCTTGGAGACTTTAACACTGTTCGGTACACAAATGAAAAAGTGGGGGGTAGACAACTTTCAGAAAGCCAGCTTCAAAGTTTTAATGATTACATTGACACTGCAGCTTTGTTTGATATGAAATCTGTGGGTAATTGGCTCTCCTGGAGTAATCAAGGTGCTGCTAACAGAAAAATAATGGCTCGACTTGATAGGTGTTTGATTAATCATGAATGGTTAACAGTTTATCCAGATTCACTTCTTGAGTATGGTGCTCCTTTGTTTTCTGACCATTCTTTAATGTATATACACGCAGACAAAGCGACACCAAGAGGCAAGAAACCGTTTAGATTCTTTAACATGTGGAGTACTCATCCTCAATTTCTTGATGTTATCAGATCTGCTTGGAATGTTAATGTGCATGGATCCCCCCCTTACATCTTATGTCAAAAGCTCAAAGCCTGTAAAGCAGCACTAAAGGAGTGGAATACAAATACCTTTGGCAATATTATCACCACAGTTCAATTTTGCAGGAAGGAACTAATGTCATTGCAACATGAGCTGCAACTTCAGCCAAATGATGAGAATATTATCTATAAATAGACAGAAGCCAGAAATAACTTCATGCAAGCCTTAAAAAAGGAGGAAAGTTTTGCAAAGCAGAAGTCTCGACAGCATTGGCTTACACTAGGAGATTCCAATACTAAATTTTTCTATGCTTCAATTGCTACTCAAAGGGCTGTTAACCGTATCAGCAAATGCAGAGACAAAGATGTTAATCTTATTGAGAATTTAGATGAGGTTAAAGCACACACAGAGCAATTTTTTTATTCCTTACTCAATCAAGCTGAGAAAACTAATAACATTCATGTGGAGCCGACTAGAAAACTTGATTCGGAAGCTATTTCAATCCTCAATGCCCCAATTACAGACGACGAAATTGTATGTGTTGTCTTTAAGTCACCAAAGCACAAAAGCCCAAGTCCAGATGGATTTCCAGCTGAATTTTATCAAACTGCTTGGTCTATTATTGTAAATGGTGTGATCAAGGCTTGCCAACATTTTTTCTCTTCAGGTCATATTCTTAGAGAGATGAATTGCACTTTTATTTCTTTAATTCCGAAGAATGCAGGGGATGATTCACTAGAGAACTATCGACCCATATCATTATGCAACTTTATTTACAAGATCATCTCCAAAGTATTGGCAAATAGAATGCAAAAGGTAATACACAAGATCATTAGTCCAAATCAAGCTGCTTTCATCAAAGGGAGAAGTATACATCATAACATTTTGCTTGCTAATGACTTGGTCAAAGATTTGCATTCAAAAGCAAGAGGGATAAAAATATGTTTTAAAGCTGATTTACGGAAAGCCTTTGATTCAGTTAATAGAAAATTTATCTATAAGATGCTCCTCGATATGAACTTCCCACAGCAATGGGTTCAATCTTGCCTGGAAACTCCAAAGTTTTTAATACTCTTTAATGGCTCACCTATTGGTTTTTTTGGGAGCACGAATGGCATCCGACAAGGTGATCCACTCTCTCCATATCTCTTTACTATTGCGATGGAAGGACTTAGCTGTATGTTGGAACATATAGTCTTAAATGGCAGCATTAAGGTACCCAATGCTGGCTCTATTCATATATCACATATAACATTTGCAGATGATTTACTTATCTTTCTCCAAAATGATCCAACTTCAGTAAAGAACCTGGCTACTATTATGAATGACTTTGGTATGGTTTTTGGACTTCAATTAAATCATGCGAAAAGTAAAGTATATATGAGCCCTTACGTTGAGGATAAGGTCTTTATTGCACAAACTTTGGGGGTTAGTGAGGGAAGCCTGCCAGTTCCTTATTTGGGTCTCCCGCTCATATCCACAGGCATTCACAAAACCCACTGTCAGCCTATCCTGTAAAAAATAAAGAATAGAATTTCTTCTTGGAAAAATAGGCTTCTATCGAAAGCAGGACGACTCGAACTCATCCGTTCTGTATTGCACTCCTACTCTATATATTGGTGTAATGCATTTCTTCTACCTGCTGGACTTCTCCAAGATATTGAACGGTTATTAATGAACTTCTTCTGGAATGGAACAAATGATAAGGCAATGCATATGGTAAATTGGGATAGCATTTGCAACCGAAAGATGAAGGGGGACTAAACTTGAGAAATACTAGCGATTGGAATCAAGCATGCCTGGTACAACAATTGTGGGATCTTTTGCAAAACAAATGTTCCTTATGGTCACAATGGGTTTCTGCTAGGTATCTTTCAAAGGAATCAATCTAGGAAATTTCAACAAGAACATACCACTCTGCAGCTTGGAAAGGAATTTTAAAGGCAAGGAATTGGCTAATCAAACACATCTCTTATGGAATCTCTTCTGGAACTAGTACTAATATGTGGTACGATCCTTGGGTGAGTGGGAAGAGTATATTTCAATTATATGGCGACAGAATACGAAAAGATCTTGGGGCTCCCAAAGATTGGAAGGTTTCCGAGTTCATTGCTAACGGTACCTGGTGTCTCCCTAATCCTATTTCTCCCGAAATGTTATCACTTTGGCCGACTATCATAGCTATTCCAATCAGGAACAACTCTTCAGATATACTTATTTGGCCTCATGACAATGGCAAATTTAGTGCCACATCCGCATGGAATCAAATTAGGCAAAGAAATAACAAGTGGGTCCCAAGCAGTTGGACATGGGATCGATCGGGATCACAAAGACACTCCTTATGTACATGGCAGGCCCTTCTCAATAAACTACCTACAATAGACAATATGAAAAGAAGAGGTATCTATCATGTTAACCGATGCTCCCTTTGTTTGCAACAAGAAGAAACTGTTGACCACCTCTATTTTGCTTGTAATTATACAAAATGGATATGGAAGGAGATTCTCTAGCGATTTGAACTCAATAGACTGCCGCAACCAAACTTGCACCAAGAACTAGGCGACCTTATGCAATGTTTTTCAAGAAAAGGGCCTCTAACACAACTGGCAAAGGTTACTTTCAAATGCGCTATTTGGTGGATGTGGAAGGAGAGATGTAATAGAATCTTTGAATGTCAACACACAAACAATGCTCAGCTCTTGAAAGAGATTATTAGAGACTCTAGATCCTGTTTGGAGCAAGATCTCAAAACCGAGCACTTCACCCGAAGAGAAAAAGATATTTTTATCAAATTTAATTTTGCTATTAGCAAAAGATCTTGGGAATGATGCCAAATAATGTACCCATAGGTAGTTATAGTCTACAGCATGTGTAGTCATAACTATCGCATTCGTACTCTATGAGTTACTTGGCTTTGTCTATGACTTGTATAGATAAAGCTATTTGTAGAAACTTTACACATAATCAATTTACTTTTACGTACCAAAAAAAAAAGGTAATCAATGCTAAATTCGAAGCCTAATTGAGAGGGACATTCATGTAAAACTGTTAGGGCTCTAGCTAGGAGAGTCCTAATTTAGAGGGACATTCTGTTCGTACTCTAGCTTGGAGAGTCCTAATTGAGAGGGGCATTTATGTAGGTGGTTTTTTCTTAGAGAAAAATAAGGAGTTGTAAGGGAATAGGAGTCTTGAGTAGGAGTCCTATTAGGAGTTGTTTAGAAGTAAGAGTCTTAAGTAAGAGTACTATTAGGAGTTAGGGTTTAGAAGTACTATAAATAGCCATGTATTCCTTCTCTTTTCTTAAGCAATAGATGAATCTTTTCTGCAGCCTTTGAGCAGCAACTTGGAGGGAGGAACCCCTATAGAGTTCCAAGGAGGCCGATCCCCTAAAGAGATCAATCCAAAGTTTAAAATCTGCAAGGGTTCTAACACATGGTATCAGAGCAGCGTTCTTTGCATCTCGCTGCCCTTCCACAGCCATCCATCAACCCTCCACAACCATCCAACGTAATTCCCACAATTGCTTAAAAGATCGTCGCCAAATTCCACCGTCATTTCCACCACCGCAGATCATCCTTTGATCTCCCCGTGAATTACAACAGGTTCTGGTTTCCTACCTTACTACTGCTGCAATTTAGTTATCCTTATTCGAAAATCCAAAAAAAAAAACTGATGATGCTGCAATTTAGTTATCCTTATTTGAAATTTAGTTACTACTGCTGCAATTTAGTTATCCTTATTGATCTTTGTCGTAATAAATCTTGTACTTTCGGTTTTAAACATGATACATGTTTTGATTTGGCATAAATGAAAAAGGCATGCTTGTAAGAAACAAATAAAAAGAGGGTAGGTTTCTCCTTGAAGAGCACGAATGGCATCCGACAAGGTGATCCACTCTCTCCGTATCTCTTTACTATTACGATGGAAGGACTTAGCTGTATGTTGGAACATGCAGTCTTAAATGGCAGCATAAAGGTACCCAATGCTAGCTCTATTCATATATCACATATAACATTTGCAGATGATTTACTTATCTTTCTCCAAAATGATCCAACTTCAATAAAGAACCTGGCTACTATTATGAATGACTTTGGTATGGTTTCTGGACTTCAGTTAAATCATGCGAAAAGTAAAGTATATATGAGCCCTTACGTTGAGAATAAGGTCTTTATTGCACAAACTTTGGGGGTTAGTGAGGGAAGCCTGCCAGTTCCTTATTTGGGTCTCCCGCTCATATCCATAGGCATTCACAAAACCCACTGTCAGCCTATCCTACAAAAAATAAAGAATAGAATTTCTTCTTGGAAAAATAGGCTTCTATCAAAAGCAGGACGACTCGAACTCATCCGTTCTGTATTGCACTCCTACTCTATATATTGGTGTAATGCATTTCTTCTCCCTGCTGGACTTCTCCAAGATATTGAACGGTTATTAATGAACTTCTTCTGGAATGGCACAAATGATAAGGCAATGCATATGGTAAATTGGGATAGCATTTGCAAACCGAAAGATGAAGGGGGGCTAAACTTGAGAAATACTAGAGATTGGAATCAAGCATGCCTGGTACAACAATTGTGGGATCTTTTGCAAAACAAATGTTCCTTATAGTCACAATGGGTTTCTGCTACGTATCTTTCAAAGGAATCAATCTAGGAAATTTCAACAAGAACATACCACTCTTCAGCTTGGAAAGGAATTTTAAAGGCAAGGAATTGGCTAATCAAACACATTTCTTATGCAATATCTTCTGGAACTACTACTAATATGTGGTACGATCCTTGGGTGAATGGGAAGAGTATATTTCAATTATATGGCGACAGAATACGAAAAGATCTTGGGGCTCCCAAAGATTGGAAGGTTTCCGAGTTCATTGCTAACGGTACCTGGTGTCTCCCTAATCCTATTTCTCCCGAAATGTTATCACTTTGGCCGACTATCATAGCTATTCCAATCAGGAACAACTCTTCAGATATACTTATTTGGCCTCATGACAATGGCAAATTTAGTGCCACATCCGTATGGAATCAAATTAGACAAAGAAATAACAAGTGGGTCCCAAGCAGTTGGACATGGGATCGACCGGGATCACAAAGACACTCCTTATGTACATGGCAGGCCATTCTCAATAAACTACCTACAATAGACAATATGAAAAGAAGAGGTATCTATCATGTTAACCGATGCTCCCTTTGTTTGCAACAAGAAGAAACTGTTGACCACCTTTATTTTGCTTGTAATTATACAAAATGGATATGGAAGGAGATTCTCCAGCGATTTGAACTCAATAGACTGCCGCAACCAAACTTGCACCAAGAACTAGGCGACCTTATGCAATGTTTCTCAAGAAAAGGGCCACTTACACAACTGGCAAAGGTTACTTTCAGATGCGCTATTTGGTGGATGTGGAAGGAGAGATGTAATAGAATCTTTGAATGTCAACACACAAACAATGCTCAGCTCTTGAAAGAGATTATTAGAGACTCAAGATCCTGTATGGAGCATGATCTCAAAATCGAGCACTTCACCCGAAGAGAAAAAGATATTTTTATCAAATTTAATTTTGCTATTAGCTAAAGATCTTTGGAATGATGTCAAATAATGTACCCACAGGTAGTTATAGTCTACAGCATGTGTAGTCATAACTATCGCATTCGCACTCTATGAGTTAATTGGCTTTGTCTATGACTTGTATAGATAAAGCTATTTGTAGAATCTTTACACATAATCAATTTACTTTTACTTACCAAAAAAAAAAAAGGTTTCTCCTTGAAAGATTTCATTATCGAGATTTCAAAAAGGGAGAGATAAACGAATCTATCTATACTTTTTTTATGAATCTCTTGAAAATGATCTTGATTTGATGATTTAAATTTAAATGAGCTTTATCTTGATTTTTTAAAATTTATAACTTGAGATTTTTTCAAGATCTCTTTTTTGTACTCCTATGATTTTTTCTTAAAAAAAGATATTTACTATATGAATCATGTCTTTTGGTATTTAATTGGTCTTATCCTTCATGATATGATTTTTTTTTATAAGTAAAAGTAAATTGATTTTATGTAATGTTTCTACAAATAGCTTTGTCTATACAAGTTATAGACGAAGCTAGGTAACTCGTAGAGTACTCATGCGGTAGTTTGTTAGGACTCTAGCTAGGAGAGTCCTAATTGAGAGGGACATTCATGTAAAACCTACCTAAGCCGACCCCTATTAAAGAGGTGAAGTGGCCGACTAGGTTTAGAAGGTTATTTCTTAGAGAAGAATAAGGAGTTGTAAAGGAATAGGAGTCTTGAGTTTGAGTCCTATTAGGAGTTGGTTATAAGTAGGAGTCCAATTAGGAGTTGGTTAGAAGTAGGAGTCTTAAGTAAGAGTCCTATTAGGAGTTAGGGTTTAGAAGCCCTATAAATAGTCATGTATTTCACTTCTTTTCAAAAGCAATAGATGAATCTTTTCTGCAGCCTTTGAGCAGCAACTTGGAGGGAGGAACCCCTATAGAGTTCCAAGGAGGCCGATCCCCTAAAGAGATCAACCCCAAGTTTAGAATCTGCAAGGGTTCTAACACCTGGTATCAGAGCAGCGTTCTTGGAGTCTCGCTGCCCTTCCACAGCCATCCATCAACCCTCCACAATCGCTCAAAGCAATTCGCACAATTGCTTAAAATATCGTCACCAAATTCTGTCGTCATCTCCACCACCACGGATCATCCTTTGATCTCCCCGTGAATTGCAACAGGTTCTGATTTTCTACCTTACTACTGCTGCAATTTAGTTATCCTTATTTGAAAATCCCAAGAAAAAAAATACTTACCAAAAAAAAAAATCCCAAGAAAACTATTCCTAAATTTCTACATAAACTTTTCGTCATAAAGTTTTCATCTCTACGACGAAAGATACATTGTAGAATTCCAACCATATAGCACCGTCTGTTTGATCTTGCTACTGTGTTTTTTTATCCCATTCTCTACGAAATTTTTATGACATCTTTGACACTTCCTAACAGCAGATTTTCCTTTTGTTTTGTCAAAAATTCTCAATATATATAGTTTCTGGCCTTCAGTTAAATCATGCGAAAAGTAAAGTCTACATGAGCCCTTGCAATGAGGACAAAAATGTTATTGCGCAGACCCTAGGAGTTAGTGAGGGAAATCTGCCAGTTACATATCTTGGTCTCTCACTCATATCCACTAGCATTCACAAAACCCACTGTCAGCCTATCCTGCAAAAAATAAAGAATAGAATTTCGTCCTGGAAAAATAGGCTTCTTTCAAAAGCAGGACGACTTGAACTCATACGTTCGGTGTTGTACTCTTACTCTATATATTGGTCCAATGCATTTCTTCTGCCTATTGGACTTCTCCAAGATATTGAACGGTTATTAATAAACTTCTTCTGGAATGACACAAATGAAAAGACAATGCATATGGTAAATTGGGACAGCATCTGCAAACCGAAAGATGAAAGGGGGCTGAACCTAAGAAATACTAGAGATTGGAATAAAGCTTGTTTGGTAAAGAAATTGTTGGACCTTTTACAAAACAAATGTTCCTTATGGTCACAATGAGTTTCTACTATGTATCTTTCAAAGGAATCGATTTGGGAAATTTCAACAAGAACATTCCACTCTGCAGCCTGGAAAGGAATTTTAAAGGCAATGAATTGGCTAATCAAACACATTTCTTATGCAATCTCTACTGGAACTAATACTAATATGTGGTACGATCCTTGGGTGAATAGGAGAAGTATATTTAATTATATGGTGACAAAGATTGGAAGGTTTTCGAGTTCATTGCTAATGGTACCTGGTGTCTCCCTACTCCTATTTCTCCTGAAATGTTATCGCTTTGGCCGACTATCACAACTATTCCAATCAGGAACAACCCTTCAGATGTACTTATTTGGCTTCATGACAATGGTAAATTTTTTTTTGGTAAGTAAATGTAAATTGATTATGTGTAAAGTTTTTACAAATAGCTTTATCTATACAAGTCATAGACAAAGCCAAGTAACTCATAGAGTGCGAATGCGATAGTTATGACTACACATGCTGTAGACTATAACTACCTGTGGGTACATTATTTGGCATCATTCCCAAGATCATTAGCTAATAGCAAAATTAAATTTGATAAAGATATCTTTTTCTCTTCGGGTGAAGTGCTCGGTTTTGAGATCATGCTCCATACAGGATCTTGAGTCTCTAATAATCTCTTTCAAGAGCTGAGCATTTTTTGTGTGTTGACATTTAAAGATTCTATTACATCTCTCCTTCCACATCCACCAAATAGCGCATCTGAAAGTAACCTTTGCCAGTTGTGTAAGAGGCCCTTTTCTTGAGAAACATTGGATAAGGTCGCCTAGTTCTTGGTGCAAATTTGGTTGCGGCAGTCTATTGAGTTCAAATCGCTGGAGAATCTCCTTCCATATCCATTTTGTATAATCACAAGCAAAATAGAGGTGGTCAACAGTTTCTTCTTGTTGCAAACAAAGGGAGCATCGGTTAACATGATAGATACCTCTTCTTTTCATAGTGTCTATTGTAGGTAGTTTATTGAGAAGGGCCTGCCATGTACATAAGGAGTGTCTTTGTGATCCCGGTCGATCCCATGTCCAACTGCTTGGGATCCACTTGTTATTTCTTTGCCTAATTTGATTCGACAATGGTAAATTTAGTGTCACATCCGGATGTAATCAAATTAGGCAAAGAAATAACAAGTGGCTCCCAAGCAGTTGGACATGGGATCGACCGGGAGCACAGAGACATTCCTTATGTACATGGCAAGCCCTTCTAAATAAACTACCTATAATAGACAATATGAAAAGAAGAGGTATCCATCATGTTAACCGATGCTCCCTTTGCATGCAACAAGAAGAAACTGTTTGACACGGGAGTGTCTAATTTACTACAATCTGATTTTTTTTTTTGGTAAGTAAAAGTAAATTGATTATGTGTAACGTTTCTACAAATAGCTTTGTCTATACAAGTCATAGACAAAGTCAGGTAACTCATTGAGTACACATGTGGTAGTTATGACTACATATGTTGTAGACTTTAACTCAGAACTGTAACGAGCATGTTAAGATGTGCCAAGACTACCATTGGTTACAGCATTTAACATCGTTGCCAAGATCTTTAGCTAATAGTAAAATTGAATTTGATAAAAATATCTCTTTCTCTTCGTGTAAAGTGCTCCATTTTGAGATTATGCTCCATGCATGATCTTGAGTCTCTAATAATCTCAGTCAAGAGCTGAGCATTGTTTGTGTGTTGACATTCAAAGATTCTGCTACATCTCTCCTTCCACATCCACCAAATAGCACATCTAAAAGTAACCTTTGCCAATTGTGTAAGATGTCCTTTTCTTGAGAAACTTTGTATGAGGTCGCCTAATTCTTGATGCAAGTTTGGTTGCGGCAGCCTATTGAGTTCAAATCGCTGGAGAATCTCCTTCTATATCCATTTAGTATATTCACAAGCAAAATAGAGGTGGTCAATAGTTTCTTCTTGTTGCAAACAAAGGGAGCATCGGTTAACATGATAGATACCTCTTCTCTTAATATTATCTATTGTAGGTAGTTTATTCAGAAGGGCCTGCCATGTACATAAGGAATGTCTCTGTGATCCCGGTCGATCCCATGTCCAACTGCTTGGGAGCCACTCGTTATTTCTTTGCCTAATTTGATTCCAAGCGGATGTGGCACTAAATTTACCATTGTCATAAAGCCAAATAAGTACATCTGAAGGGTTGTTCCTGATTGGAATAGCTGTGATAGTCGGCCAAAGTGATAACATTTCAGGAGAAATAGGAGTAGGGAGACACCAGGTACCATTAGCAATGAACTCGGAAACCTTCCAATCTTTGGGAGCCCCAAGATCTTTTCGTATTCTGTTACCATATAATTGAAATATACTTTTCCCATTCACCCAAGGATCGTACCACATATTAGTATTAGATCCAGTAGAGATTGCATAAGAAATGTGTTTGATTATCCAATTCCTTGCCTTTAAAATTCCTTTCCAAGCTGCAGAGTGGTATGTTCTTGTTGAAATTTCCCAAATCGATTCCTTCGAAAGATACCTAGCAGAAACCCATTGTGACCATAGGGAACATTTGTTTTGCAAAAGGTCCCACAATTGTTGTACCAAACATGCTTTATTCCACTCTCTAATATTTCTCAAGTTCAGCCCCCCTTCATCTTTCGGTTTACAGATGTTGTCCCAATTTACCATATGCATTGCCTTATCATTTGTACCATTCCAGAAGAAGTTCATTAATAGCCGTTCAATATCTTGGATAAGTCCAACAGGCAGAAGAAAAGCATTAGACCAATATATAGAGTAAGAGTACAACACCGAACGGATGAGTTCAAGTCGTCCTGCTTTTTATAGAAGCCTATTTTTCCAGGAAAAAATTATATTCTTTATTTTTTGCAGGATAGGTTGATAGTGGGTTTTATGAATGCCAGTGGATATGAGTGGGAGACCCAGATAAGGAACTGGCAGACTTCCCTCATTAACCCCCAGAGTGTGTGTAATAAAGTCCTTGTCCTCAATGCAAGGACCCATATAGACTTTACTTTTTGCATGATTTAACTGAAGGCCAGAAACCATACCAAAGTCATTTAGAATAGTAGCTAGGTTCCTCACTGAAGTTGGATCATTCTGGAGAAATATAAGTAAATCATCTGCAAATGTTATGTGTGATATGTGAATAGAACCAGTATTTGGTACCTTAATACCGCCATTCAAGACTGCTTGTTCCAACATACAGCTAAGTCCTTCCATTGCAATAGTAAAGAGATATGGAGAAAGTGGATCACCTTGTCGGATGCCATTCGTGCTCCCAAAAAAACCAATAGGTGAGCCATTAAAAAGTATCGAAAACATTGGAGTTTCCAAGCAACTTTGAATCCAATTTACTCATTTCTGTGGGAAGTTCATATCGATGAGCATCTTATAGATAAAACTCCTTACTTACCAAAAAAATAGATAAAACTCCTATTAACTGAATCAAAGGCTTTCCGTAAATCAGCTTTAAAACATATTTTCGTCCCTCTTGCTTTTGAGTGCAGGTCCTTTATCAAGTCATTAGCAAGCAGAATATTATGATGTATACTTCTCCCTTTGATGAAAACTGCCTGATTTGGACTAATGATCTTGTGTATTACCTTTTGCATTCTATCTGCCAACACTTTGGAGATGATCTTGTAAATAAAGTTGCATAATGATATGGGTCGATAGTTTTCTAGTGAATCAGCCCCTGCATTCTTGGGAATTAAAGAAATAAAAGTGCAGTTCATCTCTCTAAGAATACGGCTTGAAGAGAAAAAATGTTGGCAAGCCTTAATCACATCATTTCCAATAATAGACCATGCAGTTTGGTAAAATTCAGCTGGAAATCCATCTGGACCAGGGCTTTTATCCTTCGGTGACTTAAAGACAACTCTTACAATTTCATCATCTGTAACTGGGACACTGAGGATTGAAATGTCATCCGAATCAAGCTTTCTAGTCGGCTCCACATGAATGTTATTAGGTTGCACCGCTTGATTGAGTAAGGAATAAAAAAATCGCTCAGTATATGCTTTAACTTCATCTAAATTCTCAATAAGATTACCATATTTGTTTTTGCATTTTCTGATGCGATTAACGGCCCTTCGAGTAGCAATGGATGCATAGAAAAACTTAGTATTGGAATCTCCTAGAGTTAGCCAATGTTGTCGAGACTTCTGCTTTGCAAAACTTTCCTCCTGCTTTAAGGCTTGCATGAAGTTACTTCTGGCTTCTGTCTCTTTGTAGATAAGATTCTCATCTTGGGGCTGAAGTTGAAGCTCATATTTTATCGCCATTAGTTCCTTTTTGTAAATTTGAACCCGAGTGGTAATATTTCCAAAGGTGTTTGTATTCCACTCCTTCAGTGCCGCTTTGCAAACTTTGAGCTTTTGGCATAAGATGTAAAGTGGCGAACCATGTATATTAATATTCCAAGCCGATCTGATAATATCAAGGAACTGAGGATGAGTACTCCACATGTTAAAGAATCTAAATGGTGTTGCTTTCTCTGCGTGTATATACATTAAGGAATGATCAGAAAACAATGGTGCATCATACTCAAGAAGTGAATCAGGGTAAACTGTTAACCATTCTTGGTTAATCAAACATTTGTCTAGTCGAGCAATTATTTTTCTGTTACCATCGCCTTGATTACTCCAGGAAAGCCAATTGCCCACAGATTTCATATCAATCAATGCGGCAGTGTTTATATAATCATTAAATCTTTGAAGCTGACTTTCAGAATGCTATCTACCCCCCACTTTTTCATTTGTGTATCGAACAGTATTAAAGTCACCAAGAACAATCCACGGAATTGGCTAATCAAACACATTTCTTATGCAATCTCTTCTGGAACTAGTACTAATATGTGGTACGATCCTTGGGTGAATGGAAAGAGTATATTTCAATTATATGGCGATAGAATACGAAAAGATCTTGGGGCTCCCAAAGATTGGAAGGTTTCCGAGTTCATTGCTAACGGTACCTGGTGTCTCCCTAATCCTATTTCTCCCGAAATGTTATCACTTTGGCCGACTATCATAGCTATTCCAATCAGGAACAACTCTTCAGATATACTTATTTGGCCTCATGACAATGGCAAATTTAGTGCCACATCCGCATGGAATCAAATTAGGCAAAAAAATAACAAGTGGGTCCCAAGCAGTTGGACATGGGACGACCGGGATCACAAAGACACTCCTTATGTACATGGCAGGCCCTTCTCAATAAACTACCTACAATAGACAATATGAAAAGAAGAGGTATCTATCATGTTAACTGATGCTCCCTTTGTTTGCAACAAGAAGAAACTGTTGACCACCTCTATTTTGCTTGTGCTTATACAAAATGGATATGGAAGGAGATTCTCCAGCGATTTGAACTCAATAGACTGCCGCAACCAAACTTGCACCAAGAACTAGGCGACCTTATGCAATGTTTCTCAAGAAAAGGGCCACTTACACAACTGGCAAAGGTTACTTTCAGATGCGCTATTTGGTGGATGTGGAAGGAGAGATGTAATAGAATCTTTGAATGTCAACACACAAACAATGCTCAGCTCTTGAAAGAGATTATTAGAGACTCAAGATCCTGTATGGAGCATGATCTCAATACCGAGCACTTCACCCGAAGAGAAAAAGATATTTTTATCAAATTTGATTTTGCTATTAGCTAAATATCTTGGGAATGATGCCAAATAATATACCCACAAGTAGTTATAGTCTACAGCATGTGTAGTCATAACTATCGCATTCGCACTCTATGAGTTACTTGACTTTGTCTATGACTTGTATAGATAAAGCTATTTGTAGAAACTTTACACATAATCAATTTACTTTTACTTACCAAAAAAAAGAACAATCCACGGCATATTAAGACAGTTATTTGCAATGTTAGTCAGATCGGTCCAAAGTGTATTTCTTTCTTGCATACTATTTGAAGCATATATACCAATAAAATTGAATTGATAGCCATTCTTTTTGTCCTCCACCTTAAGATGAATGAATTGATTGGTAGCAGAAATAAACCACGTATTAATGGAGTTAGGATGCCATAAGACCCATATTCTACCAAATGTTTTACTAGAGTCATTGGTAAACAGTTCTGCGTCCGGCCATATTAAATTCTTTTGAGCAAGAACGAGTGATTTTTTAATTTTTGTTTCTACGAGAATAGCAATATCACATGCGGCAGACTTGATTATTCTGTTGAGCTCCCGACATTTTTCAGGCTTATTAAGTCCACGAACATTCCAGCAAATTATCTTCATCAGAAAAAGAAAGTAAGGTATTCATTCTACGACTTTGAATGGATAGTACCATCCTTTTTCTTATCCTTAGGTTTTGCATTTTCCTCCCGCACAATATCTTTACCTTTTAAGGCCTTATTTCTATATTTATCCACTTCATCCACAGCTATCAAATTTTTAAACTTTATACCTTGAGTCAAGTAGTCTGATTGTTGAGGCGCAATATCCTGGTTAGTATGATTTATTGATGCTTGAGATAGTCGAGGCAGAATATCCTTACTAACAAGGTTTGTTGGGGCCTGTGTTTGTTGTGACAGAATATCCTTGCTGGTGATGTTTGTTGGTGCTTGAGTTTGTTGAGTCACAATGTCTTGGTTGGCATTTTGAGTGGATATTGGAATTCCTGTTGTGGATGGATCCGGTAATATAGTAAGAGATGAAGTTTCCAACTTCTGCTTCTCTTGTCCATGAGTACCATGGGCTATTGTGGAAAGCTCCGACATAATAGGGAGAGATAAAGTTCCTGATTTGTCTTGTCTATGGCGCTGTCCCTGCGAGTCGAAATGCTCACACGTCTGCGTCACCACCGGTTCTACTACCATTAGAGGAAGTTCGCCTTGTTGCTGAGGCATCTGACGTGGCCTGTAGATCTTATTAATTGGTTTCGGGGTTTGTTGACAGGCTCCATTTGCATGACCAAAAGATAAGCAACTCTTGCATCGTTGTGGCTTCCAAGAATATGAGACATGTACCTTACGAGTGTTCCCTTCAAGATCTCGATAAAAAACCTCATTAGGGAGATCTTCGTCAGAGGAAACCAGTACACATGCTCGGGCAAATGTTAATCTCGTCTGCGCAGCAGTTGCTTTATCAATATAGAGTGGCTGTCCCAAAGTACTGCATAACTTTGCAATAAAACGTCGACTCCAAAGATGTAGAGGGAGACCTTGAAACGATACCCATAAGGGAATAGACTGTAGACTGTCTAACTCCAAACGGACATCAGGGGACCAGCGTCGTAGAATCATTGGATGGCCACGAATAGTCCAGAACCCGTTGCAAATCTTCTTCAGAGTATAGCTTGCAAACAAAGAAACCGTTCTCCAGCATATGAAGGTCAAATGCCGATGTTCCCCATCTAGTTTTTATAAATGACGATAGTGGGAAATATGATGTTTTGAGACCTACCACATAACCAACAATCGCCATAGACCATGTCTCAATTAACTCTGCGGAATCATCTATCTCATACACAGCAATCTTCTTTTCAGCCTGAACTTCTGGAGCAAAGAATTCCAAACTGAGGTCCGGGCTTCCAATTGGAGCCTTGAAGAGGCTAGTCCATGGCCGAGGTTCATTGGAAATAAGAGCAGGAGGTCGCGATCTAGAGCGCGACCTACTTTGATGCTGCTTCGTCAAAGGAACATCTCGCCGAAAAGAAGGTATTGGACGAGCAACTTGAGAAGGGAGCCTCGTCGTCGAATCTACCCTCTCGCCACCGTCACCAGACCCAGGGACCATTGCTGCCATGCCTCGGCCTTTTTTTTTTTTTTTTTTTTTTTTTTTTTTTTTTAAAGAAGGAACTCTCCTTTATGCAACTGCCACCCCGGTAAGGAACTCTGTTTCGCCGAGCAGAGCAGGAGAGAAAGATTCGATTTCAGCCTTCCCGTTGCTACCAATCAGAAAAGAAGAACTGAAAATTTTCCTCTGTTCCATTCCTTTCTGCGAAGAACAGAATTCTCCCACTCTGTTCCCGTTTCAGTTTCAAGAACCGATCTCGATCTTGAAAGAGCAGAGCGTCCCTCACCTCCGCTGGAAGGAATCAGCCTCCGAGCCCCTTTTCCCCGATGAGAAGCAGATGAAAGGGGGTGGTGCAGAGAACCTCTCTTCTTCCTTCTCAGATCTCGCTGGAAGAGCATATCTCCTCTGTTCGGGCTCCTTTTTTCCCGATTAGAAGAGGAAGAAGGAGACCCCTCCTCTGTTCAAGAGAAACAGAGTAGATCTCCCACCTTCTTCGATCTCGCTGACAGAAGAGAGCAAAACAGGTTCCGTTTCCCCCTCTTTCTTCCGTTCCCTTCTGCGAGGAAGAACCAAGGCGCCGCTTTCTTTCCTTGACAGCACAGCTGGTCAATCGCTCCTTTGGAGCAGAAACCTCAGCCCCTTTCCTCGTCTTCGCCCTCCTCTGTTTTCACAATGCAAGAAGAACGCCGACCGCAGAGACGATAGGGTTCCGTTCCCTTCTGCAAAGAAGAAGAAGAAGGAGACCAGATAGCGGAATTGATGACCGTCCACTTCCTCCCTTCGCTGATGGAGAGGAAAGAGGGATCTCCCTCCTTCGATTTCGCGCAAGAGGAACAGAATTCTCCCAACGACAAGCTTCTGTTCGTTCTTCTTGCAGATCTCTTCCCTTCTTACTACAATCTGATTATATGAGCCTTGATTATGATCTAGTATCTTTTTCAGTCAATAATGATTCCTCATAATATTTATCTCAGCACACTCAAATATGACAGCTCATCAGCATATTCTCTGCACAAAGTTAAAGCTGTTTCAAGGTGCTTTTCTTCAAGACAAAGGAATGCATTAAAGGAGTTGGTTGGCAGCTGTGAACATTTCTTCATTACCAATGAGTGCATTAAAATAGTTGGTTGGTAGCTGTAAACACTTAATTTCGAAATTTCCTATGCATGAAGGGTTGTTTCATGCTCTAGTATTTATTTTGGTGTTTAGGACTTAGAAAGGACTTTAGAAACTAATGATATCTGGGCAGAAGCTCTTAGAGAACCCCTTAAACTCTGTATCTCTTGGATGCGTCCTTGAGTGGTGAGTCTTTTATTTTCTAGTTCTGTATCCTCGTTTAATTTCCGTTGGGTGGTGAACTTTCTGTATCCCATTGCGATTTTAAACTTGGTGGTGAGCTACTTTTCATTTTTATCTACGTTGCTTCGTTAGTGCTTCTAGTATCAGTTCTTCCTTGTCTACTGTGACATTTTCTATCTGAACAAATTTTCCATCGGTGTTATTTGGAAATCCATTCTGCATTTTTACCCTCCCGGTATCAGTTTGGTATCAGAGCTAAAGGCTAGAGATCATGGCAAGGCGGAATGGAAAATGTGTAGTTGGTGAAGGTAGCGACCATGGAGATGACGCTGAGTCGTTGAAGCTGTAGCTACAAAAATTGCTGCGTAGCCTACAAGAAAAAAATGAAATAATCGACGAACTTCAAAGTAGACACAACCAGCATGAAAATGACGCTCGAGAGTTTACTTCTGATGATGAAACACCTCATCTTCCAAGGGGGTCAAGAAGATGTCGGAGAAGAAATGAAGTCCAAGACGAGTGGCAGAATAAATATAATCCCAGATTTGATATTCCAGAATTTGAATGGAAAATAAATGTTGATGACTTTATCGATTGGCTTAATATAGTAGAAAGAATCTTCGATTTTCATGAACCACCAGAACAAAAGAAGGTCAAACTTGTGGCACTCAAACTCAGGCGGAATGCATCTTTTTGGTGGGAAAATCTGAAGAAACAAAGAGAACGTGAGGGGAAGAGTAAGATCGTTACATGGGAGAAAATGAAAAGGGAGCTAAAGAGAAAATATTTACCTGATAATTATAGACAAGAGATCTTTCTCAAAATACATGATTTCAAGCAAAAAGATCTTAGTGTGGAGGAGTACACTGCAGAATTTGATAATTTGATGTTAAAAGGAGAGCTTGTGGAACCAGAAGAGCAAACAATTGCAAGATACTTAGGAGGTATGAAGTATGAGATTGCTAAAGTTGTTCAGCTACAGCCATATTGGTCTTTGAATGATGTGAGCAAGCTGGCATTAAAAGTTGAAAAGCAACAGAAGTTTGAAAAGAGTTTTCGGTATGGCTCAAAAGAAGGCTACACAAAAGGAGGAAGTTCCAAGCCTACTGTCCAAAGCAAGGTGATATCGAAGGTGCAAGAAAAGGGTGAAGAATCTGCTGGCAGCAAAAAAACACCTAATTCTTCTACCCCAAGTGACCGAAAATGCTTCAAATGTTATGGTTTTGGGCATATCGCATCAGATTGTCCAAATAGGAGGATTGTAACTTTGGTTGAAGATCATAGTGATGGAGGCGAAGATGAAGCTGACGACGAACCAAAATACGATGATGATGAGGAAGAGATTACTTATGCTGATCATGGTTTGTCTATTGTATTGCAACGTAGTTTACAAGTGTCATATGTGGCTGACGATGAAAGTTGGGTGAGAAAAAATGTGTTTCACACTAAATGCACTTCTCTTGGCAAGGTGTGCTTAGTGATCATCGACAGTGGCAGTTTTGATAACGTAGTTTCTTTGGAGATGGTGAAGAAGCTGAAGTTGGATACGATCCCTCATCCACATCCATACCAATTATGTTGGTTGCAAAAAGGAAATGACATCAAGGTAACTAAAAGATGTTTAGTTTCATTTTCTAATGGCAAGTATTATAAAGATAAAGTGTGGTGTGATATTGCCCCTATGGATGCTTGTCATTTACTATTGGGAAGACCTTGGCATTATGATAGAAGAGTGTTGTATGATGGTTATAAACATACTTATTCTTTTAAAGTGAATGAAAAGAAGGTTATCTTAGCTCCATTACAACCTTCCGAAATCAGTGCGCCAAAGAAGGAAGTTAGTGCTTTTATTTCTTATAGAGAATGCAGATATGAATTGGACAAGGGCGGTCATGTTTTGGCCCTAATGGTAGTAGAGGAGAACGAACAACATAAGGAGACACCGAAAATCATGCAACCAATCCTAGAAGAATTTCAAGATGTTATACCGGCAGAGATTCCACATGGCCTTCCACCCTTGAGAGATATCCAACATCACATTGATCTTATTCCGGGGGCTGTTCTACCTAATAAGGCAGCATATAGAATGAGTCCCAAGGAGCATGAAGAACTTCAAAGGCAAGTTGATGAATTGGTTAAAAAGGGGTTAATCCGGGGGAGCATGAGTCCTTGTGCGGTTCCTGCCTTGTTAGTGCCTAAGAAGGATGGTTCTTGGAGAATGTGCGTGGACAGTCGCACCATCAACAAAATCACAGTGGACTATCGCTTTCCTATTCCAAGGTTAGATGACTTACTTGATCAATTGTGTGGTGCTTGTATTTTCTCAAAAATTGATTTGAGGAGTGGCTATCATCAAATAAGAATGAGGCCCGGAGATGAGTGGAAAACAGCATTTAAAACTAGAGAAGGCTTATATGAATGGTTGGTTATGCCATTTGGGCTATCTAATGCTCCTAGCACCTTTATGAGATTTATGAATCACATACTCAAGCCATGCATTGGAATATTTGTTGTAGTTTATTTTGACGATATATTGGTGTACAGCAAGAGCGAAGAGGAGCATATGAGTCATCTGAAAGAGATCTTTCTTATTTTGAGGCAGTAAAAACTTTATGCTAATCTAAAGAAATGTGATTTCTTTACTTCTAGTGTGGTGTTTTTGGGGTATGTTGTTTCAAAAGATGGAATCATGATGGATCAAAGTAAGGTTGAAGCTATTCTCAATTGGCCAACACCTGCTTCATTACATGATGTGAGGAGTTTCCATGGCTTAACATCTTTTTATAGAAGATTCATCAAGAGTTTCTGATGTGGTTGCTGATGCATTGAGCAGAAAGCATTCTTTATTATTAGCAATGGAAGTCAAAGTTGTTGGGTTTGAGACGTTCAAAGATCTCTATGAGAATGATGTGGATTTCGGCTCAATATGGCAGAATTGCAAATCAGGTTCCTTTCAACAATTTTCGATCTTTGATGGTTTTCTTTTTCGAGCTAATGCTTTATGTGTTCCATCTTGTTCCTTGAGACAAGTAATTCTGGCTGAAGCTCATGGTGGTGTTTTGGGTGGATATTTCGGTAGCGATAAAACTTTAGCTCTTATTCAATCAAACTTCTATTGGCCTAAGATGTTTAGAGATGTGGAAAGACATGTAAAGCAATGTCGAGTGTGTCATTTGGCAAAAACAAGAACTCAAAATTCTGGTTTATACACTCCATTGCCAGTGCCAAATGCTCCCTGGGAGGATGTGAGTCTTGATTTCATTTTGGGACTGCCAAGAACTCAAAGGAACAAGGATTCTATCATGGTTGTTCTTGACAGATTTTCAAAAATGTCTCACTTTGTTCCATGCAATAAATCAAATGATGCATCTCATATTGCTGATTTATATTTTAAGGAGATTATTAAATTGCATGGTATTCCAAGAACTATGGTGTCTGATCGAGAATCAAAATTTGTAGTCATTTTTTGAGAACTCTTTGGAGGAAGCTGGGTACTTCTTTGAATTTCAGCAGCTCGCATCATCCACAAACCGATGGGCAAACTGAGGTAACAAACCGAAGCTTGGGAAATTTGCTTAGAAGCTATGTTGGCAAGAATATTAAGCAATGGGATGTCATTCTTCCACAAATTGAGTTTGCCTACAATCGTTCTATGCATCATAGTATCGGTAAGAGTCCTTTTGAGGTTGTTTATGGTGCTAATCCTGCTAGTCCTTTGGACTTAATCCCTCATTCTATAACAAAGCAATTTAGTGGAGATGCTGATGAAAGAGCTAAGCAGATAAAGAAGCTGCATGAGGGTATGAAAGCAACCATTGAGAAGCAAAATGAGAGGTACATGCATGCTGCCAACAAACACAGAAAACATGTGGAGTTTAATGCAGGTGATTTGGTCTGGATTCATCTAAGGAAGGAGAGGTTTCCACCGGGCAAATTTGGAAAATTGAAACCAAAGGCTGATGGTCCATTCAAGGTGCTTAAGAGAATTGGCAGAAATGCTTATGAGATAGAGCTACCTAAAGATTACGGAGTATCCCCAACATTTAATGTGGCTGATTTGAGTCCTTTTTATAATCATATTGATGAATCAAACGAAGACTTGAGGACAAGTCTCATTCAACCGGGGGAGATTAACACGGGAGTGTCTAATTTACTACAATCTGATTATATGAGCCTTGATTATGATCTAGTATCTTTTTCAGTCAATAATGATGCCTCATAATATTTATCTCAGCACACTCAAATATGACAGCTCATCAGCATATTCTCTGCACAAAGTTAAGCTGTTTCAAGGTGCTTTTCTTCAAGACAAAGGAATGCATTAAAGGAGTTGGTTGGCAGCTGTGAACATTTCTTCATTACCAATGAGTGCATTAAAATAGTTGGTTGGTAGCTGTAAACACTTAATTTCGAAATTTCCTATGCATGAAGGGTTGTTTCATGCTCTAGTATTTATTTTGGTGTTTAGGACTTAGAAAGGACTTTAGAAACTGATGATATCTGGGCAGAAGCTCTTAGAGAACCCCTTAAACTCTGTATCTCTTGGATGCGTCCTTGAGTGGTGAGTCTTTTATTTTCTAGTTCTGTATCCTCGTTTAATTTCCGTTGGGTGGTGAACTTTCTGTATCCCATTGCGATTTTAAACTTGGTGGTGAGCTACTTTTCATTTTTATCTACGCTGCTTCGTTAGTGCTTCTGGTATCAGTTCTTCCTTGTCTACTGTGACATTTTCTATCTGAACAAATTTTCCATCAGTGTTATTTGGAAATCCATTCTGCATTTTTACCCTCCCCGGTATCACTGTTGACTATACTAAATGGATATGGAAGGAGATTCTCCAGCGATTCGAACTCAATAGAATGTTGCAACCAAACTTGCATCAAGAATTAGCTGACCTCATGCAATGTTTTTCAAGAAAAGGGCCTCGTACACAATTGACAAAGGTTATATTCAAATGCGCTATTTGGTGGATGTGGAAGGAAAGATGTAGCAGAATCTTTGAGTGTCAAAACACAATCAATGCTCAGCTCTTGACAGAGATTATTAGAGACTCAAGATCATGTATGGAGAACGATCTCAAAATGGAGCACCTTACACAGAGAGAAAAAGATATTTTTATCAAATTCAATTTTGCTATTAGCTAAAGATCTTGGGCATGATGTCAAAAGCTATACCCACAGGAAATCTTGGTATATCTGGACATTAAATTTTATTTGTTGGCCATAGTTAAGAGTTATAGTCTACAGCATGTGTAGTCATAACTACCGCATGAGTACTCTATGAGTTACCTAGCTTCGTCTATAAATTGTATAGACAAAGCTATTTGTAGAAACTTTACACAAAATCAATTTACTTTTACTTATAAAAAAAGAATTCTCAATATAAACCATTGATATTTTACATCTAATCTGCTATATGTTAGAACCCTTGCAGATTCTAAACTTGGGGTTGATCTCTTTAGGGGATCGGCCTCCTTGGAACTCTATAGGGGTTCCTCCCTCCAAGTTGTTGCTCAAAGGCTGCAGAAAAGATTCATCTATTACCTATGAAAAGAGAAGGAATACATGAATATTTATAGGGCTTCTAAACCCTAACTCCTAATAGGACTCCTACTTAAGACTCTTACTTCTAACCAACTCCTAATAGGACTCCTACTCAAGACTCCTATTCCCTTACAACTCCTAATTCTTCTCTAAGAAAAAACCTCCTTCATGAATGCCCCTCTCAATTAGGACTCTCCTAGCTAGAGTCCTAATAGAATGTCCCTCTCAATTAGGACTCTCTTAGCTAGAGTCCTAACAGTTTTGCATGAATGTCCCTCTCAATTAGGACTCTCCAAGCTAGAGTCCTAACAGACCCGCCCTCTTCAAATCAGCCTTGTCCTCGAGGCTGATGATTCATGAATTCTGGAAATTTGATCTTCATGTCGTCATAGTTCTCCCAAGTGGCATCTTCTATTGGTAGGTTCGCCCACTGTATTAGCACTTCATTAGTGGGTCGTCGTCGTCGAGTCACGATCCGTCGATCAATAATGGCACTTGGCTGGGTCTGGAGTTCTCTTTGGGTAGTCATATTTGATGGATGGCTTTGGGCTGTCTCCAAGCACCTATTTAAAACTTCTGTCTGGCTGTTGGTTTGTGGGTGATTTGTCGTACTCCTTTTCAATTTAGTACCCTGCATATGGAATAACTTTGTCCAAAATCTGCTCTTGAAGATGCAAGTAGAATTTGTCACAAGCATAATGCGTCCCTTATAGCATAATTCTTTTGAGTCCCGATTGTAATGAGCCACGGAGCTTGGTGCTTCCTCTAAATTTTTTTTTTTTTTTTTTACTAGTCTCCGAATCTTCCTGCCATTCCATCTTAATATCCTCAAGGAAGTCATTGGTTGGAAGTAAAACGATCGAAAATTCAACTTGCTCAGGTAGCTGCGAAAGCGCATCTGCAACAATATTCTCTTTCCACATTTTGTAAGTTATTTCATAATCAAATCCAAGAAGTTTTGTTACCCATTTTTGCTGCTTGGGGGAAGATATCTTCTGCTCCAAGAGATATTTTAGGCTTTTATGGTCGGTCTTGATTTGAAAGTATCGCCTGATCAAGTACAATCTCCACCTCGTTGCTGTGCGCACAATGGCGAGCATCTCCTTATCATATGTTGACTTATTTTGATAGGAGGGAGATAATGCCTTGCTAGTGTATGCGAGTGGTCGACCATCTTGCATGAGAATGACTCCAATTCTGACTCTAGATGTGTCGGCCTCAATAATGAAGGGTCGGTTGAAATCTGGTAGTGTTAGCACCGGCGTCGTCGTCATGGCTGCCTTAAGTTTGTCGAAGGCAGCGGAGGCTCTGTCCAACCATTGGAAGACATCTTTTTCTAGTAAGGAAGTAAGTGGTGCTCTGATCTTTCCATAGTTTTTCACGAACTTGCGGTAGTAGCCTGTTAAACCCAGAAAGCCATGTAGCAATTTTATGTTTCTCGAGGTCGGCCAGTTTTGCATTGCTCCAATTTTGAAGGGGTCCACTGCCACACCTTCCTCTGATATGATATGCCCAAGATATTCCACATTTTGTTGCAGAAAGCAAAAATTCGTGGTTGTTGTGTGTTCAAAAGGTGGTTTTCCGTATGTCTTCTTCGCATGCTCGTATTTGATGATACCCGGATCAAAGGTCCAGCTTTGTAAAGATTTGTGCTCCCTTTCATCTAGTAATTCATCTACTATTGGAATAAAGTATTTGTCCTTGATGATTATGCCATTGAGAGCTCGGTAATCAACATATATTCGTCTTGTTCCGTCCTTCTTGCGTACAAGTAGCACCGGCGAAGAGTAGAGGTTGTAACTTGGCCGAATAACTCCTGTTTCGAGCATCTCTTTTATAATCCTTTCTATTTCATCCTTCTGGAGATGTGGATACTGATATGGCTGAGCATTTGCTGAAGATTTGCCTAGAAGAATCATTATACAATGATTATGCCGACAAGTAAGAGGTAGGTTGCGCGGTTCGTCAAATATATTTGAAAATTCAGCAAGCAAAGGAAGTAGATTTGGATCTTCAAATTCTGTTGGCTCTCCCTTAGTTTGCTGCTCAAGTTGTACCAAAAAGCCGCTGGATGCTTTATGCAAAACATTCTCCATTTGTTGTGTGCAAATCGTAGTTTTGTCGCCCCCACGTTTCCCATGCAATGTCACCTGTTTCTCCTTACTGTAAAATTTCATAATTAGTTTCATAAAATTTCAGGAAATATCACCTAATGTCGTCAACCATTTAATTCTGAGCATGGCCTCATGATTGTTAAGAGGGAGAAGGAAGAAATCTGCAATTATCTCTTGGTCCTATAGCAATAGTTTCTCTTGCAAGCGCCTATGATCACAATTCAAAATCCGTCCGTCGGTGACCTTAACATCAAACCTGCAGCGATTCTCGATAGGTAATGATATCTGAACAGCAAGCTTACTATTTAGGAAGTTAGTAGTACTGCCCGTGTCGATGAGAACAGTGATTGGTTGTTGTTTGAGAAGGCCTCCAATTTTCATCGTTTGCGGGTTTGAGTAGCTAGCTAGTGTATGTATCGTAACTTCGGTCGGTTGTGGCTCTTCTTCTGCATCTTCTTCTTCATGTTCAAAGCTCTCTTTTGGATGTTCAATGACCTCTTCTTCTATCGGTTCAATCATAAAAGTCCTCCTTTACTACAGCGATGCTCACGGCTCCACGGCTCGTCACAATGCCAACATAACCCCTTCGCATATCGCTCCCGAAGCTCTTCTCCTGTTAACCTCTTTGGTGCAGGGACTTGGTCGACAGTAGGGGGGGCTGAGGGCTTCAATATTACTGGTTGAGGAGTGACCCTAGTCCTCCGAGCTTCATGGTTCAATTGCTCCTCTTGATGTCGTGCGAAAGAGATGGCTGCCATAAGCGTGTACGGTTGTCGCGCTTTAACTTCTCCTCGGATCTCCGGCTTCAAGCCCTCAATGAAGGTCCTCAATAGCTATTTTTGAGACCAATCATGATTTTGATTAGATAACCTTTCAAACCTGGTTTGGTACTCCTGAATGGTGGAGGTTTGTCGGATCTTTGCTAGTTGTTCGACAATATTCTCGTAATCGGTTAGTCTGAAGCGAATAAGCAGTTCTTCTTTGAATTGTCGCCATGAAAGGATTCCATAAGTATGTTCAAACCAGTCAAACCACTGAATAGCATCCCCTTCAAGATGTATAGCTGCAATTTTCACCATAGATACATCCGCGGTTTTGTGGTACTGAAAATATCGCTCCGCGTGCGAAATCCAACCAATCGGGTCTCCTTCTTCCCATCTAGGGAAGTCCACTCTCATGCATGGATAGTTGGGGTTGGTCATAGAGCTTCCCCTCTCTTGGAAGTCATCTCTTCGGGCTTGGTGTGAATGGGCAAAGCTCTCTCCTTGATATGATTTCTTCGGGCTTAGTGGTCGGCCCAATCTGAGTTCGGTAAAGAGCGTCCGAATCTTATCCTCCATTCGCGCCTCCAAGGCTTCGAATTTAGCATTGATTGCCTCCTTAGATGCCATAGTATATGGCCCCAAATCAATGATGTTAAGATCTCTCTTTTGCTGTTGGGTTAAAGGCATGTATAGGTTGAGAGAAGTGATGGTCGAAAGTGTTGGTGGATTGGTGGATGTAGGCTACGGTTTAGGCTTGTTTTGTGGCTGTTTTAGGTGCAGTTTGAGGGTGTGGTTTGGTAGAGTTTTAGGGCTGTGGATGAAAGTTTTGGATCTGTGGTAGATGGTAGCAAAGGTTTGACAGAAATCCGTGGAAGTTGCAGCAAGTATGTGCTGTCTTGTAAGAGTAGAATTGTCGTCGAAGAAACAACGGTTTCTCGACGTAATTTCCACCAAAAACTTAAGAGAATTGAGGAGGGAATTGATAGCAAAATCACAGTTTATATGACAGCAAGGATATCTAATTTAATCAAGAAAATTTCGGCAGTATAACAGCAAAGAAATTGGTGCAAGTTGCAATTGCAGAATTATTGTCGAAAAATTTCAGCGGGTTACGATGAAAATTTGCAGCAACATAAAATCGTTTTTAGAGATGAATTTCTTAATAGATCAATCTTAGATGGAAGCCAAGATGATATATGAAGTTTATAAGAAATTTCATTCAAAAATGATTGCAAATAGATGGGTTAAGGCAACGATATGCAGCTGAAATTTTCTGCAGCATAAATTTTCAAGTGCAGCAGATTGGAAATAAAAGATTAGTAGTTTATATTGAGAATTTTTCGATGAAACTAAAGAGAAATCTACTGTTAGGAAGTGTCAAAGATGTCATAAAAATTTCGTAGAAATTTGGATAGAAAAAGCATAGTAGCAAGATCAAACAGATGGTGCTATGCGGCTTCAATTCTGCAATTCAAGTGCAGCAGATTGGACATAAAAGATCAGTAGTTTATATTGAGAATTTTTTGATGAAACCAAAGGGAAATCCACTGTTAAGAAGTGTCAAAGATGTCATAAAAATAGACCACTGTAGCGGCGGCCAGATCTAGGGCGACCACTGTAGCGGCGACGACACTGTAGCGGTGGCCAGATCTCCCTAGGGCGATCTGACTCCTGCAGCGGCGACGACACTGTAGCGGCGACCAGATCTAGGGCGACCACTGTAGCGGCGACGACACTGTAGCGGCGAACATATCTAGGGCGACCACTGTAGCGACGGCCAAATCTCCCTAGGGCGATCTGACTCCTGCAGCGTCGGCTTTCTCCCACGGGCGACAAGCGACGACACTGTAGCGGCGATCTGATTTCCTGCAGCGTCGGCTGTTTCCCAAAGGCGACGTACTGTAGCGGCGGCGACGACACTGTAGCGGCGACAGTACTGTAGCGGCGACGACACTGTAGCGGCGACGAGATCTCCCTAGGGCGATCTGACTCCTGTAGCGTTGGCTTTCTCCCACGGGCGACGATACTATAGCAACGATCTGATCTCCCTTACTGTAGTGGTGATCGGATCTCCTGCAGCGTCGGCTTCTCCCCAAGGGCGACGATACTATAGCGGCGACCAGATCTCCCTAGGGCGACGGTACTGTAGCGGCGATCTGATATACTGCGACGGTGGTTTTTCCCTATGGAGATGATTCTATAGCCGTGACCAGAAGAGGGATCAAACATGGCAGCGACGGCCCCTGGGGCTGGCGATGGTGGCGGGAGAGTTGATACGATGGTAAGACTCCCTACCGTTACCCCTCAATTGGCTCCACCTCCATATCCTCTCCAGAGAGAAACTCCTTCGACGAAACAGCATCGAAGTAGATCGCGCTCTAGATCGCGGCAGCTTGCCCTCATTTCCAGTGACCCTAGGCCTTGGACTAGCCTCTTCAAGGCTCCGGTTGGAAGTCCGGATCTAAGCTTGGAATTCTTTACTCCAGAAGTTCAGGCTGATAAGAAGATTGCTGTATACGAGACTACTGATTCAGCAGAGCTTATTGAGACATGGTCTATGGCGATTGTTGGCTATGTGGTAGGTCTCAAAACATCTTATTTCCCACTATCCTCATTTATCAAAACTCGATTGGGAATATCATCATTTGATCTTCATATGCTGGAGAACGGATTCTTTGTTTGCAAGCTATACTCTGAAGAAGATTTACAACGAGTCCTCGAAGGATTCTGGACTATTCGCGGCCATCCAATGATTCTACGACGCTGGTCTCCTTATGTCCGTTTGGAGTTAGATAGCCTACAGTCTATTCCATTATGGGTATCCTTTCAAGGTCTTCCTCTACATCTTTGGAGTCGACGTTTTATTGCAAAGTTATGCAGCACTCTGGGACAGCCACTCTACATCGACAAAGCAACAGCTGCTCAGACGAGATTAGCATTTGCACGAGCATGTGTACTGGTTTCTTCTGACGAAGATCTTCCAAATGAGGTTTTCTATCGTGATCTTGACGGGAACACCCGGAAGGTACATGTCTCATATTCTTGGAAGCCACAACGATGTCAGCATTGCTTATCTTTTGGTCATGCAAATGGAGCTTGTCAGCAAACTCCAAAACAAATCACAAAGGTCTATCGACCACGTCAAGCGCCTCCGCAACAAAGCGAGTCTTCTCTAATGGCAGTAGCACCGATGGTGGCGAAGACTATTGAGCATTCCGACTCAGAAGGACAGCACCGCGGACAGAAGGACAAATCCAAAATTATATCTCTTCCTATAATGTCGGAGCCTTCCACAATAGAGGTTTCCCTTGGTACTAGTGGACAGGAGAAACATAAGTCAGGAACTTCATCTCTTCCAATATCATTGGATCCGTCCACAATAACTCAACAAACTCAGGCCCAAACAAATCTCGCCAGCAAGGATATTCTTCCTCAACAAACTCAAGCCACAACAAACATCGCCAACAAGGATATTCTATCTCAACAAACTCATGCCCCAACAAACCTCTCTAGCCAAGCTACTCCAACAAGTACTATCCAGGAAATTGTGCTGCAACAATCTTATCGTGCTTCAACAAACCCTTTTTTTTTTGTAAGTAAAAGTAAATTGATTATGTGTAAAGATTCTACAAATAGCTTTATCTATACAAGTCATAGACAAAGCCAATTAACTCATAGAGTGCGAATGCGATAGTTATGACTACACATGCTGTAAACTATAACTACCTGTGGGTACATTATTTGACATCATTCCCAAGATCTTTAGTTAATAGCAAAATTAAATTTGATAAAAATATCTTTTTCTCTTCGGGTGAAGTGCTCGATTTTGAGATCATGCTCCATACAGGATCTTGAGTCTCTAATAATCTCTTTCAAGAGCTGAGCATTGTTTGTGTGTTGACATTCAAAGATTCTATTACATCTCTCCTTCCACATCCACCAAATAGCGCATCTGAAAGTAACCTTTGCCAATTGTGTAAGTGGCCCTTTTCTTGAGAAACATTGCATAAGGTCGCCTAGTTCTTGGTGCAAGTTTGGTTGCGGCAGTCTATTGAGTTCAAATCGTTGGAGAATCTCCTTCCATATCCATTTTGTATAATTACAAGCAAAATAAAGGTGGTCAACAGTTTCTTCTTGTTGCAAACAAAGGGAGCATCGGTTAACATGATAGATACCTCTTCTTTTCATATTGTCTATTGTAGGTAGTTTATTGAGAAAGGCCTGCCATGTACATAAGGAGTGTCTTTGTGATCCCGGTCGATCCCATGTCCAACTGCTTGGGACCCACTTGTTATTTCTTTGTCTAATTTGATTCCATACGGATGTGGCACTAAATTTGCCATTGTCATGAGGCCAAATAAGTATATCTGAAGAGTTGTTCCTGATTGGAATAGCTATGATAGTCGGCCAAAGTGATAACATTTCGGGAGAAATAGGATTAGGGAGACACCAGGTACCGTTAGCAATGAACTCGGAAACCTTCCAATCTTTGGGAGCCCCAAGATCTTTTCGTATTCTGTCGCCATATAATTGAAATATACTCTTCCCATTCACCCAAGGATCGTACCACATATTAGTACTAGTTCCAGAAGAGATTGCATAAGAAATGTGTTTGATTAGCCAATTCCTTGCCTTTAAAATTCCTTTCCAAGCTGAAGAGTGGTATGTTCTTGTTGAAATTTCCCAGATTGATTCCTTTGAAAGATACCTAGCAGAAACCCATTGTGACCATAAGGAACATTTGTTTTGCAAAAGATCCCACAATTGTTGTACCAGGCATGCTTGATTCCAATCTCTAGTATTTCTCAAGTTTAGCCCCCCTTCATCTTTCGGTTTGCAAATGCTATCCCAATTTACCATATGCATTGCCTTATCATTTGTGCCATTCCAGAAGAAGTTCATTAATAACCGTTCAATATCTTGGAGAAGTCCAGCAGGCAGAAGAAATGCATTACACCAATATATAGAGTAGGAGTGCAATACAGAACGGATGAGTTCGAGTCGTCCTGCTTTTGATAGAAGCCTATTTTTCCAAGAAGAAATTCTATTCTTTATTTTTTGTAGGATAGGCTGATAGTGGGTTTTGTGAATGCCTGTGGATATGAGCGGGAGACCCAAATAAGGAACTGGCAGGCTTCCCTCACTATCCCCCAAAGTTTGTGCAATAAAGACCTTATTCTCAACGTAAGGGCTCATATATACTTTACTTTTCGCATTATTTAACTGAAGTCCAGAAACCATACCAAAGTCATTCATAATAGTAGCCAGGTTCTTTACTGAAGTTGGATCATTTTGGAGAAAGATAAGTAAATCATCTGCAAATGTTATATGTGATATATGAATAGAGCCAGCATTGGGTACCTTTATGCTGTCATTTAAGACTGCATGTTCCAACATACAGCTAAGTCCTTCCATCGCAATAGTAAAGAGATACGGAGAGAGTGGATCACCTTGTCGGATGCCATTCGTGCTCCCAAAAAAACCAATAGGTGAGCCATTAAAGTGTATCGAAAACTTTGGAGTTTCCAGGCAAGATTGAATCCAATTAACCCATTGTTGTGGGAAGTTCATATCGAGGAGCATCTAATAGATAAATTTCCTATTAACTGAATCAAAGGCTTTCCGTAAATCAGCTTTAAAACATATTTTTGTCCCTCTTGCTTTTGAATGCAAATCTTTGACCAAGTCATTAGCAAGCAAAATATTATGATGTATACTTCTCCCTTTGATGAAAGCAGCTTGATTTTGGCTAATGATCTTGTGTATTACCTTTTGCATTCTATTTGCTAATACTTTGGAGATGATCTTGTAAATAAAGTTGCATAATGATATGGGTCGATAGTTCTCTAGTGAATCAGCCCCTGCATTCTTCGGAATTAAAGAAATAAAGGTGCAATTCATCTCTCTAAGAATATGACCTGAAGAGAAAAAATGTTGGCAAGCCTTGATCACATCATTTCCAATAATAGACCAAGCAGTTTGGTAAAATTCAGCTGGAAATCCATCTGGACCTGGGCTTTTGTGCTTTGGTGACTTAAAGACAACACATACAATTTCGTCGTCAGTAATTGGGGCATTGAGGATTGAAATAGCTTCCGAATCAGGTTTTCTAGTCGGCTCCACATGAATGTTATTAGTTTTCCCAGCTTGATTGAGTAAGGAATAAAAAAATTGCTCTGTGTGTGCTTTAACCTCTTCTAAATTCTCAATAAGATTATCATCTTTGTCTCTGCATTTGCTGATACGGTTAACAGCCCTTCGAGTAGCAATTAAAGCATAGAAAAATTTAGTATTGGAATCTCCTAGTGTAAGCCAATGCTGTCGAGACTTCTGCTTTACAAAACTTTCCTCCTGTTTTAAGGCTTGCATGAAGTTATTTCTGGCTTCTGTCTCTTTGTAGATAATATTCTCATCATTTGGCTGAAGTTGCAGCTCATGTTGCAATGACATTAGTTCCTTCCTGCAAAATTGAACTGTGGTGGTAATATTGCCAAAGGTATTTGTATTCCACTCCTTTAGTGCTGCTTTACAGGCTTTGAGCTTTTGACATAAGATGTAAGGGGGAGATCCATGCACATTAACATTCCAAGCAGATCTGATAACATCAAGAAATTGAGGATGAGTACTCCACATGTTAAAGAATCTAAATGGTTTCTTGCCTCTTGGTGTCGCTTTGTCTGCGTGTATATACATTAAAGAATGGTCAGAAAACAAAGGAGCACCATACTCAAGAAGTGAATATGGGTAAACTGTTAACCATTCATGATTAATCAAACACCTATCAAGTCGAGCCATTATTTTTCTGTTAGCAGCACCTTGATTACTCCAGGAGAGCCAATTACCCACAGATTTCATATCAAACAAAGCTGCAGTGTCAATGTAATCATTAAAACTTTGAAGCTGACTTTCTAAAAGTTGTCTACCCCCCTCTTTTTCATTTGTGTACCGAACAGTATTAAAGTCTCCAAGAACAATCCAAGGTACATTGAGACAGCCATTTGCAATATTAGTCAGGTCAGACCAAAGAGTATTTCTTTCTTGCATACTATTTGAAGCATATATACCAATGAAATTGAATTGACAGCCATTCTTTTTGTCCTCTACCTTAAGTTGAATGAATTGATCAGTAGCAGAAATAAACCAAGCATTAATAGAGTTAGGATGCCATAAGACCCATATTATACCAAAAGTTTCATTTGAGTCATTGGTAAACAGTTCTGCGTCCGGCCATATTAAATTCTTTTGAGCTTGAACGCGCGATTGTTTAATTTTCGTTTCTACTAGAATAACAATATCACATGCGGCAGACTTGATTATTCTATTGAGCTCCCGACATTTTCCCGGCTTATTAAGTCCGCGAACATTCCAACATGTTATCTTCATCAGTAATAAAGAAATGAAAAGGTGGTAAGGTATTCATCCTACGACTTTGGATGGACTGTACCATCCTTTTTCTTATCCTTCGGTTTTGTATTTTCCTCCCGCACAATATCCTTACCTTTTATGACTTTATTTCTATATTTATCCACTTCATCTACAGCTTGCAGATTTTTAAACTTTAAAATACCTTGAATCATGTGGTCTTGATTGGCAGGGTTTGTTGAAGCACGATAAGATTGTTGCAGCACAATTTCCTGGATAGTACTTGTTGGAGTAGCTTGGCTAGAGAGGTTTGTTGGGGCATGAGTTTGTTGAGACAGAATATCCTTGTTGGCGATGTTTGTTGTGGCTTGAGTTTGTTGAGGAGGAATATCCTTGCTGGCGAGATTTGTTTGGGCTTGAGTTTGTTGAGTTATTGTGGACGGATCCAATGATATTGGAAGAGATGAAGTTCCTGACTTATGTTTCTCCTGTCCACTAGTACCAAGGGAAACCTCTATTGTGGAAGGCTCCGACATTATTGGAAGAGATTTAATTTTGGATTTGTCCTTCTGTCCGCGGTGCTGTCCTTGTGAGTCGGAATGCTCAATAGTCTTCGCCACCATCGGTGCTACTGCCATTAGAGTAGACTCGCTTTGTTGCAGAGGCGCTTGACGTGGTCGATAGACCTTTGTGATTTGTTTTGGAGTTTGCTGACAAGCTCCATTTGCATGACCAAAAGATAAGCAATGCTGACATCGTTGTGGCTTCCAAGAATATGAGACATGTACCTTCCGAGTGTTCCCGTCAAGATCACGATAGAAAATCTCATTTGGAAGATCTTCGTCAGAAGAAACCTGTACACATGCTCGTGCAAATGCTAATCTCGTCTGAGCAGCTGTTGCTTTGTCGATGTAGAGTGGCTGTCCCAGAGTGCTGCATAACTTTGCAATAAAACGTCGACTCCAAAGATGTAGAGGAAGACCTTGAAAGGATACCCATAATGGAATAGACTGTAGGCTATCTAACTCCAAACGGACATCAGGAGACCAGCGTCGTAGAATCATTGGATGGCCGCGAATAGTCCAGAATCCTTCGAGGACTCGTTGTAAATCTTCTTCAGAGTATAGCTTGCAAACAAAGAATCCGTTCTCCAGCATATGAAGATCAAATGATGATATTCCCCATCGAGTTTTGATAAATGAGGATAGTGGGAAATAAGATGTTTTGAGACCTATCACATAGCCAACAATCGCCATAGACCATGTCTCAATAAGCTCTGCTGAATCAGTAGTCTCGTATACAGCAATCTTCTTATCAGCCTGAACTTCTGGAGTAAAGAATTCCAAGCTTAGATCCGGACTTCCAACCGGAGCCTTGAAGAGACTAGTCCAAGGCCTAGGGTCACTGGAAATGAGGGCAGGCTGCCGCGATCTAGAGCGCGATCTACTTCGATGTTGTTTTGTCGAAGGAGTTTCTCTCTGGAGAGGATATGGAGGAGGAGCCAATTGAGGGGTAACGGTAGGGAGTCTTACCATCGTATCAACTCTCCCGCCACCATCGCCAGCCCTAGGGGCCGTCGCTGCCATGTTTGATCCCTCTTCTGGTCACGGCTATAGAATCATCTCCATAGGGAAAAACCACCGTCGCAGTCACAGTATATCAGATCGCCGCTACAGTACCGTAGCCCTAGGGAGATCTGGTCGCCGCTATAGTATCGTCGCCCTTGGGGAGAAGCCGACGCTGCAGGAGATCCGATCACCACTACAGTAAGGGAGATCAGATCGTTGCTATAGTATCGTCGCCCGTGGGAGAAAGCCAACGCTGCAGGAGTCAGATCGCCCTAGGGAGATCTCGTCGCCGCTACAGTGTCGTCGCCGCTACAGTACTGTCGCTGCTACAGTGTCGTCGCCGCCGCTACAGTACGTCGCCCTTGGGAAACAACCGACGCTGCAGGAAATCAGATCGCCGCTACAGTGTCGTCGCTTGTCGCCCGTGGGAGAAAGCCGATGCTGCAGGAGTCAGATCGCCCTAGGGAGATCTGGCCGCCGCTACAGTGGTCGCCCTAGATATGTTCGCCGCTACAGTGTCATCGCCGCTACAGTGGTCGCCCTAGATCTGGTCGCCGCTACAGTGTCGTCGCCGCTGCAGGAGTCAGATCGCCCTAGGGAGATCTGGCCGCCGCTACAGTGTCGTCGCCGCTACAGTGGTCGCCCTAGATCTGGCCGCTGCTCCCTAGATCTGGCCGCCGCTCACCTCAGGATAACTCGAATAAGCTATGAGACCTACGCGCTAGCCAACTGCGCCACCACCCCGCTTCAACAAACCCTGCCAATCAAGACCACATGATTCAAGGTATTTTAAAGTTTAAAAATCTGCAAGCTGTAGATGAAGTGGATAAATATAGAAATAAAGTCATAAAAGGTAAGGATATTGTGCGGGAGGAAAATACAAAACCGAAGGATAAGAAAAAGGATGGTATAGTCCATCCAAAGTCGTAGGATGAATACCTTACCACCTTTTCATTTCTTTATTACTGATGAAGATAACATGTTGGAATGTTCGCGGACTTAATAAGCCGGAAAAATGTCGGGAGCTCAATAGAATAATCAAGTCTGCCGCATGTGATATTGTTATTCTAGTAGAAACGAAAATTAAACAATCGCGCGTTCAAGCTCAAAAGAATTTAATATGGCCGGACGCAGAACTGTTTACCAATGACTCAAATGAAACTTTTGGTAGAATATGGGTCTTATGGCATCCTAACTCTATTAATGCTTGGTTTATTTCTGCTACTGATCAATTCATTCAACTTAAGGTAGAGGACAAAAAGAATGGCTGTCAATTCAATTTCATTGGTATATATGCTTCAAATAGTATGCAAGAAAGAAATACTCTTTGGTTTGACCTGACTAATATTGCAAATGGCTGTCTCAATGTACCTTGGATTGTTCTTGGAGACTTTAATACTGTTCGGTACACAAATGAAAAAGAGGGGGGTAGACAACTTTCAGAAAGTCAGCTTCAAAGTTTTAATGATTACATTGACACTACAGCTTTGTTTGATATGAAATCTGTGGGTAATTGGCTCTCCTGGAGTAATCAAGGTGCTGCTAACAGAAAAATAATAGCTCGACTTGATAGGTGTTTGATTAATCATGAATGGTTAACAGTTTACCCAGATTCACTTCTTGAGTATGGTGCTCCTTTGTTTTCTGACCATTCTTTAATGTATATACACGCAAACAAAGCGACACCAAGAGGCAAGAAACCGTTTAGATTCTTTAACATGTGGAGTACTCATCCTCAATTTCTTGATGTTATCAGATCTGCTTGGAATGTTAATGTGCATGGATCTCCCCCTTACATCTTATGTCAAAAGCTCAAAGCCTGTAAAGCAGCACTAAAGGAGTGGAATACAAATACCTTTGGCAATATTACCACCACAGTTCAATTTTGCAGGAAGGAACTAATGTCATTGCAACATGAGCTACAACTTCAGCCAAATGATGAGAATATTATCTACAAAGAGACAGAAGCCAGAAATAACTTCATGCAAGCCTTAAAACAGGAGGAAAGTTTTGTAAAGCAGAAGTCTCGACAGCATTGGCTTACACTAGGAGATTCCAATACTAAATTTTTCTATGCTTCAATTGCTACTCGAAGGGCTGTTAACCGTATCAGCAAATGGAGAGACAAAGATGATAATCTTATTAAGAATTTAGAAGAGGTTAAAGCACACACAGAGTAATTTTTTTATTCCTTACTCAATCAAGCTGGGAAAACTAATAACATTCATGTGGAGCCGACTATAAAACTTGATTCGGAAGCTATTTCAATCCTCAATGCCCCAATTACTGACGACGAAATTGTATGTGTTGTCTTTAAGTCACCAAAGCACAAAAGCCCAGGTCCAGATGGATTTCCAGCTGAATTTTACCAAACTGCTTGGTCTATTATTGGAAATGATGTGATCAAGGCTTGCCAACATTTTTTCTCTTCAGGTCATATTCTTAGAGAGATGAATTGCACCTTTATTTCTTTAATTCCGAAGAATGCAGGGGCTGATTCACTAGAGAACTATCGACCCATATCATTATGCAACTTTATTTACAAGATCATCTCCAAAGTATTAGCAAATAGAATGCAAAAGGTAATACACAAGATCATTAGCTCAAATCAAGCTGCTTTCATCAAAGGGAGAAGTATACATCATAACATTTTGCTTGCTAATGACTTGGTCAAAGATTTACATTCAAAAGCAAGAGGGAGAAAAATATGTTTTAAAGCTGATTTACGGAAAGCCATTGATTCGGTTAATAGGAAATTTATCTATAAGATGCTCCTCGATATGAACTTCCCACAGCAATGGGTTAATTGGATTCAATCTTGCCTGGAAACTCCAAAGTTTTCGATACTCTTTAATGGCTCACCTATTGGTTTTTTTGGGAGCACGAATGGCATCCGACAAGGTGATCCACTCTCTCCATATCTCTTTACTATTGCGATGGAAGGACTTAGCTGTATGTTGGAACATGCAGTCTTAAATGGCAGCATAAAGGTACCCAATGCTGGCTCTATTCATATATCACATATAACATTTGCAGATGATTTACTTATCTTTCTCCAAAATGATCCAACTTCAATAAAGAACCTGGCTACTATTATGAATGACTTTGGTATGGTTTCTGGACTTCAGTTAAATCATGCGAAAAGTAAAGTATATATGAGCCCTTACGTTGAGAATAAGGTCTTTATTGCACAAACTTTGGGGGTTAGTGAGGGAAGCCTGCCAGTTCCTTATTTGGGTCTCCCGCTCATATCCACAGGCATTCACAAAACCCACTATCAGCCTATCCTACAAAAAATAAAGAATAGAATTTCTTCTTGGAAAAATAGGCTTCTATCAAAAGCAGGACGACTCGAACTCATCCGTTCTGTATTCCACTCCTACTCTATATATTGGTGTAATGCAATTCTTCTGCCTGCTGGACTTCTCCAAGATATTGAACGGTTATTAATGAACTTCTTCTGGAATGGCACAAATGATAAGGCAATGCATATGGTAAATTGGGATAGCATTTGCAAACCGAAAGATGAAGGGGGGCTAAACTTGAGAAATACTAGAGATTGGAATCAAGCATGCCTGGTACAACAATTGTGCGATCTTTTGCAAAACAAATGTTCCTTATGGTCACAATGGGTTTCTGCTAGGTATCTTTCAAAAGAATCAATCTGGGAAATTTCAACAAGAACATACCACTCTTCAGCTTGCAAAGGAATTTTAAAGGCAAGGAATTGGCTAATCAAACACATTTCTTATGCAATCTCTTCTGGAACTAGTACTAATATGTGGTACGATCCTTGGGTGAATGGGAAGAGTATATTTCAATTATATGGCGACAGAATACGAAAAGATCTTGGGGCTCCCAAAGATTGGAAGGTTTCCGAGTTCATTGCTAACGGTACCTGGTGTCTCCCTAATCCTATTTCTCCCGAAATGTTATCACTTTGGCCGACTATCATAGCTATTCCAATCATGAACAACTCTTCAGATATACTTATTTGGCCTCATGACAATGGCAAATTTAGTGCCACATCCGTATGGAATCAAATTAGACAAAGAAATAACAAGTGGGTCCCAAGCAGTTGGACATGGGATCGACCGGGATCACAAAGACACTCCTTATGTACATGGCAGGCCATTCTCAATAAACTACCTACAATAGACAATATGAAAAGAAGAGGTATCTATCATGTTAACCGATGCTCCCTTTGTTTGCAACAAGAAGAAACTGTTGACCACCTTTATTTTGCTTGTAATTATACAAAATGGATATTGAAGGAGATTCTCCAGCGATTTGAATTCAATAGACTGCCGCAACCAAACTTGCACCAAGAACTAGGCGACCTTATGCAATGTTTCTCAAGAAAAGGGCCACTTACACAACTGGCAAAGGTTACTTTCAGATGCGCTATTTGGTGGATGTGGAAGGAGAGATGTAATAGAATCTTTGAATGTCAACACACAAATAATGCTCAGCTCTTGAAAGAGATTATTAGAGACTCAAGATCCTGTATGGAGCATGATCTCAAAATCAAGCACTTCACCCGAAGAGAAAAAGATATTTTTATCAAATTTAATTTTTCTATTAGCTAAAGATCTTGGGAATGATGTCAAATAATGTACCCACAGGTAGTTATAGTCTACAGCATGTGTAGTCATAACTATCGCATTCGCACTCTATGAGTTAATTGGCTTTGTCTATGACTTGTATAGATAAAGCTATTTGTAGAATCTTTACACATAATCAATTTACTTTTACTTACCAAAAAAAAAAAGATGTCATAAAAATTTCGTAGAAATTTGGATAGAAAAAGCACAGTAGCAAGATCAAACAGATGGTGCTATGCGGCTGGAATTCTGCAATGTATCTTTCGTCGTAGAGATGAAAACTTTGTGACGAAAAGTTTATGCAGCAATATAGGAACGATTTTTTTTTTTTTTTGGATTTTCGAATAAGGATAACTAAATTGCAGCAGCAGTAAGGTAGAAAACCAGAACCTGTTGCAATTCACGGGGAGATCAAAGGATGATCCGTGGTGGTGGAGATGATGGCGGAATTCGGTGACGATCTTTTAAGCAATTGTGGGAATTGCTTTGGATGGTTGTGGAGGGTTGATGGATGGCTGTGAAAGGGCAGCGAGACGCCAAGAACGCTGCTCTGATACCAGGTGATTGAACCCTTGCAGATTCTAAACTTGGGGTTGATCTCTTTAGGGGATCGGCCTCCTTGGAACTCTATAGGGGTTCCTCCCTCCAAGTTGCTGCTCAAAGGCTGCAGAAAAGATTCATCTATTACCTATGAAAAGAGAAGGAATACATGACTATTTATAGGGCTTCTAAACCCTAACTCCTAATAGGACTCCTACTTAAGACTCTTACTTCTAACCAACTCCTAATAGGACTCCTACTCAAGACTCCTATTCCCTTACAACTCCTAATTCTTCTCTAAGAAAAAACCTCCTTCATGAATGCCCCTCTCAATTAGGACTCTCCTAGCTAGAGTCCTAATAGAATGTCCCTCTCAATTAGGACTCTCTTAGCTAGAGTCCTAACAGTTTTGCATGAATGTCCCTCTCAATTAGGACTCTCCAAGCTAGAGTCCTAACACTATACTTGAAAATCTGCACTGTAAAATTTTAGCCGCATAGCACTATTTTTTTTATCTTGATACTACGTTGTTTCTATCCAAATCTCTACGAAATTTTTATGATAGCTTTGACACTTCCTAACAGTAGATTTCCCTTTGGTTTCATAAAAAAATTCTCAATATAAACCACTGATCTTTTACGTCCAATCTGCTATACCTAAAAATCTATGCTGCAGAAAATTTCAACCGCATTTTGTTGCCTTAAACCATCTATTTGTAATCATTTTGTAATGAAATTTCTTATACACTTCATAGATCATCTTGGCTTCCATCTAAAATTGATCTATTAAGAAATTCATCTCTAAAAATGATTTTATGTTGCTGCAAATTTTCGTCGTAACCCACTGAAAGTTTTTGACGAGAACTCTGTAATCGCAACTTGCACCAATTTCCTTGCTGTTATACTGCCGAAATTTTCTTGATTAAATTAGATATCCTGTTAGGACTCTAGCTAGGAGAGTCCTAATTGAGAGGAACATTCAGTTAGGACTCTAGCTAGGAGAGTCCTAATTGAGAGGGACACTCTGTTAGGACTCTAACTAGGAGAGTCCTAATTGAAAGGGACATTCTGTTAGGAGGTTTTTTCTTAGAGAAGAATTAGGAGTTGTAAGGGAATAAGAGTATTGAGTATGAGTCATATTAGGAGTTGGTTAGAAGTAAGAGTCTTAAGTAGGAGTCCTATTAGGAGTTAGGGTTTAGAAGCCCTATAAATAGCCATGTATTCCTTCTCTTTTCTTAAGCAATAGATGAATCTTTTCTGCAGCCTTTGAGCAGCAACTTGGAGGGAGGAACCCCTATAGAGTTCCAAGGAGGCCGATCCCCTAAAGAGATCAACCCAAAGTTTAGAATTTGCAAGGGTTCTAACACCTGGTATCAGAGCAGCATTCTTGGCGTCTCGCTGCCCTTCCAAAGCCATCCATCAACCCTTCACAACCATCCAAAGCAATTCCCACAATTGCTTAAAAGATCGTCGCCGAATTCCACCATCATCTCCACCACCGCAGATCAACCTTTGATCTCCCCGTGAATTGCAATAGGTTCTGGTTTCCTACCTTACTGCTGCTGCAATTTATTTATCCCTATCCGAAAATCCAAAAAAAAAAAAAAATTGGTTCCTATATTGCTGTAAATTTTCATCGTAATTTGCTGAAATTTTTCGACGAGAATTCTGCTATCGCAACTTACACCAATTTTCTTGCTGTTACTATCGAAATTTTCTTGATTGACATCCTTACTATCATATAAACTGAGATATTGCTGTCAACTCTCTCCTCAAATCTCTCAAATTTTTTTGGGGAGATTTCGTCGAGAAACCGCTGTTTCTTCGACGATAATTCTGCTCTTACAAGACAACACAATTCTGTAGCAAACTTTCACTGATTTCTATCAAACCTATATATGCCTTTAACTCGTCAACAAAAGAGAGATCTTAACATTACAGATTTGGAGTCATATACTATGGCATCTGAGGAGGCAATCAATGCTAAATTTGAAGCCTTTGAGGCACGAATGGAGGATAAGATTCGGACTCTCTTTACCGAATTCAGTTTGGGCAGACCACCAAGCCCGAAGAAATCACATCAAGGAGAGAGCTCTAACCAATCACATCATGCCCAAAGAGATGACTTCCAAGAGAGGGGAGGCTCTATGACCGACCCCAACTATTCGCGCATAAGAGTGGACTTCCCGAGATGGGAAGAAGGAGACCCAATTGGTTGGATCTCGCGCGCTGAGCGATATTTTCGGTACCATAAAACTGCGGATGCATCCATGGTAGAAATTGCAGCTATACATCTTGAAGGGGATGCCATACAATGGTTTGACTGGTTTGAACACACTTATGGAGCCCTTTCAAGGCGACAATTCAAAGAAGGACTACTGATCCGCTTCGGACCAACTTATTACGAGAACATTGACGGACAACTATCAAAGATCCGACAAACCTCCACCATTCAGGAGTACCAAACCAGGTTTGAAAGGTTATCTAATCAAACTCATGATTGGTCTAAAAAACAGTTATTGGGGACTTTTATTGAGGGCTTAAAGCCGGAGATCCGGGGAGAAGTTAAGGCGCGACAACCATACACGCTTATGGCAGCCATCTCTTTCGCACGACTTCAAGAGGAATGATTGAACTATGAAGCCCGGAGGACAAGGATCACTCCACGACCTACAATACTAAAGCCCTCTGCCCCCCCTACTATCAACCGAGTCCCTGCACCGAAAAGGTTAATAAGAGAAGAACTTCAGGAGCGATCTGCGAAGGGGTTATGTTGGCATTGCGACGAGCCGTGGAGCCGCGAGCATCGCTGTAAAAAAGGTAGACTTCTTATGATTGAACCAGTAGAAGAAGAGGTCATTGAACATCTAGAAGAGAGCCTTGAACATGAAGAAGAAGATATGGAAGAAGAGCCACAGCCGACCGACATTACGGTACACGCACTAGCCGACTATTCAAATTCGCAAACGATGAAAGTTGGAGGCCTTCTTAAACAACAGCCGATCACTGTTCTCATCGACACGGGTAGCACTAATAACTTCCTGAATAGTAAGGTTGCTGCTCGGATGGCACTGCATATTGAAGGTTGCAGCAAGTTCGATGTAAAGGTTGCCGACAGTAGAATCCTAAAGTGCGACCAAAGATGCCCGCAGGTGAAACTATTGCTGCAAGACCAAGAAATTATCACCGATTTCTTCCTCCTACCAATCGATGACTATGAGGCAGTGCTTGGTATAGAATGGCTGACTACACTAGGTGATGTCTCTTGGAACTTTTCTAAATTAATTATGAAATTCTATTGTAAGGGCAAACAGATCATCCTACGCGGGAAGCGCGGAAGCAACGTTACCACTGTTTCGACCCAACGAATGGAGAAAGTTTTACACAAGGTAAATGGTGCCTTTTTGATGCACCTCTAGCAGCAACCTGAGGGGAAGAAAATAGAATTTGAAGATCAAAATCTTGCCCAATTGCTTACTGAATTTGCCGAGATATTTGCTGAACCGCGCGGTCTTCCTCCTTCTTGGCAACATGACCATCGAATTCCAATCCTTCCGGGCAAGCCACCAGCGAACACTCGACCATACCGATATCCTCACCTCTAGAAAGATGAAATTGAAAAGATCGTAAAGGAGATGCTTGACACAGGGGTGATTCGACCAAGTTGCAGCCCCTATTCCTCACCGGTGCTACTTGTACTCAAGAAGGATGGAACTTGGCGGATGTGCATCGACTACCGAGCTTTAAATGGCATCACCGTCAAGGACAAATACCCAATACCAGTGGTGGATGAACTTCTTGATGAATTGAAAGGAGCTCGAGTCTTCACGAAGTTGGACATCCGATCCGGTTACCACCAAATTCGGGTATGTAATGATGACATTCCAAAAACTGTATTTCGCACACAGGATGGCCATTATGAATTCTTGGTAATGCCTTTTGGACTCACTAATGCTCCTTCAACCTTTCAAAGTCTCATGAATGATATATTTCAGAGCTTTCTTCGTAAATTTGTACTGGTATTTTTCGATGATATTCTCGTTTACAACCCTTCCCTTGAGACTCACTTTCAGCATTTACGGATTATTTTGATGATCCTTCGGGAGAATACTCTTTTTGTTGACCACTGTAGCGGCGACGACACTGTAGCGGCGAACAGATCTAGGGCGACCACTGTAGCGGCGGCCAGATCTCCCTAGGGCGATCTGACTCCTGCAGCGTCGGCTTTCTCCCACGGGCGACAGGCGATGACGCTATAGCGGCGATCTGATTTCCTGCAGCGTCGACTGTTTCCCAAGGGCGACGTACTGTAGCGGCGGCGACGACACTGTAGCAGCGACGGTACTGTAGCGGCGACGACACTGTAGCGGCGACGAGATCTCCCTAGGGCGATCTGACTCCTGCAGCGTTGGCTTTCTCCCACGGGCGACGATACTATAGCAACGATCTGATCTCCCTTACTGTAGTGGTGATCGGATCTCCTGCAGCGTCGGCTTCTCCCCAAGGGCGACGATACTATAGCGACGACCAGATCTCCCTAGGGCGACGGTACTGTAGCGGCGATCTGATATAATGCGACGGTGGCTTTTCCCTATGGAGATGATTCTATAACCGCGGCCAGAAGAGGGATCAAACATGGCAGCGACGACCCCTAGGGTTGGCGACGGTGGCGGGAGGGTTGTGTTAGGACTCTAGCTTGGAGAGTCCTATTTGAGAGGGACATTCATGTAAAACTGTTAGGACTTTAGCTAGGAGAGTCCTAATTGAGAGGGACATTCTGTTAGGACTCTAGCTAGGAGAGTCCTAATTGAGAGGGACATTCTGTTAGGACTCTAGCTAGGAGAGTCCTAATTGAGAGGGACATTCATGTAGGAGGTTTTTTCTTAGAGAAGAATTAGGAGTTGTAAGGGAATAGGAGTCTTGAGTAGGAGTCCTATTAGGAGTTGGTTAGAAGTAAGAGTCTTAAGTAGGAGTCATATTAGGAGTTAGGTTTTAGAAGCCCTATAAATAGCCATGTATTCCTTCTCTTTTCTCAAGCAATAGATGAATCTTTTCTGCAGCCATTGAGCAGCAACTTGGAGGGAGGAACCCCTATAGAGTTCCAAGGAGGCCGATACCCTAAAGAGATCAACCCCAAGTTTAGAATCTGCAAGGGTTCTAACACCTGGTATTAGAGCAGCATTCTTGGCGTCTCGCTGCCCTTTCACAGCCATCCATCAACCCTCCACAACCATCCAAAGCAATTCCCACAATTGCTTAAAAGATCGTCACCGAATTCCGCAATCATCTCCACCACCACGGATCATCCTTTGATCTCCTCGTGAATTGCAACAGGTTCTGGTTTCCTACCTTACTGCTGCTGCAATTTAGTTATCCTTATTCGAAAATCCAAAAAAAAAAAAAATCGTTCATATATTGCTGCATAAACTTTTCGTCACAAAGTTTTCATCTCTACGACGAAAGATACATTGCAGAATTCCAGCCGCATAGCACCATCTGTTTGATCTTGCTACTGTGCTTTTTCTATCCAAATTTCTACGAAATTTTTATGACATATTTGACACTTCTTAACAGTGGATTTCCCTTTGGTTTCATCGAAAAATTCTCAATATAAACTACTGATCTTTTATGTCCAATCTGCTGCACTTGAATTGCAGAATTCAAGCCGCATAGCACCATCTGTTTGATCTTGCTACTGTGCTTTTTCTATCCAAATTTCTACAAAATTTTTATGACATCTTTGACACTTCCTAACAGTAGATTTCCCTTTAGTTTCATCGAAAAATTCTCAATATAAACTACTGATCTTTTATGTCCAATCTGCTGCACTTGAAAATCTATGCTGCAGAAAATTTCAGCTTCATATCGTTGCCTTAACCCATCTATTTGCAATCTTTTTTGAATGAAATTTCTTATAGACTTCATATATCATCTTGGCTTCCATCTAAGATTGATCTATTAAGAAATTCATCTCTAAAAATGATTTTATGTTGCTGCAAATTTTCATCGTAACCCGCTAAAATTTTTCAACGATAATTCTGCAATTGCAACTTGCACCAATTTCTTTGCTGTTATACTGCCGAAATTTTCTTGATTAAATTAGATATCCTTGCTGTCATATAAACTGTGATTGTGCTATCAATTCCCTCCTCAATTCTCTTAATTTTTTGGTGGAAATTACGTCGAGAAACCGTTGTTTCTTCGACGACAATTCTACTCTTACAAGACAGCACATACTTGCTGCAACTTCCACGGATTTCTGTCAAACCTTTGCTACCATCTACCACAGATCCAAAACTTTCATCCACAGCCCTAAAACTCTACCAAACCACACCCTCGAACTGCACCCAAAATAGCCACAAAACAAGCCTAAACCGTAGCCTACATCCACCAATCCACCAACACTTTCGACCATCACTTCTCTCAACCTATACATACCTTTAACCCAACAGCAAAAGAGAGATCTTAACATCATTGATTTGGGGCCATATACTATGGCATCTAAGGAGGCAATCAATGCTAAATTCGAAGCCTTGGAGGCGCGAATGGAGGATAAGATTCGGACGCTCTTTACCGAACTCAGATTGGGCCGACCACTAAGCCCGAAGAAATCATATCAAGGAGAGAGCTTTGCCAAATCACACCAAGCCCGAAGAGATGACTTCCAAGAGAGGGGAAGCTCTATGACCAACCCCAACTATCCATGCATGAGAGTGGACTTCCCTAGATGGGAAGAAGGAGACCCGATTGGTTGGATTTCGCACGCGGAGCGATATTTTCGGTACCACAAAACCGCGGATGTATCTATGGTGAAAATTGCGGCTATACATCTTGAAGGGGATGCTATTCAGTGGTTTGACTGGTTTGAACATACTTATGGAGTCCTTTCATGGCGACAATTCAAAGAAGAACTGCTGATTCGCTTCAGACCAACCGATTACGAGAATATTGACGAACAACTAGCAAAGATCCGACAAACCTCCACCATTCAGGAGTACCAAACCAGGTTTGAAAGGTTATCTAATCAAAATCATGATTGGTCTCAAAAACAGCTATTGAGGACCTTCATTGAGGGCTTGAAGCCGGAGATCCGAGGAGAAGTTAAAGCGCGACAACCGTACACGCTTATGGCAGCCATCTCTTTCGCACGACATCAAGAGGAGCAATTGAACCATGAAGCTCGGAGGACCAGGGTCGCTCCTTAACCAGTAATATTGAAGCCCTTAGCCCCCCCTACTATCGACCAAGTCCCTACACCAAAGAGGTTAACAAGAGAAGAGCTTCGGGAGCGATATGCGAAGGGGTTATGTTGGCATTGTGACGAGCCGTGGAGCCGTGAGCATCGCTGTAGTAAAGGGAGACTTCTTATGATTGAACCGATAGAAGAAGAGGTCATTGAACATCCAAAAGAGAGCCTTGAACATGAAGAAGAAAATGCAGAAGAAGAGCCACAACCGACCGAAGTTACGGTACATACACTAGCTAGCTACTCAAACCCGCAAACGATGAAAGTTGGAGGCCTTCTCAAACAACAACCGATCACTGTTCTCATCGACACGGGCAGCACTAATAACTTCGTAAATAGTAAGGTTGCTGTCCATATGAACTTACCTATTGAGAATTGCAGCAGGTTTGTCATTAAGGTCGCCAACGGACGGATTTTGAAGTATGATCGAAGGTGCCCGCAAGTGAAACTGTTGCTGATCGTGAGGCCTTACCAAGAGATAATTGCATATTTCTTCCTTCTCCCTCTTGATGATTATGAGGCCATGCTCAGAATTAAATGGTTGATGACATTAGGTGATATTTCTTGGAATTTTATGCAACTAATTATGAAATTTTATAGTAAGGAGAAACAGGTGATACTGAACGGGAAACATGGGGGCGACGTAACAATGATTTGCACACAACAAATGGAGAAGGTTTTGCATAAAGCATGCAGCGGCTTTTTGGTACAACTTGAGCAGCAAACTAAGGGAGAGCCAACAAAATTTGAAGATCCAAATCTACTTCCTTTGCTTGCTGAATTTTTAGATATATTTGACGAACTGCGCAACCTACCTCTTACCCGTCGGCATGATCATTGTATAACGATTCTTCCAGGCAAATCTCCAGCAAATGCTCAGCCATATCAGTATCCACATCTCCAAAAGGATGAAATAGAAAGGATTGTTAAAGAGATGCTCAAAACAGGAGTTATTCGGCCATGTTGCAGCCCCTACTCTTCGCCGGTGCTCCTCATACGAAAGAAAGATGAAATATGGCGATTATGTGTTGATTACCGAACTCCCAATGGCATAACCATCAAGGATAAATACCCTATTCCAGTAGTAGATGAGTTGCAAGATGAAAGGGAGCACAAATCTTCACAAAGCTGGACCTTCGATCCGGGTATCATCAAATACGAGTATGCGAAGAAGACATATCGAAAACCACCTTTTGAACACACAATAACCACTATGAATTTTTGCTTTCTTCAAAAGAAGGTGGAATATCTTGGGCATATCATATCAGAGGAAGGTGTGGCAGTAGACCCCTTCAAAATTGGAGCAATGCAAAATTGGTTGACCCCGAGGAACATAAAATTGCTACATGGCTTTCTGGGTTTAACAGGCTACTACTGCAAGTTCGTGAAAAACTATGGAGAGATCAGTGCACCACTTACTTCCTTTCTGAAAAAAGATATCTTCCAATGGTCGGACAGAGCCTTCGACAAACTTAAGGCAGCCATGATGACGACGCCGGTGCTAACACTACCAGATTTCAACCGACCCTTCATTATTGAGGCCGACACATCTGGAGTCAGAATTGGAGTCATTCTCATGCAAGATGGTCAACCACTCGCATACACTAGCAAGGCATTATCTCTCTCCGATCAAAATATGTCAACATATGATAAGGCGATGCTCGCCATTGTGCGCGCAGCAACGAGGTGGAGATTGTACTTGATCAGGCGATACTTTCAATTCAAGACCGACCATAAAAGCCTAAAATATCTCTTGGAGCAGAAGATATCTTCCCCCGAGCAGCAAAAATGGGTAACAAAACTTCTTGGATTTGATTTTGAAATAACTTACAAAAAGGAGAAAGAGAATGTTCTTGCAGATGCGCTTTCGCAAATACCCAAGCAAGTTGAAGTTTCGACCGTTTCACTTCCGACCAGCGACTTCCTTGAGGGTATTAAGATGGAATGGCAGGAAGATTCAGATACTAGTAAGATTGTAAAAAAATTGGAGGAAGCACCAAGCCCCATGGCTCATTACAATTGGGACTCAAAAGAATTACACTATAAAGGACGCATTGTGCTTGTGACAAATTCTACTTGCATCTTCAATAGCAGATTTTGGACAAAGTTATTCTTTATGCAGTGTACTACATTGAAAAGGAGTACGACATATCACCCACAAACCAATAGCCAACCGGAAGTTTTAAACAGGTGCTTAGAGACAGCCCAAAGCCACCCACCAAATATGACTACCCAAAGAGAACTCCAGACCCAGCCAAGTGCCATTATTGATCGACGGATCGTGACTCGACGACGACGACCCACTAATGAAGTGCTAATACAGTGGGCGAACCGACCAAAAGAAGATGCCACTTGGGAGAACTATGACGACTTGAAGATCAAATTCCCAGAATTCATGAATCATCAGCCATGAGGACAAGGCTGATTTGAAGAGGGCGGGTCTGTTAGGACTCTAGCTTGGAGAGTCCTAATTGAGAGGGACATTCATGTAAAACTGTTAGGACTTTAGCTAGGAGAGTCCTAATTGAGAGGGACATTCTGTTAGGACTCTAGCTAGGAGAGTCCTAATTGAGAGGGACATTCATGTAGGAGGTTTTTTCTTAGAGAAGAATTAGGAGTTGTAAGGGAATAGGAGTCTTGAGTAGGAGTCCTATTAGGAGTTGGTTAGAAGTAAGAGTCTTAAGTAGGAGTCCTATTAGGAGTTAGGTTTTAGAAGCCCTATAAATAGCCATGTATTCCTTCTCTTTTCTCAAGCAATAGATGAATCTTTTCTGCAGCCTTTGAGCAGCAACTTGGAGGGAGGAACCCCTATAGAGTTCCAAGGAGGCCGATCCCCTAAAGAGATCAACCCCAAGTTTAGAATCTGCAAGGGTTCTAACAGGTTGATACGATGGTAAGACTCCCTACCGTTACCCCTCAATTGGCTCCTCCTCCATATCCTCTCCAGAGAGAAACTCATTCGACGAAACAGCATCGAAGTAGGTCACGCTCTAGATCGCGGCAGCCTGCCCTCATTTCCAGTGACCCTAGGCCTTGGACTAGCCTCTTCAAGGCTCCGGTTGGAAGTCCGGATCTAAGCTTGGAATTCTTTACTCCAGAAGTTCAGGCTGATAAGAAGATTACTGTATACGAGACTGCTGATTCAACAGAGCTTATTTAGACATGGTCTATGGCGATTGTTGGCTATGTGGTAGGTCTCAAAACATCTTATTTCCCACTATCCTCATTTACCAAAACTCGATGGGGAATATCGTCATTTGATCTTCATATGCTGGAGAACGGATTCTTTGTTTGCAAGCTATACTCTGAAGAAGATTTACAACGAGTCCTCGAAGGATTCTGGACTATTCGCGGCCATCCAATGATCCTACGACGCTGGTCTCCTGATGTCCGTTTGGAGTTAGATAGCCTACAGTCTATTCCATTATGGGTATCCTTTCAAGGTCTTCCTCTACATCTTTGGAGTCGACGTTTTATTGCAAAGTTATGCAGCACTCTGGGACAGCCACTCTACATCGACAAAGCAACAGCTGCTCAGACGAGATTAGCATTTGCACGAGCATGTGTACTGGTTTCTTCTGACGAAGATCTTCCAAATGAGGTTTTCTATCGTGATCTTGATGGGAACACTCGGAAGGTACATGTCTCATATTCCTGGAAGCCACAACGATGTCAGCATTGCTTATCTTTTGGTCATGCAAATGGAGCTTGTCAGCAAACTCCAAAACAAATCACAAAGGTCTATCGACCACGTCAAGCGCCTCCGCAACAAAGCGAGTCTTCACTAATGGTAGTAGCACCGATGGTGGCGAAGACTATTGAGCATTCTGACTCGCAAGGACAGCATCGCGGACAGAAGGACAAATCCAAAATTATATCTCTTCCTATAATGTCGGAGCCTTCCACAACAGAGGTTTCCCTTGGTACTAGTGGACAGGAGAAACATAAGTCAGGAACTTCTTGTCCTCTACCTTAAGTTGAATGAATTGATCAGTAGCAGAAATAAACCAAGCATTAATAGAGTTAGGATGCCATAAGACCCATATTCTACCAAAAGTTTCATTTGAGTCATTGGTAAACAGTTCTGCGTCTGGCCATATTAAATTCTTTTGAGCTTGAACGCGCGATTATTTAATTTTTGTTTCTACTAGAATAACAATATCACATGCGGCAGACTTGATTATTTTGTTGAGCTCCCGACATTTCTCCGGCTTATTAAGTCCGCGAACATTCCAACATGTTATCTTCATCAGTAATAAAGAAATGAAAAGGTGGTAAGGTATTCTGTTAGAACCCTTACAGATTCTAAACTTGGGGTTGATCTCTTTAGGGGATCGGCCTCCTTGGAACTCTATAGGGGTTCCTCCCTCCAAGTTGCTGCTCAAAGGCTGCAGAAAAGATTCATCTATTGCTTATGAAAAGAGAAGGAATACATGACTATTTATAGGGCTTCTAAACCCTAACTCCTAATAGGACTCCTACTTAAGACTCTTACTTCTAACCAACTCCTAATAGGACTCCTACTCAAGACTCCTATTCCCTTACAACTCCTAATTCTTCTCTAAGAAAAAACCTCCTACATGAATGCCCCTCTCAATTAGGACTCTCCTAGCTAGAGTCCTAATAGAATGTCCCTCTCAATTAGGACTCTCTTAGCTAGAGTCCTAACAGTTTTACATGAATATCCCTCTCAATTAGGACTCTTCAAGCTAGAGTCCTAACAGACCCGCCCTCTTCAAATCAGCCTTGTCCTCGAGGCTGATGATTCATTAATTCTGGAAATTTGATCTTCATGTCGTCATAGTTCTTCCAATTGGCATCTTCTATTGGTAGGTTCGCCCACTGTATTAGCACTTCATTAGTGGGTCGTCGTCGTCGAGTCACGATCCGTCGATCAATAATGGCACTTGGCTGGGTCTGGAGTTCTCTTTGGGTAGTCATATTTGGTGGATGGCTTTGGGCTGTCTCCAAGCACCTATTTAAAACTTCTGTCTGGCTGTTGGTTTGTGGGTGATATGTCGTACTCCTTTTCAATTTAGTACCCTGCATATGGAATAACTTTGTCCAAAATCTGCTCTTGAAGATGCAAGTAGAATTTGTCACAAGCATAATGCGTCCCTTATAGCATAATTCTTTTGAGTCCCGATTGTAATGAGCCACGGAGCTTGGTGCTTCCTCCAAATTTTTTTTTTTTTTTTTTACTAGTCTCCGAATCTTCCTGCCATTCCATCTTAATATCCTCAAGGAAGTCACTGGTTGGAAGTAAAACGATCGAAAATTCAGCTTGCTCAGGTAGCTGTGAAAGCGCATCCATTTTTGCTGCTTGGGGGAAGATATCTTCTGCTCCAAGAGATATTTTAGGCTTTTATGGTCGGTCTTGATTTGAAAGTATCGCCTGATCAAGTACAATCTCCACCTCGTTGCTGCGCGCACAATGGCGAGCATCTCCTTATCATATGTTGACTTATTTTGATAGGAGGGAGATAATGCCTTGCTAGTGTATGCGAGTGGTCGACTATCTTGCATGAGAATAACTCCAATTCTGACTCCAGATGTGTCGACCTCAATAATGAAGGGTCGGTTGAAATCTGGTAGTGTTAGCACCGGCGTCGTCGTCATGGCTGCCTTAAGTTTGTCGAAGGCAGCGGAGGCTCTGTCCAACCATTGGAAGACATCTTTTTCTAGTAAGGAAGTAAGTGGTGCACTGATCTTTCCATAGTTTTTCACGAACTTGCGGTAGTAGCCTGTTAAACCCAGAAAGCCATGTAGCAATTTTATGTTTCTCGAGGTCGGCCAGTTTTGTATTACTCCAATTTTGAAGGGGTCCACTGCCACACCTTCCTCTGATATGATATGCCCAAGATATTCCACCTTTTGTTGTAGAAAGCAAAAATTCGTGATTGTTGTGTGTTCAAAAGGTGGTTTTCCGTATGTCTTCTTCGCATGCTCGTATTTGATGATACCCGGATCAAAGGTCCAGCTTTGTAAAGATTTGTGCTCCCTTTCATCTAGCAATTCATCTACTATTGGAATAAAGTATTTGTCCTTGATGTTTATGCCATTGAGAGCTCGGTAATCAACACATATTCGCCTTGTTCCGTCCTTTTTGCGTACAAGTAGCACCGGCGAAGAGTAGAGGTTGCAACTTGGCCGAATAACTCCTGTTTCGAGCATCTCTTTTATAATCCTTTCTATTTCATCCTTCTGGAGATGTGGATACTGATATGGCTGAGCATTTGCTGAAGATTTGCCTGGAAGAATCATTATACAATGATCATGCCGACAGGTAAGAGGTAAGTTGCGCGGTTCGTCAAATATATTTGAAAATTCAGCAAGCAAAGGAAGTAGATTTAGATCTTCAAATTCTATTGGCTCTCCCTTAGTTTGCTGCTCAAGTTATACCAAAAAGCCGCTGCATGCTTTATGCAAAACATTCTCCATTTGTTGTGTGCAAATCGTTGTTATGTCGCCCCCACGTTTCCCGTGCAATGTCACCTGTTTCTCCTTACTGTAAAATTTCATAATTAGTTTCATAAAATTCCAGGAAATATCACATAATGTCGTCAACCATTTAATTCTGAGCATGGCCTCATGATTGTTAAGAGGGAGAAAGAAGAAATCTGCAATTATCTCTTGGTCCTGTAGCAATAGTTTCTCCTGCAAGCACCTATGATCACAATTCAAAATACGTCTGTCGGTGACCTTATCATCAAACCTGCAGCGATTCTCGATATGTAATGATATCCGAACTGCAAGCTTACTATTTAGGAAGTTAGTAGTACTGCCCGTGTCGATGAGAACAGTGATTGGTTGTTGTTTGAGAAGGCCTCCAATTTTCATCGTTTGCGGGTTTGAGTAGCTAGCTAGTGTATGTACCGTAACTTCGGTCGGTTGTGGCTCTTCTTCTGCATCTTCTTCTTCATGTTCAAAGCTCTCTTTTGGATGTTCAATGACCTCTTCTTCTATCGGTTCAATCATAAGGAGTCCTCCTTTACTACAGCGATGCTCACGGCTCCACGGCTCGTCACAATGCCAACATAACCCCTTCGCATATCGCTCCCGAAGCTCTTCTCCTGTTAACCTCTTTGGTGCAGAGACTTGGTCGACAGTAGGGGGGGCTGAGGGCTTCAATATTACCGGTTGAGGAGTGACCCTAGTCCTCTGAGCTTCATGGTTCAATTGCTCCTCTTGATGTCGTGCGAAAGAGATGGCTGCCATAAGCGTGTACGGTTGTCGCTTTTTAACTTCTCCTCGGATCTCCGGCTTCAAGCCCTCAATGAAGGTCCTCAATAGTTGTTTTTTAGACCAATCATGATTTTGATTAGATAACCTTTCAAACCTGGTTTGGTACTCCTGAATGGTGGAGGTTTGTCGGATCTTTGCTAGTTGTTCGTCAATATTCTCGTAATCGATTGGTCTGAAGCGAATCAGCAGTTCTTCTTTGAATTGTCTCCATGAAAGGACTCCATAAGTATGTTCAAACCAGTCAAACCACTGAATAGCATCCCCTTCAAGATGTATAGCTGCAATTTTCACCATAGATACATCCGTGATTTTGTGGTACCGAAAATATCGCTCCGCGTGCGAAATCCAACCAATCGGGTCTCCTTCTTCCCATCTAGGGAAGTCCACTCTCATGCATGGATAGTTGAGGTTGGTCATAGAGCTTCCCCTCTCTTGGAAGTCATCTCTTTGGGCTTGGTGTGATTGGGCAAAGCTCTCTCCTTGATATGATTTCTTCGGGCTTAGTGGTCGGCCCAATCTGAGTTCGGTAAAGAGCGTCCGAATCTTATCCTCCATTCGCGCCTCCAAGGCTTCGAATTTAGCATTGATTGCCTCCTTAGATGCCATAGTATATGGACCCAAATCAATGATGTTAAGATCTCTCTTTTGCTGTTGGGTTAAAGGCATGTATAGGTTGAGAGAAGTGATGGTCGAAAGTGTTGGTGGATTGGTGGATGTAGGCTACGGTTTAGGCTTGTTTTGTGGCTGTTTTGGGTGCAGTTTGAGGGTGTGGTTTGGTAGAGTTTTAGGGCTGTGGATGAAAGTTTTGGATCTGTGGTAGATGGTAGCAAAGGTTTGACAGAAATCCGTGGACGTTGCAGCAAGTATGTGCTGTCTTGTAAGAGTAGAATTGTCGTCGAAGAAACAATGGTTTCTCGACGTAATTTCCACCAAAAACTTAAGAGAATTGAGGAGGGAATTGATAGCAAAATCACAGTTTATATGACAGCAAGGATATCTAATTTAATCAAGAAAATTTCGGTAGTATAACAGCAAAGAAATTGATGCAAGTTGCAATTGCAGAATTATCGTCGAAAAATTTCAGCGGGTTACGATGAAAATTTGCAGCAACATAAAATCATTTTTAGAGATGAATTTCTTAATAGATCAATCTTAGATGGAAGCCAAAATGATATATGAAGTCTATAAGAAATTTCATTCAAAAAAGATTGCAAATAGATGGGTTAAGGCAACGATATGCAGCTGAAATTTTCTGCAGCATAGATTTTCAAGTGCAGCAGATTGGACATAAAAGATCAGTAGTTTATATTGAGAATTTTTTGATGAAACCAAAGGGAAATCTACTGTTAGGAAGTGTCAAAGATGTCATAAAAATTTCGTAGAAATTTGGATAGAAAAAGCACAGTAGCAAGATCAAACAGATGGTGCTATGCGGTTTGAATTCTGCAATTCAAGTGCAGCAGATTGGACATAAAAGATCAGTAGTTTATATTGAGAATTTTTTGATGAAACCAAAGGGAAATCTACTGTTAAGAAGTGTCAAAGATGTCATAAAAATTTCGTAGAAATTTGGATAGAAAAAGCACAGTAGCAAGATCAAACAGATGGTGCTATGCGGCTGGAATTCTGCAATGTATCTTTCGTCGTAGAGATGAAAACTTTGTGACGAAAAGTTTATGCAGCAATATAGGAATGATTTTTTTTTTTTGGATTTTCGAATAAGGATAACTAAATTGCAGCAGCAGTAAGGTAGGAAACCAGAACCTGTTGCAATTCACGGGGAGATCAAAGGATGATCCGTGGTGGTGGAGATGATGGCGGAATTCGGTGACGATCCTTTAAGCAATTATGGGAATTGCTTTGGATGGTTGTGGAGGGTTGATGGATGGCTGTGAAAGGGCAGCGAGATGCCAAGAACGCTGCTCTGATACCAGGTGTTAGAACCCTTACAGATTCTAAACTTGGGGTTGATCTCTTTAGGGGATCGGCCTCCTTGGAACTCTATAGGGGTTCCTCCCTCCAAGTTGCTGCTCAAAGGCTGCAGAAAAGATTCATCTATTGCTTATGAAAAGAGAAGGAATACATGACTATTTATAGGGCTTCTAAACCCTAACTCCTAATAGGACTCCTACTTAAGACTCTTACTTCTAACCAACTCCTAATAGGACTCCTACTCAAGACTCCTATTCCCTTACAACTCCTAATTCTTCTCTAAGAAAAAACCTCCTACATGAATGCCCCTCTCAATTAGGACTCTCCTAGCTAGAGTCCTAATAGAATGTCCCTCTCAATTAGGACTCTCTTAGCTAGAGTCCTAACAGTTTTACATGAATATCCCTCTCAATTAGGACTCTTCAAGCTAGAGTCCTAACATATTCATCCTATGACTTTGGATGGATTGTACCATCCTTTTTCTTATCCTTCGGTTTTGTATTTTCCTCCCGCACAATATCCTTACCTTTTATGGCTTTATTTCTATATTTATCCACTTCATCTACAGCTTGCAGATTTTTAAACTTTAAAATACCTTGAATCATGTGGTCTTGATTGGCAGGGTTTGCTGAAGCATGATAAGATTGTTGCAGCACAATTTCCTGGATAGTACTTGTTGGAGTAGCTTGGCTAGAGAGGTTTGTTGGGGCATGAGTTTGTTGAGACAGAATATCCTTGTTGGCGATGTTTGTTGTGGCCTGAGTTTGTTGAGGAAGAATATCCTTGCTGGCAAGATTTGTTTGGGCTTGAGTTTGTTGAGTTATTGTGGACGAATCCAATGATATTGGAAGAGATGAAGTTCCTGACTTATGTTTCTCCTGTCCACTAGTACCAAGGGAAACCTCTGTTGTGGAAGGCTCCGACATTATAGGAAGAGATATAATTTTGGATTTGTCCTTCTGTCCGCGATGCTGTCCTTGCGAGTCGGAATGCTCAATAGTCTTCGCCACCATCGGTGCTACTGCCATTAGAGAAGACTCGCTTTGTTGCGGAGGCGCTTGACGTGGTCGATAGACCTTTGTGATTTGTTTTGGAGTTTGCTGACAAGCTCCATTTGCATGACCAAAAGATAAGCAATGCTGACATCGTTGTGGCTTCCAGGAATATGAGACATACTCTTTGGTATATATGCTTCAAAAAAGAATGGCTGTCAATTCAATTTCATTGGTATATATGCTTCAAATAGTATGCAAGAAAGAAATACTCTTTGGTCTGACTTGACTAATATTGCAAATGGCTGTCTCAATGTACCTTGGATTGTTCTTGGAGACTTTAATACTGTTCGGTACACAAATGAAAAAGAGAGGGGTAGACAACTTTCAGAAAGCCAGCTTCAAAGTTTTAATGATTACATTGACACTGCAGCTTTGTTTGATATGAAATCTGTGGGTAATTGGCTCTCCTGGAGTAATCAAGGTGCTGCTAACAGAAAAATAATGGCTCGACTTGATAGGTGTTTGATTAATCATGAATGGTTAACAGTTTACCCAGATTCACTTCTTGAGTATGATGCTCCTTTGTTTTCTGACCATTCTTTAATGTATATACACGTAGACAAAGCGACACCAAGAGGCAAGAAACCGTTTAGATTCTTTAACATGTGGAGTACTCATCCTCAATTTCTTGATGTTATCAGATCTGCTTGGAATGTTAATGTGCATGGATCCCCCCCTTACATCTTATGTCAAAAGCTCAAAGCCTGTAAAGCAGCACTAAAGGAGTGGAATACAAATACCTTTGGCAATATTACCACTACAGTTCAATTTTGCAGGAAGGAACTAATGTCATTGCAATATGAGCTGCAACTTCAGCCAAATGATGAGAATATTATCTACAAAGAGACAGAAGCCAGAAATAACTTCATGCAAGCCTTAAAATAGGAGGAAAGTTTTGTAAAGCAGAAGTCTCGACAGCATTGGCTTACACTAGGAGATTCCAATACTAAATTTTTCTATGCTTCAATTGCTACTCGAAGGGCTGTTAACCGTATCAGCAAATGCAGAGACAAAGATGATAATCTTATTGAGAATTTAGATGAGGTTAAAGCACACACAGAGCAATTTTTTTATTCCTTACTCAATCAAGCTGGGAAAACTAATAACATTCATGTGGAGCCGACTATAAAACTTGATTCGGAAGCTATTTCAATCCTCAATGCCCCAATTACTGACGACGAAATTGTATGTGTTGTCTTTAAGTCACCAAAGCACAAAAGCCCAGGTCCAGATGGATTTCCAGCTGAATTTTACCAAACTGCTTGGTCTATTATTGGAAATGATGTGATCAAGGCTTGCCAACATTTTTTCTCTTCAGGTCATATTCTTAGAGAGATGAATTGCACCTTTATTTCTTTAATTCCGAAGAATGCAGGGGCTGATTCACTAGAGAACTATCGACCCATATCATTATGCAACTTTATTTACAAGATCATCTCCAAAGTATTAGCAAATAGAATGTAAAAGGTAATACACAAGATCATTAGCCCAAATCAAGCTGCTTTCATCAAAGGGAGAAGTATACATCACAACATTTTACTTGCTAATGACTTGGTCAAAGATTTGCATTCAAAAGCAAGAGGGACAAAAATATGTTTTAAAGCTGATTTACGGAAAGCCTTTGATTCAGTTAATAGGAAATTTATCTATAAGATGCTCCTCAATATGAATTTCCCACAGCAATGGGTTAATTGGATTCAATCTTGCCTGGAAACTCCAAAGTTTTTGATACTCTTTAATGGCTCACCTATTGGTTTTTTTGGGAGCACGAATGGCATCCGACAAGGTGATCCACTCTCTCCGTATCTCTTTACTATTGCGATGGAAGGACTTAGCTGTATGTTGGAACATGCAGTCTTAAATGGCAGCATTAAGGTACCCAATGCTGGCTCTATTCATATATCACATATAACATTTGCAGATGATTTACTTATCTTTCTCCAAAATGATCTAACTTCAGTAAATAACCTGGCTACTATTATGAATGACTTTGGTATGGTTTCTGGACTTCAGTTAAATCATGCGAAAAGTAAAGTATATATGAGCCCTTACGTTGAGGATAAGGTCTTTATTGCACAAACTTTGGGGGTTAGTGAGGGAAGCCTGCCAGTTCCTTATTTGGGTCTCCCGCTCATATCCACAGGCATTAACAAAACCCACTGTCAGCCTATCCTGCAAAAAATAAAGAATATAATTTCTTCTTGGAAAAATAGGCTTCTATCAAAAGCAGGACGACTCGAACTCATCCGTTCTGTATTGCACTCCTACTCTATATATTGGTGTAATGCATTTCTTCTGCCTATTGGACTTCTCCAAGATATTGAACGGTTATTAATGAACTTCTTCTGGAATGGCACAAATGATAAGGCAATGCATATGATAAATTGGGATAGCATTTGCAAACCGAAAGATGAAGGGGGGCTAAACTTGAGAAATACTAGAGATTGGAATCAAGCATGCCTGGTACAACAATTGTGGGATCTTTTGCAAAACAAATGTTCCTTATGGTCACAATGGGTTTCTGCTAGGTATCTTTCAAAGGAATCAATCTGGGAAATTTCAACAAGAACATACCACTCTGCAGCTTGGAAAGGAATTTTAAAGGCAAGGAATTGGCTAATCAAACACATTTCTTATGCAATCTCTTCTCGAACTAGTACTAATATGTGGTACAATCCTTGGGTGAATGGAAAGAGTATATTTCAATTATATGGCGACAGAATACGAAAAGATCTTGGGGCTCCCAAAGATTGGAAGGTTTCCGAGTTCATTGCTAACGGTACCTGGTGTCTCCCTAATCCTATTTCTCCCGAAATGTTATCACTTTGGCCGACTATCATAGCTATTCCAATCAGGAACAACTCTTCAGATATACTTATTTGGCCTCATGACAATGGCAAATTTAGTGCCACATCCGCATGGAATCAAATTAGGCAAAGAAATAACAAGTGGGTCCCAAGCAGTTGGACATGGGATCGACCGGGATCACAAAGACACTCCTTATGTACATGGCAGGCCCTTCTCAATAAACTACCTATAATAGACAATATGAAAAGAAGAGGTATCTATCATGTTAACCGATGCTCCCTTTGTTTGCAACAAGAAGAAACTGTTGACCACCTCTATTTTGCTTGTGCTTATACAAAATGGATATGGAAGGAGATTCTCCAGCGATTTGAACTCAATAGACTGCCGCAACCAAACTTGCACCAAGAACTAGGCGACCTTATGCAATGTTTCTCAAGAAAAGGGTCACTTACACAACTGGCAAAGGTTACTTTCATATGCGCTATTTGGTGGATGTGGAAGGAGAGATGTAATAGAATCTTTGAATGTCAACACACAAACAATGCTAAGCTCTTGAAAGAGATTATTAGAGACTCAAGATCCTGTATGGAGCATGATCTCAAAACCGAGCACTTTACCCGAAGAGAAAAAAATATTTTTATCAAATTTAATTTTGCTATTAGCTAAAGATATTGGGAATGATGCCAAATAATATACCCACAGGTAGTTATAGTCTACAGCATGTGTAGTCATAACTATCGCATTCGCACTCTATGAGTTACTTGGCTTTGTCTATGACTTGTATAGATAAAGCTATTTGTAGAAACTTTACACATAATCAATTTACTTTTACTTACCAAAAAAAAAAATACTCTTTTTGTTAAGCAATCAAAGTGCAGCTTTCTCCAGCAAAAAGTAGAGTACCTTGGGCATATAATATCAGAAGATGGAGTGGCGGTAGACCCAACAAAAATTGAGGCAATGCAAGGCTGGCCGAAACCTACAAACGTGAAATTACTGCGGGGGTTCCTTGGACTAACGGGCTACTACCAAAAATTTGTTAAGGACTATGGGAAGATCAGTGCACCACTCACTTCTTTACTGAAAAATGATGCTTTCCAATGGTTGGACAAAGCCTCTGCTGCCTTCGACAAACTTAAAGCAGCCATGACAATGACGCCGGTGCTTGCGCTACCAGATTTCAATAGACCCTTCATCATTGAGGCCGACGCATCTGGAGTCGGAATTGGAGTCGTTCTCATGCAAAATGGTCGACCACTCGCATACACTAGCAAGGCATTATCTCCCTCCCATCAAAATATGTCAGTATATGATAAGGAGATGCTTGCCATTGTACACGCAGTAACGATGTGGAGTGTTAGGACTCTAGCTAGGAGAGTCCTAATTGAGAGGGACATTCATGTAAAACTGTTAGGACTTTAGCTAGGAGAGTCCTAATTGAGAGGGACATTCTGTTAGGACTCTAGCTAGGAGAGTCCTAATTGAGAGGGACATTCTGTTAGGACTCTAGTTAAGAGAGTCCTAATTGAGAGGGACATTCATGTAGGAGGTTTTTTCTTAGAGAAGAATTAGGAGTTGTAAGGGAATAGGAGTCTTGAGTAGGAGTCCTATTAGGAGTTGGTTAGAAGTAAGAGTTTTAAGTAGGAGTCCTATTAGGAGTTAGGGTTTAGAAGCCCTATAAATAGCCATGTATTCCTCCTCTTTTCCCAAGCAATAGATGAATTTTTTCTGCAGCCTTTGAGCAGCAACTTGGAGGGAGGAACCCCTATAGAGTTCCAAGGAGGCCGATCCCCTAAAGAGATCAACCCCAAGTTTAGAATCTGCAAGGGTTCTAACACCTGGTATCAGAGCAGCGTTCTTGGCGTCTCGCTGCCCTTCCACAGCCATCCATCAACCCTCCACAACCACCCAAAGCAATTCCCACAATTGCTTAAAAGATCGTCGCCGAATTCCGCCATCATCTCCACCACCGCGGATCATCCTTTGATCTCCCCGTGAATTGCAACAGGTTCTAGTTTTCTACCTTACTGCTGCTGCAATTTAGTTATCTTTATTTGAAAATCCCAAAAAAATTATTCCTATATTGCTGCATAAACTTTTCGTTATAAAGTTTTCATCTCTACGACGAAAGATACATTGCAGAATTCCAACCGTATAGCGCTGTCTGTTTGATCTTGCTACTATGTTTTTTCTATCCAAATCTCCACGAAATTTTATGACATTTTTTACACTTCCTAATAGTAGATTTTCCTTTAGTTTTGTCAAAAAATTGTCAATATAAACCATTGATATTTTACATCTAATCTGCTATACTTGAAAATCTGCACCGTAAAATTTCAGCCGCATAGCATTGATTGTTTGATCTTGATACTATATTGTTTCTATCCAAATCTCTACGAAATTTTTATGATAGCTTTGACACTTCCTAATAGTGGATTTCCCTTTAGTTTCATCAAAAAATTCTCAATATAAACTTCTGATCTTTTACGTCCAAACTGCTATACTTAAAAATCTATGCTGCAGAAAATTTCAGCCGCATATCGTTGCCTTAACCCATCTATTTGCAATCTTTTTTGAATGAAATTTATTATACACTTTATAGATCATCTTGGCATCCATCTAAGATTGATCTATTAAGGAATTCATCTCTAAAACCGATTTTTGTGTTGCTATAAATTTTCATCGTAAACTGCTGAAATTTTTCGACGAGAATTCTGCTATCGCAAATTGCACCAATTTCCTTGCTTATTATACTGCCGAAATTTTCTTGATTAAATTAGTCATCCTTGCTGTCATATAAACTGTGATTTTGCTATTAATTCCCTCCTCAATTCTCTCAAGTTTTTGGTGGAAATTACGTCGAGAAACCGCTGTTTCTTCGACGACAATTCTGCTCTTATAAGACAGCACATACTTGCTGCAACTTCCACTGATTTCTCTCAAACCTTTTCTGCCATCTACCACAGATCCAAAACTTTCATCCACAGCCCTAAAACTCCACCAAACCACACCCTCAAACTGCACCCAAAACAGCCTCAAAACAAGCCTAAATCGTAGCCTACATCCACCGATCCACCAACCCTTTCGACCATCACTTCTCTCAACCTATACATGCCTTTAACCTGACAACAAAAGAGATATCTTAACATCATATATTTGAAGGCATATACTATGGCATCTAAGGAGGCAATCGATGCTAAATTCGAAGCCTTGGAGGCGCGAATGGAGGATAAGATTCGGACGCTCTTTACCGAACTCAGATTGGGGGGCCGACTACTAAGCCCGAAAAAATCATATCACGGAGAGAGCTTTGCCCAATCGCACCAGGCCCGAAGAGATGAGTTCCAAGGGAGGGGAGGCTCTATGATCGATCCCAACTATCCACGCATAAGGGTGGACTTCTCTAGATGGGAAGAAGGAGACCCGATTGGTTAGTTCTTGCACGCGGAGCGATATTTTCGGTACCACAAAACCGCGGATGCATCTATGGTGAAAATTGCAGCTATACATCTTGAAGGGGATGCTATACAGTGGTTTGACTGGTTTGAACATACTTATGGAGTCCTTTCATGGCAACAATTCAAAGAAGGACTGCTGATTCGCTTCAGACCAACCGATTACGAGAATATTGACGGACAACTAGCAAAGATCCGACAAACCTCCACCATTCAGGAGTACCAAACCAGGTTTGAAAGGTTATCTAATCAAACTCTTGATTGGTCTCAAAAACAGCTATTGAGGACCTTTATTGAGGGCTTGAAGCCGGAGATCCGAGGAGAAGTTAAAGCGCGACAACCGTACACGCTTATGGCAGCCATCTCTTTCGCACGACATCAAGAGGAGCAATTGAACCAGGAAGATCGAAGGACTAGGGTCACTCCTCAACCAGTAATATTGAAGCCCTTAGCCCCCCCTACTGTTGATCGAGTCCCTGCACCAAAAAGGTTAACAAGAGAAGAGCTTCAGGAGCAATCTGCGAAGGGGTTTTTTTTTTTTTTTGGTAAGTAAAAGTAAATTGATTATGTGTAAAGATTCTACAAATAGCTTTATCTATACAAGTCATAGACAAAGCCAATTAACTCATAGAGTGCGAATGCGATAGTTATGACTACACATGCTGTAGACTATAACTACCTGTGGGTACATTATTTGACATCATTCCCAAGATCTTTAGCTAATAGCAAAATTAAATTTGATAAAAATATCTTTTTCTCTTCGGGTGAAGTGCTCGATTTTGAGATCATGCTTCATACAGGATCTTGAGTCTCTAATAATCTCTTTCAAGAGCTGAGCATTGTTTGTGTGTTGACATTCAAAGATTCTATTACATCTCTCCTTCCACATCCACCAAATAGCGCATCTGAAAGTAACCTTTGCCAGTTGTGTAAGTGGCCCTTTTCTTGAGAAACATTGCATAAGGTCGCCTAGTTCTTGGTGCAAGTTTGGTTGCGACAGTCTATTGAGTTCAAATCGCTGGAGAATCTCCTTCCATATCCATTTTGTATAATTACAAGCAAAATAAAGGTGGTCAACAGTTTCTTCTTGTTGCAAACAAAGGGAGCATCGGTTAACATGATAGATACCTCTTCTTTTCATATTGTCTATTGTAGGTAGTTTATTGAGAAGGGCCTGCCATGTACATAAGGAGTGTCTTTGTGATCCCGGTCGATCCCATGTCCAACTGCTTGGGACCCACTTGTTATTTCTTTGTCTAATTTGATTCCATACGGATGTGGCACTAAATTTGCCATTGTCATGAGGCCAAATAAGTATATCTGAAGAGTTGTTCCTGATTGGAATAGCTATGATAGTCGGCCAAAGTGATAACATTTCGGGAGAAATAGGATTAGGGAGACACCAGGTACCGTTAGCAATGAACTCGGAAACCTTCCAATCTTTGGGAGCCCCAAGATCTTTTCGTATTCTGTCGCCATATAATTGAAATATACTCTTCCCATTCACCCAAGGATCGTACCACATATTAGTACTAGTTCCAAAAGAGATTGCATAAGAAATGTGTTTGATTAGCCAATTCCTTGCCTTTAAAATTCCTTTCCAAGCTGAAGAGTGGTATGTTCTTGTTGAAATTTCCCAGATTGATTCCTTTGAAAGATACCTAGCAGAAACCCATTGTGACCATAAGGAACATTTGTTTTGCAAAAGATCCCACAATTGTTGTACCAGGCATGCTTGATTCCAATCTCTAGTATTTCTCAAGTTTAGCCCCCCTTCATCTTTCGGTTTGCAAATGCTATCCCAATTTACCATATGCATTGCCTTATCATTTGTGCCATTCCAGAAGAAGTTCATTAATAACCGTTCAATATCTTGGAGAAGTCCAGCAGGCAGAAGAAATGCATTACACCAATATATAGAGTAGGAGTGCAATACAGAACGGATGAGTTCGAGTCGTCCTGCTTTTGATAGAAGCCTATTTTTCCAAGAAGAAATTCTATTCTTTATTTTTTGTAGGATAGGCTGACAGTGGGTTTTGTGAATGCCTGTGGATATGAGCGGGAGACCCAAATAAGGAACTGGCAGGCTTCCCTCACTAACCCCCAAAGTTTGTGCAATAAAGACCTTATTCTCAACGTTAGGGCTCATATATACTTTACTTTTCGCATGATTTAACTGAAGTCCAGAAACCATACCAAAGTCATTCATAATAGTAGCCAGGTTCTTTACTGAAGTTGGATCATTTTGGAGAAAGATAAGTAAATCATCTGCAAATGTTATATGTGATATATGAATAGAGCCAGCATTGGGTACCTTTATGCTGCCATTTAAGACTGCATGTTCCAACATACAGCTAAGTCCTTCCATCGCAATAGTAAAGAGATACGAAGGGGTTATGTTGGCATTGCGATGAGCCGTGGAGCCATGAGCATCGCTGTAGTAAAGGGAGACTTTTTATCATTGAACCAGTAGACGAAGAGGTCATTGAACATCCAGAAGAGAGCATTGAACATAAAGAAGAAGATGCAGAAGAAGAGCCACAACCGACCGAAGTTACGGTACATGCACTAGCCGGCTACTCAAACCCGCAAATGATGAAAGTTGGAGGCCTTCTCAAACAACAACTGATCACTGTTTTCATCGACACGGGCAGCACTAATAATATCCTAAACAGTAAGGTTGCTATCCGAATGGCATTACCTATCGAGAATCGTTGCAGGTTTGATGTTAAGGTCACCGACAGACGGATTTTGAAGTGTGATCGTAAGCGCCCGCAGGAGAAACTATTGCTGCAGGACCAAGAGATAATTGCAGATTTCTTCCTTCTCCCTCTTGATGATCATGAGACCATGCTCAGAATTAAATGGTTGACAACATTAGGTGATTTTTCTTGGAATATTATGAAACTAATTATGAAATTTTACAGTAAGGAGAAACAGGTGATACTGCAGAGGAAACGTGGGGGCGACGTAACGATGATTTGCACACAACAAATAAAGAAGGTTTTGCATAAAGCATGCAGTGGCTTTTTGGTACAACTTGAGCAGCAAACTAAGGGAGAGCCAACAAAATTGGAAGATCCAAATCTACTTCCTTTGCTTGCTGAATTTTCAGATATATTTGACGAACTACGCAACCTACCTCTTACCCGTCGGCATGATCATTGTATAACGATTCTTCCAGGCCAATCTCCAGCAAATGCTCTGCCATATCAGTATCCACATCTCCAGAAGGATGAAATAGAAAGGATTGTAAAAGAGATGCTCAAAACAGGAGTTATTCGGCCATGTTGTAGCCCCTACTCTTCACCGGTGCTCCTCATACGAAAGAAGGATGGAATATGGCGATTATATGTTGATTACCGAACTCTCAATGGCATAACCATCAAGGATAAATACCCTATTCCAGTAGTAGATGAGTTGCAAGATGAAAGGGAGCACAAATCTTCACAAAGCTGGACCTTCGATCTGGGTATCATCAAATACGAGTATGCGAAGAAGACATACCGAAAACCACCTTTTGAACACACAATAACCACTATGAATTTTTGCTTTCTTCAAAAGAAGGTGGAATATCTTGGGCATATCATATCAGAGGAAGGTGTGGTAGTAGACCCCTTCAAAATTGGAGCAATGCAAAATTGGCTGACCCCGAGGAACATAAAATTGCTACATGGCTTTCTGGGTTTAACAGGCTACTACTGCAAGTTCGTGAAAAACTATGGAGAGATCAGTGCACCACTTACTTCTTTTCTGAAAAAAGATGTCTTCCAATGGTCGGACAGAGCCTCCGTTGCCTTCGACAAACTTAAGGCAGCCATGACGACGACGCCGGTGCTAACACTACCAGATTTCAACCGACCCTTCATTATTGAGGCCGACGCATCTGGAGTCGGAATTGGAGCAATTCTCATGCAAGATGGTCGACCACTCTCATACACTAGCAAGGCATTATCTCCCTCCCATCAAAATAAGTCAACATATGATAAGGAGATGCTCGCCATTGTGCGCGCAGCAACGAGGTGGAGACCCTACTTGATTGGTTGACGATTTCAAATTAAAACCGATCATAAAAACCTCAAGTACGTTTTAGAGCGAAAGATATCATCCCCTGAGCAGCAAAACTGTTGAATCTCGGATTTTGATGATAAAATCAATTGATGGGTTATTTGATCTAATCCATATTATTGAGTTAAGTGTGCAGGATTAACTACGATAACCAGAAAACACAAAGCAAGAATACCGGAGTCAAGATCGATGGACGTTTAAGAGTCCGAAGAATCGTCGGAGATGCTGCCGGAACCAACCGAGAAGAAATCGGGAACCTATCGGAAGTTCGCCGAAGAGATCGTCGGAGGTTCACGGAGATCACCGAGAAGGCTCGGCTACTCGTTAAAGTCATCACAAGATCGGGAGCTTGATGGGAGTCCGTCGGAAGAAGTTCGTCGGAAAGCTCGCCGAAACAAGACTCGACGTTCGCGGTTGAAAGCTTGCTTAGGATGTGTTTTTGTTATGTAGTTCACTTGTAATTAGGATTAGGATTAAGAGATAATCCTATATCCTGGTTAGGGGCCAACTGGGCCCAAAGTCAGAGTTGGTTTAGGCTAAAAATTAAGCTAAACCAGCGAACTAGAGAGCCAAGATTGAAGCCCAACTAGTGGCTGAAAACACTGTAGTCGGGCTGAAAACACTGTAGGCGGTGGCACCGCCCAGCACCCGAGAGCTGGGCGGTGACACCTCCTTGGCTGGGCGGTTGCACCGTCCAGCACCCGAGCGCTGGGCGGTGGCATCGCCTGGTTGGGCGGTGGCACCTCCAGCACCGGAAACCCTAAGAAAATTCAAATTTTGGAGCCCAAAATTTGAATCCTCTTGAGGCCTATAAATACCCCTCAAATCTCAGCTGAGGTTACAACTTTTGAGAAGCATTTTGATTGAGAGAAAAGTCTTAGAAAGTCTTAGCAAGTCTTGTTTTCAATTTGCTAGAGAGTTCTCCTCCTTCTTTCTTATTGAAAATTTGTAAGAGGTTGAGCTACTTGTAAAAGGTTGTAAGAGGGGTGTTTACCCTTCCATTTCAAGAGACTTGCTAGTGGAAGGTGGGAGCCTCATCAAAGAGGGGCCTCGCAAGTGGAGTAGGTCATTTGACCGAACCACTCTAAAAATCGGCGTAATCTCTGGTTTGCTTTTTATTATTGTCATTTACATTACTGTAAATCTTCTTACTGCTTTAGTTTGTATTACTCTTGCTGCGCAACTTTAAGAATACGCCTTCAAGTTAAATTTCTCAAGTTTCGTTCTTAACGTACGAAAGATTTTGATTAAAATCGAAGTTTTAATCCGCTGCACTAATTCACCCCCCCCTCTTAGTGCCGCTCCGATCCTAACAAGTGGTATCAGAGCAAGGTTATCTCTCATATTTGGTTTAATACCCAAGAGAGATGGCTTACTCCGGCATGCAAGAGGGTCATTCTATTGCATGACCACCTTTGTTTAATGGGTCGGATTACACATATTGGAAGACTCGCATGAGAATCTTCCTCATTTCTATGGACTTTGAGCTTTGGTCTATTGTCGAGAATGGATTTCAAAAATCTTCTCTTCTGATGAGCGAATGGGATGAATCGGAGAAGAAGGTTTTTGCTTTAAATGCAAAGGCTATGAATGCCTTGTTTTGTGCACTAGACAAAAACGAATTTAATCGTGTTTCAATGTGTGATTCGGCTTTTGATATTTGGAGAACTCTTGAGGTCACTCATGAAGGCACTAGCCGAGTGAAAGAGTCCAAAATCAACATCCTTGTGCACTCTTACGAACTTTTCCGAATGAAACCAAGTGAGTCCATCGGAGACATGTACACCCGGTTTACGGATGTCATCAATGGACTCAAAGCTCTTGGTAAAGATTTTACTAACTTTGAACTAGTAACTAAAATCTTAAGATCCCTCCCTAAAAGTTGGGATCCAAAAGTTACGGCCATTCAAGAGGCCAAAGACCTTAAAGCATTCCCTCTTGAAGAACTCATTGGGTCTCTAATGACCTACGAAATGACATGTCAAGCTCATGACGAGCTCGAGAACCCCCTTCCAAAGAACAGGAAGGATATGGCACTCAAATCACAAGAAGACCACTTGCAAGGAACATCAAGTGATGAGGACAGTGATAATGACATTGCACTTTTGACTCAAAAATTTAAGAAATACTTAAGAAAGAACAAATTTAAAAACAAATTTGAACAAAAGAAGGACCAAGTGATTTGCTATGAATGTAAAAAACCGGGACACTACAAGAACGATTGTCCTCAAGCCAAAAAGAGAACATCGAATAAGAAGGCGTTCAAGGCAACGTGGGATGATTCAAGCGCATCCGAAGAAGAGGAGTCCAACACCGAGCAAGTTGCTCATTACGCGCTAATGGCGTTAGGAGAAGAGGTATGTGATTTATTTAATGAAGAGTTATCTTTTGAAGAACTATCTATCGCTTTTCATGAATTATTTGATGAATGTAGAGCTGTTAGCAAGAAGTTAAGTATCTTAAAGAAAGAGCATGCTTTGCTACAAGATAAGTTTGATAGTCTTCAAACTCCTCCATGCTCTAAGTGTGAGCACTTAGAAGCAATAAAAAATGAAAATTTGCTTCTTAAGGAAACCTTAAACAAGTTTAAGGTTGGTAGCAAAGGATTAGATATGATCCTTGCACACAAGGGTCACATCGCAAATAGAAATGGAATTGGATTTGTAAAAGGATTACATCAAAATCCTACCACTTTCATAAAAGGACCTACATTACATGTTTCCTCTTATATGAAATGCAACTTTTGTTGCAAATCCGGACATATTGCCTACAAATGCCCATTTAGGAAAATTAGTTCACAAAAATTAATATGGGTTCCTAAAGGAACTATAAAGAATTCAATAATAAATAACAAAGTTAGTGGGTCAATTTTTGAGGAACCCAAAATCAAATGGGTACCTAAAAATCATCATCTTTTGTAGACAAACCCACAAGCTAGGAGCAAGAGATGGTATCTCGATAGTGGATGCTCAAGACATATGACTGGAGATCCATCTCATTTCTCTATGCTCACTAGCAAAGAAGAAGGGTACGTTACCTTCGGAGACAACAACAAGGGCAAAATCATTGGCAAGGGAACTATTGGTAACAAATTTAATTTTTCCATTGATGATGTCTTACTAGTTGATGGATTGAAACATAATCTCTTGAGTATTAGTCAACTATGCGATAAAGGTTACATCGTTAGATTTGAATCAAATATGTGCATTATTGAAAAACCAAATCATAACATGACTATGATTGCTTTAAAACAAAATAATGTCTATACCATCAATCTTGATGAACTAAGTAATGAAATGTGCTTCTCCGCCGTAAATGATGATGCTTGGCTTTGGCATAGGAGATTAGGCCATGCAAGCATGAAAACAATATCTAAGATCTCATCTCAAGAATTAGTACGAGGAATTCCAAATATAAAGTTTATTAAGGACAAAGTATGCGATGCATGTCAACTAGGCAAACAAATAAAAACAAGCTTCAAACCAAAAAATCAAATTAGCACTACTAGACCATTACAATTGATCCATTTGGACCTATTTGGACCAATTGATACAACAAGTCTAGGTGGAAGCAAATATGCTTTTGTGATTGTGGATGACTACTCTAGATACACTTGGACCTATTTCTTAGCTCACAAAAGTGATTGCTTCAAGTGTTTCTCTAAATTTTGTAAACTCACTCAAAACGAAAAAGGCTTCATGATTTCATCAATTCGGAGTGATCACGGTGGTGAATTCCAAAACCGTGACTTTCAAAATTTTTGCGAAAGTAATGGGTACAATCACAACTTCTCAACTCCAAGAAATCCTCAACAAAATGGAGTAGTTGAAAGGAAAAATAGAAACCTACAAGAAATGGCAAGAACTATGTTGAATGAACATAGTTTACCTAAGTACTTTTGGGCCGAAGCCGTAAATACGGCTTGCTACATCATGAATAGAGTCCTAATAAGACCATCCTTATCCAAAACTCCCTATGAATTATGGAATAACAAAAAACCAAACATCTCCTATTTTAAAGTTTTTGGTTGTAAATGCTTTATTTTAAATGAAAGGGATGCTTTAGGAAAATTTGATGCTAAATCCGATGAAGGCATCTTTCTTGGTTACTCTTCCGTTTCTAAAGCTTTTCGGGTTTTTAATAAAAGAACTTTAGTAATTGAAGAGTCTATTCATGTAGTTTTTAATGAAATTTGTGATTTAAAGAAAAATGATTTTGATGATGATCTTGGTTTTGATAATTTGAATTTAAATGAACCCTCTCCTCAAAATAGCCATTTGAATGCATCTTCTTCTGAAATTTCTTTACCAAAATAATGGAAGTATGTAGATGCTCATCCAAAAGAGCAAATTATAGGAGATACATCAAAAGGGGTTCAAACTCGTTCTTCTTTCAAAAATTTCTGTGCTAACGCCGCTTTCCTTTCTCAAATTGAACCTAAATGCATTGACGAAGCCTTAAAAGATGATTTTTGGATCATTGCAATGCAAGAAGAATTGAACCAATTTGAGAGGAATGAGGTATGGAAGCTTGTTCCTAGACCAAGTGACCACTTAGTCATAGGTACTAAGTGGGTCTTTAGAAACAAGCAAGACGAAAATGGTATCGTGGTTAAAAACAAGGCTAGATTAGTGGCTAAAGGTTTCAACCAAGAAGAAGGTATCAATTACGAAGAAACCTTCACTCCCGTGGCTCGATTAGAAGCCATAAGGATGCTCCTTGCCTATGCTAGTAGTAATAATTTTAAACTATTTCAAATGGATGTTAAAAGTGCTTTCTTGAATGGTTTTATTTCCGAAGAAGTATTTGTCGAACAACCTCCCGGATTTGAAAATTCTCTTCTTCCTAATCATGTATTCAAATTGACTAAAGCTCTCTATGGCTTAAAACAAGCACCTAAAGCTTGGTATGAAAGGCTTAGCTCCTTTCTTATTTTAAATAATTTTACCAAAGGCAAGGTTGATACTACATTGTTTATTAAACATTTTGAAAATAATTTTCTTATTGTGCAAATTTATGTTGACGATATTGTGTTTGGCTCTTCGGATGAATCACTATGTGAATCATTTGCTAAATGTATGAGTCTTGAATTTGAAATGAGTTTAATGGGTGAATTAACCTTCTTTTTGGGATTACAAATCAAACAACTTAGTGATGGTATATTTCTTAACCAATCTTAAATATACATTAGAATAGTTAAAACGATTTAACATGGATAATTCAAAAGCAATAAACACCTCTATGAGTACTGCGACTAAGTTAGATATGGATGAAAGTGGTGAAAATTTCGATCAAAAAACATATAGGGGAATGATAGGTAGTCTACTCTACCTCACCACGACTAGACCGGATATTATGTTTAGTGTAGGACTTTGCGCTAGGTTTCAATCTAATCCTAAATTATCTCATCTTAAGAGTGTTAAAAGAATATTTAGGTATCTTAAAGGAACTCCAAATTTAGGATTGTGGTATCCAAAATCTAAAAAATTCGATCTAATAGCTTATGCAGATGCCGATTTTGGCGGATGCAGGATAGATAGAAAAAGTACATCTGGAACATGCCAATTTTTAGGACATGCACTTGTTTCTTGGACTTCCAAGAAACAAAATTCAGTTGCACTATCTACGGCGGAAACCGAATACATTGCTGCAAGTGCATGTTGTGCACAAGTCATTTGGATGAAAAATACATTAGAAGACTATGGAATTCACTTTAAAAACATTCCCATAAAATGTGATAATACTAGTGCCATATGTCTTACTAAAAATCCAATTCAGCACTCTAGAACTAAGCACATCGACATTAGGCATCATTTCATACGCGATCATGTCCTTAACAATGATGTTGTTCTAGAATTCATTGACACAAAGCATCAATTAGCAGATATATTCACAAAAGCCTTGAATGAAGACCAATTTGAATTCATTAGAAGGGAATTAGGTATGTTAAATTGTCCCTAAATAATAAACTTGTTTGATTGGATTTTCCGTAAAGTTTTTCATCTTCTTTCCATCTCTCATTCTCCTTCAAATTCCATATGACATGTTGTGAAATCTCGAAATCGACTTTGATGACTTGATTATGAATTTCAAGTTAGCAATTTGATTTAAATAAGTTTTATCTAAATTATAATCTTGATCTTGCAAAATTGGAATCACAAATAATATCTTTTGGCATTCATGAATTGATACTTACAAATATGAAAGTATTGGCATTCATGACTTGAATTTGATTGAAACATTGTATGCTTAAATTCATCATTCTCCTATGTTTCAAAAATTATTTAAATGCCTTATGTGATGATTAAAAAGTAATGTTGAGATTTTCATGAATTTGACGATTTGAATGAGTTTGTATTCGAATTATGATCTTGACTTCGTGAAATTACTACTTGAATTTTTTTATCCCAATCTCTCTCTTATACATCTACAATTTCTATTATTCATAGAAAGAAGAGATTAGATAATATGAATGCATGCTGAATTTTCCTCTAAAATGAACTCTGCGTAAATATTTTTGCATACTTAATTTTCAATGATAAAATCATTGTATGACAAAATATGTGCTTCAAGTCTCATTTTCCTTTTTGTTGATGACAAAGGGGGAGAAAAGTGATGACTTATATCATTCTTAATAGCATGACAAAATATGAATTGCAAAATCCTTGAGAAAAGTGATCGATCGATGATTATCTTATATGCCTTGCAAAATCCTTGAAAATATCGTAAGATTGATTGATCATATTGAATGCATGTCTAAAATGTATAATCATGCAATTCAAGTTGAAAATCTTTATCTCTTGTCATAGTAAAATTTGTCTCTTATCTTTCGACTTGAAAAAGATTTTCATCAAAGTTTCGCATTTACATTATGCTTAATGAGAATAACGATAAGTTCTACGGTTAGAGCTTATCGGTTTATACTTGAATTCAATGATGAAATTCAAGTGTTTTATCTTCTCATAATATGGCATATAGATAGGGGGAGTTACATTTAACTCCGTCATCAATTGATTGTCATCATAAAAAAGGGGGAGATTGTTGAATCTCGGATTTTGATGATAAAATCAATTGATGGGTTATTTGATCTAATCCATATTATTGAGTTAAGTGTGCAGGATTAACTACGATAACCAGAAAACACAAAGCAAGAATACCGGAGTCAAGATCGATGGACGTTTAAGAGTCCGAAGAATCGTCGGAGATGCTGCCGGAACCAACCGAGAAGAAATCGGGAACCTATCGGAAGTTCGCCGAAGAGATCGTCGGAGGTTCACGGAGATCACCGAGAAGGCTCGGCTACTCGTTAAAGTCATCACAAGATCGGGAGCTTGATGGGAGTCCGTCGGAAGAAGTTCGTCGGAAAGCTCGCCGAAACAAGACTCGACGTTCGCGGTTGAAAGCTTGCTTAGGATGTGTTTTTGTTATGTAGTTCACTTGTAATTAGGATTAGGATTAAGAGATAATCCTATATCCTGGTTAGGGGCCAATTGGGCCCAAAGTCAGAGTTGGTTTAGGCTAAAAATTAAGCTAAACCAGCGAACTAGAGAGCCAAGATTGAAGCCCAACTAGTGGCTGAAAACACTGTAGTCGGGCTGAAAACACTGTAGGCAGTGGCACCGCCCAGCACCCGAGAGCTGGGCGGTGACACCTCCTTGGCTGGGCGGTTGCACCGTCCAGCACCCGAGCGCTGGGCGGTGGCACCGCCTGGTTGGGCGGTGGCACCTCCAGCACCGGAAACCCTAAGAAAATTCAAATTTTGGAGCCCAAAATTTGAATCCTCTTGAGGCCTATAAATACCCCTCAAATCTCAGCTGAGGTTACAACTTTTGAGAAGCATTTTGATTGAGAGAAAAGTCTTAGAAAGTCTTTGCAAGTCTTGTTTTCAATTTGCTAGAGAGTTCTCCTCCTTCTTTCTTATTGAAAATTTGTAAGAGGTTGAGCTGCTTGTAAAAGGTTGTAAGAGGGGTGTTTACCCTTCCATTTCAAGAGACTTGCTAGTGGAAGATGGGAGCCTCATCGAAGAGGGGCCTCGCAAGTGGAGTAGGTCATTTGACCGAACCACTCTAAAAATCGGCGTAATCTCTGGTTTGCTTTTTATTATTGTCATTTACATTACTGCAAATCTTCTTACTGCTTTAGTTTGTATTACTCTTGCTGCGCAACTTTAAGAATACGCCTTCAAGTTAAATTTCTCAAGTTTCGTTCTTAACGTACGAAAGATTTTGATTAAAATCGAAGTTTTAATCCGCTGCACTAATTCACCCCCCCCTCTTAGTGCGCGCAGCAACGAGGTGGAGACCCTACTTGATTGGTTGACGATTTCAAATTAAAACCGATTATAAAAGCCTCAAGTACGTTTTAGAGCGAAAGATATCATCCCCTGAGCAGCAAAACTGGGTAACAAAACTTCTTCGATTTGATTATGAAATAACTTACAAAAAGGGGAAAGAGAATGTTCTTGTAGATGCGCTTTCGCAGCTACCCGAGCAAGCTGAAGTTTTGGCCATTTCACTTCCGACCAGCGACTTCCTTGAGGATATTAAGATGGAATGGCAGGAAGATTCAGACACTAGTAAGATTATAAAAAAATTGGAGGAAGCACCAAGCTCCGTAGCTCATTACAATTGGGACTCAAAAGAATTACACTATAAGAGTACTAAATTGAAAAGGAGTATGACATATCACTCACAATCCGACGGCCAGATAGAAGTTGTAAATAAGTGCTTGGAGATAGCCCAAAGCCACCCACCAAATATGACTACCCAAGGAGGACTTCGGACTCAGCCAAGTGCCATTATTGATCGACGGATTATAACTCGACGACGACGATCCACTACTGAATTGCTAATACAGTGGGCAAACCTACTAACAGAAGATGCCACTTTGGAGAACTATGATGACTTGAAGATCAAATTCCCAAAATTCATGAATCGTCAGCCTCGAGGACAAGGCTGATTTGAAGAGGGCGGGTTTGTTAGGACTCTAGCTAGGAGAGTCCTAATTGAGAGGGACATTCATGTAAAACTGTTAGGACTTTAGCTAGGAGAGTCCTAATTGAGAGGGACATTCTGTTAGGACTCTAGCTAGGAGAGTCCTAATTGAGAGGGACATTCTGTTAGGACTCTAGTTAGGAGAGTCTTAATTGAGAGGGACATTCATGTAGGAGGTTTTTTCTTAGAGAAGAATTAGGAGTTGTAAGGGAATAGGAGTCTTGAGTAGGAGTCCTATTAGGAGTTATGGTTTAGAAGCCCTATAAATAGCCATGTATTCCTCCTCTTTTCTCGAGCAATAGATGAATCTTTTCTGCAGCCTTTGAGCAGCAACTTGGAGGGAGGAACCCCTATAGAGTTCCAAGGAGGCCGATCCCCTAAAGAGATCAACCCCAAGTTTAGAATCTGCAAGGGTTCTAACATGGAGACCTTACTTGATCGGCCGGCGATTTCAAATTAAAACTGACTATAAAAGCCTCAAGTACTTTTTGGAGCAAAAGATATCATCCCCTGAGCAACAAAAATGGGTCACCAAACTTCTTGGATTTGATTATAAAATTATTTACAAAAAGGGGAAAGAAAACGTTGTGGTAGATGCACTCTCACGGCTACCTGAACAAACTAAGGTTTCAGCCATCTCCCTTCCTACCACCGGTCTCCTCGAGGACATTAGGGAAGAATGGAAGAAGGATCCAGAGATCAGCAAGATCATAAAAAAATTGGAGGAGGATCCAAGTGCAATAGCCCACTACACCTAGGATTCGAGGGATTTACGCTACAAAGGTCGCATTGTGCTTATACCTGACTCCCCTTGCATCGCAATCAACTTACATGAAATGCACTCTATACCTTTAGCAGGGAACCTACAAAAGAGTGAAGCAAAATTTTTATTGGAGAGGGATGAAAAAAATTATTGCTGAATATGTGGCACAATGTGATGTATGTCAACAGCACAAGGGTGAAACTGTGGCAAATCTAGGGAAGCTACAACCACTACCCATACCAGACTCAGTGTGGACTGACATCTCCATGGACTTCATTGAAGGGCTGCCATCTTCCAAAGGTAAAAGCACGATTCTCGTGGTGGTTGATCAACTTACGAAATATGCTCATTTTTGTGCTGTGAGAAATCACTACACTACTGCTAGTATTGCTCAGATTTTCATAGAAAATATTGTTAAACTGCACGGGATGCCAAGGTCCATCGTAAGTGATCGTGACAAGATCTTCACTAGTAAATTTTGGACCGAGTTATTTCAGTTACAAGGCACCAAACTCAAGATGGCCAAACAGAGGTGGTAAATAGGTGCTTAGAGACGTACCTCCAGTGTTTCGCTAGCGACCGACCAAAAGAGTGGGCAAAATGGCTTCCTTGGGCCGAATGGTGGTATAATACTACATATCATTCATCTACAAAATGTGCCCCTTATGAAGCATTGTATGGTCGACCAGCACCTGTGATTCCAACGTATGTAATTGGCTCAGCCAAGGTAGATCAGGTTGACCAAGAATTGATTGATAGGGACAAACTCTTACAACTGTTAAAAGATAATCTCTCTACCGCTCAAGCCAGAATGAAGCAGCAAGCCGACACACGACGAAGTGAAAGAGAATTTTCAGTGGGAGATTGGGTTTATCTTCGCCTACAACCATACAAGCAACTCTCTATCAACACTCGAGCCTCCATGAAGCTATCCCCACGTTTTTATGGGCCCTATCAGATCACAGAGCGTATTGGAGCCGTGGCATACAGACTTAAATTATCTAAAGATGCCAAAATTCACCCTGTCTTCCACGTATCATGCCTAAAGCCCAATTTGGGAGAACACGAGTCACCCCAGATCCAACTGCCCAACACAACTGAGGATGGAGTTATTCAAGCCCAACCACCGGCCATCCTCGATCGCAGGATCATGATGCGTCGCCGACATCCCTCTACTGAAGTACTAGTGCATTGGAATAATCTATCACTTGAAGACGCCACATGGGAACCATATGTGGAGCTGAAGACCCGGTTCCCTGAGTTCATGGAATCTCAGCCTTGAGAACAAGGCTGATTTGAAGAGGGCGGGTCTGTTAGGACTCTAGCTAGGAGAGTCCTAATTGAGAGGGACATTCTGTTAGGACTCTAGCTAGGAGAGTCCTAATTGAGAGGGATACTCTGTTAGGACTCTAACTAGGAGAGTCCTAATTGAAAGGGACATTCTGTTAGGAGGTTTTTTCTTAGAGAAGAATTAGGAGTTGTAAGGGAATAGGAGTCTTGAGTACGAGTCATATTAGGAGTTGGTTAGAAGTAAGAGTCTTAAGTAGGAGTCCTATTAGGAGTTAGGGTTTAGAAGCCCTATAAATAGCCATGTATTCCTTCTCTTTTCTTAAGCAATAGATGAATCTTTTCTGCAGCCTTTGAGCAGCAACTTGGAGGGAGGAACCCCTATAGAGTTCCAAGGAGGCCGATCCCCTAAAGAGATCAACCCCAAGTTTAGAATCTGTAAGGGTTCTAACAATAAGCCCTATAAATAGCCATGTATTCCTTCTTTTTTCTTAAGTAATAGATGAATCTTTTCTGCAGCCTTTGAGCAGCAACTTGGAGGGAGGAAACCCTATAGAGTTCCAAGGAGGCCGATCCCTTAAAGAGATCAACCCCAAGTTTAGAATCTGCAAGGGTTCTATCAACTGGTATCAGAGCAGCGTTCTTGGCATCTCGCTGCCCTTCCAGTACCATCCATCAACCCTCCACAACCGCCCAAAGAAATTACCACAATTGCTTGAAAGATCGTCGCCAAATTCCCCCGTCATCTCCACCACCGCAGATCATCCTTTGATCTCCCCGTGAATTGCAACAGGTTCTGGTTTCCTACCTTACTACTGCTGCAATTTAGTTATCCTTATTCGAAAATCCAAAAAAAAAAAAACGTCCCTATATTGCTGCAAATTTTCATCGTAATTTGCTGAAATTTTTTGACGAGAATCCTGCTATCGCAACTTACACCAATTTTCTTGCTGTTACTGCCAAAATTTTCTTGATTAAATTGTACATCCTTGCTGTCATATAAACTGAGATATTGCTGTCAATTCCCTCCTCAAATCTCTCAAATTTTTTATGGAGATTTCGTTGAGAAACCACTGTTTCTTCGATGATAATTCTGCTCTTACAAGACAACACAATTCTGCAGCAAACTTCCCTGATTTCTATCAAACCTTTGCTACCATCTACCACAGATCCAAAACTTTCATCTACAGTCCTAAAACTCCACCAAACCACTGTTAGAACCATTGCAGAATTCTAAACTTGGGGTTGATCTTTTTAGGGGATCGGCCTCCTTGGAACTCTATAGGGGTTCCTCCCTCCAAGTTGCTGCTCAAAGGTAGCAGAAAAGATTCATCTATTGCTTATGAAAAGAGAAGGAATACATGGCTATTTATAGAGCTTCTAAACCCTAACTCCTAATATGACTCCTACTTAAGACTCTTACTTCTAACCAACTCCTAGTAGGACTCCTAGTCAAGACTCCTATTCCCTTACAACTCCTAATTCTTCTCTAAGAAAACACCTCCTACATGAATGCCCCTCTCAATTAGGACTCTCCTAGCTAGAGTCCTAACAGAATGTCCCTCTCAATTAGGACTCTCCTAGCTAGAGTCGTAACAGTTTTACATGAATGTCCCTCTCAATTAGGACTCTCCAAGCTAGATTCCTAACAGACCCGCCCTCTTCAAATCAGCCTTGTCCTCGAGGCTGATGATTCGTGAATTCTGGGAATTTGATCTTCAAGTTGTCATAGTTCTCCCAAGTGGCATCTTCTATTGGTAGGTTCGTCCACTGTATTAGTACTTCATTAGTGGGTCATCATCATCGAGTCACGATCCGTCGATCAATAATGGCACTTGGCTGGGTCTGGAGTTCTCTTTGGGTAGTCATATTTGGTGAGTGGCTTTGGGCTGTCTCCAAGCACCTATTTAAAACTTTCGTCTAGCCGTCGGTTTGTGGGTGATATGCCATACTCCTTTTCAATTTAGTACTCTGCATATGGAATAACTTTGTCCAAAATCTGCTCGTGACGATGCAAAGAGAATTTATCATAAACACAATGCGTCCCTTATAGTGTAATTCTTTTGAGTTCCAATTGTAATGAGCCATGGGGCTTAGTGCTTCCTCCAATTTTTTTATAATCTTACTAGTCTCTGAATCTTCCTGCCATTCCATCTTAATATCCTTAAGAAAGTCGCTGGTCGGAAGTGAAACGGCCGAAACTTCAACTTGCTCGGGTAGCTGCGAAAGCGCATCTGCAAGAACATTCTCTTTCCCCTTTTTGCAAGTTATTTCATAATCAAATCCAAGAAGTTTTATTACCCTTGTTTGCTGCTCAGGGGATGATATTTTTCGCTCCAAAAAGTACTTGAGGCTTTTATGGTCGTTTTAATTTGAAATCATCGGCCAATCAAGTAGGGTCTCCACCTCGTTGCTGCGCGCACAATGGCGAGCATCTCCTTATCATATGTTGACTTATTTTGATGGGAGGGAGATAATGCCTTGCTAGTGTATATGAGTGGTCGACCATCTTGCATGAGAATGGCTCCAATTCCGACTCCAGATGCGTCGGCCTCAATAATGAAGGGTTGGTTGAAATCTGGTAGTATTAGCACCGGCGTCGTCGTCATGGCTGACTTAAGTATGTCGAAGGCAGCGGAGGCTTTGTCCGACCATTGGAAGACATCTTTTTTTAGTAAGGAAATAAGTGGTGCACTGATCTCTCCATGTTTTTCACCAACTTGCAGTAGTAGCTTGTTAAACCCAGAAAGCCATGTAGCAATTTTATATTCCACGGGGTCAGCCAGTTTTGTATTGCTCCAATTTTGAAGGGGTCTACTGCCACACCTTCCTCTGATATGATATGCCCAAGATATTCCACCTTCTTATGAAGAAAGCAAAAATTCATAGTGGTTGTTGTGTGTTCCAAAGGTGGTTTTCGGTATGTCTTCTTCGCATACTCGTATTTGATGATACCCGGATCGAAGGTCCAGCTTTGTGAAGATTTCTGCTCCCTTAGCAACTCACCTACTACTGGAATAGGGTATTTATCCTTGATGGTTATGCCATTGAGAGCTCGGTAATCAACACATAATCGTCATATTCCACCCTTCTTTTGTATGAGGAGCACCGGTGAAGAGTAGGGGTTGCAACTTGACCGAATAACTCCTGTTTTGAGCATCTCTTTTACAATCCTTTCTATTTCATCCTTCTATAGATCTGGATTTTGATATGGCTGAGCATTTGCCGGAGATTTTCCTTGAAGAATCATTATACAATGATCATGCCGACGGGTAAGAGGTAGGTTGCGCGGTTCGTCAAATATATCTGAAAATTCAGCAAGCAAAGGAAGTAGATTTGGATCTTCAAATTTTGTTGGCTCTCCCTTAGTTTGTTGCTCAAGTTTTACCAAAAAGCCGCTACATGCTTTATGCAAAACCTTCTCCATTTGTTGTGTGCAAATCGTCGTTACGTCGCCCTCGCGTTTCCCGTGCAGTATCACCTGTTTCTCCTTACTGTAAAATTTTATAATTAGTTACATAATATTCCAAGAAATATCACCTAATGTCATTAACCATTTAATTCTGAGTATGGCCTCATGATCATCAAGAGGGAGGAGGAAGAAATCTGCAATTATCTCTTGGTCCTGCAACAACAGTTTCACCTGCGGGCACTTATGATCACACTTCAAAATCCGTCTGTTGGCGACCTAAACGACAAACATGCTGCAATTCTTAATAGGTAAGTTCATATAGATAGCAACCTTACTATTACGTGTCGATGAGAACAGTGATCGGTTGTTGTTTGAGAAGGCCTCCAACTTTCATCGTTTGCGGGTTTGAGTAGCCAGCTAGTGTATGTACCGTAACTTCGGTCGGTTGTGGCTCTTCTTCTGTATCTTTTTCTTCATATTCAAGGCTCTCTTCTGAATGTTCAATGACCTCTTCTTCTATCGGTTCAATCATAAGAAGTCCTCCTTTACTACAGCGATGCTCACGGCTCCACGGCTCGTCCCAATACCAACATAACCCCTTCGCATATCGCTTCCGAAGCTCTTCTCTTGTTAACCTCTTTGGTGTAGGGACTTGGTCAATAGTAGGGGGGGTTGAGGGTTTCAATATTACTGGTTGAGGAGCGACCCTAGTCCTCTGAGCTTCATGGTTCAATTGCTCCTCTTGATGTCGTGCGAAAGAGATGACTGCCATAAATGTATACGGCTGTCGCGCTTTAACTTCACCTCGGATCTCCGGCTTCAAGCCATCAATGAAGGTCCTCAATAGCTGTTTCTGAGACCAATCATGAGTTTGATTCGATAACCTTACAAACCTGGTTTGGTACTCCTGAATGGTGGAAGTTTGTCGGATCTTTGCTAGTTGTCCGTCAATATTCTCGTAATCGGTTGGTCTGAAGCGGATCAGCAGTCCTTCTTTGAATTATTGCCATGAAAGGACTCCATAAGTATGTTCAAACCAGTCAAACCACTGTATAGCATCCACTTCAAGATGTATAGCTGTAATTTTCACCATAGATGTATCCACGGTTTTGTGGTACTGAAAATATCGCTCTGCGCACGAGATCCAACCAATTGGGTCTCATTCTTCCCATCTAGGGAAGTCCACTCTAATGCATGGATAGTTGGGTTCAGTTATAGAGCCTCCCCTCCCTTGGAACTCATCTCTTCGGGCCTGGTGCGATTGGGCAAAGCTCTCTCCGTGATATGATTTTTTCGGGCTTAGTGGTCGGCCCAATCTGAGTTCGGTAAAGAGCGTCCGAATCTTATCCTCCATTCGCGCCTCTAAGGCTTCGAATTTTGCATTGATTGCCTCCTTAGATGCCATAGTATATGCCTCCAAATCTATATTGTTAAGATCTCTCTTTTGTTGTTAGGTTAAAGGCATGTATAGTTGAAAGAAGTGATGGTCGAAAGGATTGGTGGATCGGTGGATGTAGGCTACTATTACGTGTCGATGAGAACAGTGATCGGTTGTTGTTTGAGAAGGCCTCCAACTTTCATCGTTTGCGGGTTTGAGTAGCCAGCTAGTGTATGTACTGTAACTTCGGTCGGTTGTGGCTCTTCTTCTGCATCTTTTTCTTCATGTTCAAGGCTCTCTTCTGAATGTTCAATGACCTCTTCTTCTATCGGTTCAATCATAAGAAGTCCTCCTTTACTACAGCGATGCTCACGGCTCCATGGCTCGTCACAATGCCAACATAACCCCTTCGCATATCGCTCCCGAAGCTCTTCTCTTGTTAACCTCTTTGGTGTAGGGACTTGGTCAATAGTAGGGGGGGTTGAGGGTTTCAATATTACTGGTTGAGGAGCGACCCTAGTCCTCTGAGCTTCATGGTTCAATTGCTCCTCTTGATGTCGTACGAAAGAGATGGCAGCCATAAACGTATACGGTTGTCGCGCTTTAACTTCACCTCGGATCTCCGGCTTCAAGCCATCAATGAAGGTCCTCAATAGCTGTTTTTGAGACCAATCATGAGATTGATTAGATAACCTTACAAACCTGGTTTGGTACTCCTGAATGGTGGAAGTTTGTCGGATCTTTGCTAGTTGTCCGTCAATATTCTCGTAATCGGTTGGTCTGAAGCGGATCAGCAGTCCTTCTTTGAATTGTTGCCATGAAAGGACTCCATAAGTATGTTCAAACCACTCAAACCACTGTATAGCATCCTCTTCAAGATATATAGCTGTAATTTTCACCATAGATGTATCCGTGGTTTTGTGGTACTGAAAATATCGCTCTGCGCGCGAGATCCAACCAATCGGGTCTTCTTCTTCCCATCTAGGGAAGTCCACTCTAATGCATGGATAGTTGGGTTCAGTTATAGAGCCTCCCCTCCCTTGGAACTCATCTCTTCGGGCTTGGTGCGATTGGGCAAAGCTCTCTCCGTGATATGATTTTTTCGGGCTTAGTGGTCGGCCCAATCTGAGTTCGGTAAAGAGCGTCCGAATCTTATCCACCATTCGCGCCTTTAAGGCTTCGAATTTTGCATTGATTGCTTCCTTAGATGCCATAGTATATGCCTCCAAATCTATGATGTTAAGATCTCTCTTTTGTTGTTAGGTTAAAGGCATGTATAATTGAGAGAAGTGATGGTCGAAAGGATTGGTGGATCGGTGGATGTAGGCTATGATTTAGGCTTGTTTTGTGGCTGTTTTGGGTGCAGTTTGAGGGTGTGGTTTAGTGGAGTTTTAGGGCTATGGATGAATATTTTGAATCTATGGTAGATGGTAGCAAAGATTTGATAGAAATCATTGGCTTACACTAGGAGATTCAAATACTAAATTTTTCTATGCTTCAATTGCTACTCGAAGGGCTGTTAACCGTATCAGCAAATGCAGAGACAAAGATGATAATCTTATTGAGAATTTAGATGAGGTTAAAACACACACGGAGCAATTTTTTTATTCCTTACTCAATCAAGCTGGGAAAACTAATAACATTCATGTGGAGCCGACTAGAAAACTTGATTCGGAAGCTATTTCAATTCTCAATGCCCCAATTACAGACGACGAAATTGTATGTGTTGTCTTTAAGTCACCAAAGCACAAAAGCCCAGGTCCAGAAGGATTTCCAGCTGAATTTTACCAAACTGCTTGGTCTATTATTGGAAATGATGTGATCAAGGCTTGCCAACATTTTTTCTCTTCAGGTCATATTCTTAGAGAGATGAATTGCACTTTTATTTCTTTAATTCAGAAGAATGCACGGGCTGATTCACTAGAGAACTATCGACCCATATCATTATGCAACTTTATTTACAAGATCATCTCCAAAGTATTAGCAAATAGAATGCAAAAGATAATACACAAGATCATTAGCACAAATCAAGCTGCTTTCATCAAAGGGAGAAGTATACATCATAACATTTTGCTTGCTAATGACTTGGTCAAAGATTTGCATTCAAAAGCAAGAGGGACAAAAATATGTTTTCAAGCTGATTTACGGAAAGCCTTTGATTCAGTTAATAGGAAATTTATCTATAAGATGCTCCTCGATATGAACTTCCCACAGCAATGGGTTAATTGGATTCAATCTTGCCTGGAAACTCCAATGTTTTCGATACTCTTTAATGGCTCACCTATTGGTTTTTTTGGGAGCACGAATGGCATCCGACAAGGTGATCCACTCTCTCCGTATCTCTTTACTATTGCGATGGAAGGACTTAGCTGTATGTTGGAACATGCAGTCTTAAATGGCAGCATTAAGGTACCCAATGCTGGCTCTATTCATATATCACATATAACATTTGCAGATGATTTACTTATCTTTCTCCAAAATGATCCAACTTTAGTAAAGAACCTGGCTACTATTATGAATGACTTTGGTATGGCTTCTGGACTTCAGTTAAATCATGAGAAAAGTAAAGTATATATGAGCCCTTACGTTGAGGATAAGGTCTTTATTGCACAAACTTTGGGGGTTAGTGAGGGAAGCCTGCCAGTTCCTTATTTGGGTCTCCCGCTCATATCCACAGGCAGTCACAAAACCCACTGTCAGCCTATCCTGCAAAAAACAAAGAATATAATTTCTTCTTCGAAAAATAGGCTTCTATCAAAAGCAGGACGACTCGAACTCATCCGTTCTATATTGCACTCCTACTCTATATATTGGTGTAATGCATTTCTTCTGCCTGCTGGACTTCTCCAAGATATTGAACGGTTATTAATGAACTTCTTCTGGAATGGCACAAATGATAAGGCAATGCATATGGTAAATTGGGATAGCATTTGCAAACCGAAAGATGAAGGGGGGCTAAACTTGAGAAATACTAGAGATTGGAATCAAGCATGCCTGGTACAACAATTGTGGGATCTTTTGTAAAACAAATGTTCCTTATGGTCACAATGGGTTTCTGCTAGGTATCTTTCAAAGGAATTAATCTGGGAAATTTCAATAAGAACATACCACTCTGCAGCTTGGAAAGGAATTTTAAAGGCAAGGAATTGGCTAATCAAACACATTTCTTATGCAATCTCTTCTGGAACTAGTACTAATATGTGGTACGATCCTTGGGTGAATGGGAAGAGTATATTTCAATTATATGGCGATAGAATACGAAAAGATCTTGAGGCTCCCAAAGATTGGAAGGTTTCCGAGTTCATTGCTAATGGTACCTGGTGTCTCCCTAATCCTATTTCTCCCGAAATGTTATCACTTTGGCCGACTATCATAGCTATTCCAATCAGGAACAACGCTTCAGATATACTTATTTGGCCTCATGAAAATGGCAAATTTAGTGCCACATCCGCATGGAATCAAATTAGGCAAAAAAATAACAAGTGGGTCCCAAGCAGTTAGACATGGGATCGACCGGGATCACAAAGACACTCCTTATGTACATGGCAGGCCCTTCTCAATAAACTACTTACAATAGATAATATGAAAAGAAGAGGTATCTATCATGTTAACCGATGCTCCCTTTGTTTGCAACAAGAAGAAACTGTTGACCACCTCTATTTTGCTTGTAATTATACAAAATGGATATGGAAGGAGATTCTCCAGTGATTTGAACTCAATAGACTGCCGCAACCAAACTTGCACCAAGAACTAGGCGACCTTATGCAATGTTTCTCAAGAAAAGGGCCACTTACACAACTGGCAAAGGTTACTTTCAGATGCGCTATTTGGTGGATGTGGAAGGAGAGATGTAATAGAATCTTTGAATGTCAACACACAAACAATGCTCAGCTCTTGAAAGAGATTATTAGAGACTCAAGATCCTATATGGAGCATGATCTCAAAACCGAGCACTTCACCCGAAGAAAAAAAGATATTTTTATCAAATTTAATTTTGCTATTAGCTAAAGATCTTGGGAATGATGCCAAATAATGTACCCACAGGTAGTTATAGTCTACAGCATGTGTAGTCATAACTATCGCATTCGCACTCTATGAGTTACTTGGCTTTGTCTATGACTTGTATAGATAAAGCTATTTGTAGAAACTTTACACATAATCAATTTACTTTTACTTACCAAAAAAAAAAGGTTGGAAACCAGAACCTGTTGCAATTCATGGGGAGATCAAAGGATGATCCGCGTTGGTGGAGATGATGGCGGAATTCAGCGACAATCTTTTAAGCAATTGTGGGAATTGCTTTGGGCGGTTGTGTAGGGCTGATGGATGGCAGTGGAAGGGCAGCGAGATACCAAGAACGCTGCTCTGATACCAGGTGTTAGAACCCTTGCCAAATTCTAAACTTGGGGTTGATCTCTTTAGGGGATCGGCCTCCTTGGAACTCTATAGGGGTTCCTCCCTTAAGTTGCTGCTCAAAGGCTGCAGAAAAGATTCATCTATTGCTTATGAAAAGAGAAGGAATACATGACTATTTATAGGGCTTCTAAACCCTAACTCCTAATATGACTCCTACTTAAGACTCTTACTTCTAACCAACTCCTAGTAGGACTCCTAGTCAATACTCCTATTCTCTTACAACTCCTAATTCTTCTCTAAGAAAACACCTCCTACATGAATGCCCCTCTCAATTAGGACTCTCCTAGCTAGAGTCCTAACAGAATGTCCCACTCAATTATGACTCTCCTTGCTAGAGTCCTAACAGTTTTACATGAATGTCCCTCTCAATTAGGACTCTCCAAGCTAGAGTCCTAACAACCACACCCTCAAACTGCACCCAAAATAGCTACAAAACAAAGCCTAAATCGTAGCCTACATCCACCGATCTACCAACCCTTTCGACCATCACCACTCTCAACCAATACATGCCTTTAACCCGACAACAAATGAGAGATCTTATCATCACAGATTTGGCGGCATATACTATGGCATCTGAGGAGGTAATCAATGCTAAAAAAAGGTTAAAAAGAGAATAGCTTCAGGAGCTTCGGGAGCGATATGCGAAGGGGTTAAAAAGAGAAGAGCTTCGGGAGCGATATGCGAAGGGGTTATGTTGGCATTGTGACGAGCCGTGGAGCCGTGAGCATCGCTGTAGTAAAGGGGGACTTCTTATGATTAAACCGATAGAAGAAGAGGTCATTGAACATCTAAAAGAGAGCCTTGAACATGAAAAAGAAAATCCAGAAGAAGAGCCACAACCGACCGAAGTTACGGCACATACACTAGCTGGCTACTCAAACCCATAAACGATGAAAGTTGGAGGCCTTCTCAAACAACAACCGATCATTGTTCTCATCGACACGGGCTGCACTAATAACTTCCTAAACAGTAAGGTTGTTGTCCATATGAACTTACCTATTGAGAATTGCAGCAGGTTTGACGTTAAGGCCGCCGATGGTTGGATTTTAAAGTATGATCGTAGGCACCCGCAAGTGAAACTATTGCTGATTATGAGGCCTTACCAAGAAATAATTGCATATTTCTTCCTTCTCCCTCTTGATGATCATGAGGCCATACTCAGAATTAAATGGTTGATGACATTAGGTGATATTTCTTTGAATTTTATGCAACTAATTATAAAATTTTACAGTAAGGAGAAACATGTGATACTGCATGGGAAACGTGAGGGCGACGTAACGACGATTTGCACACAACAAATGGAGAAGGTTTTGCATAAAGCATGCAGGGGCTTTTTGGTACAACTTGAGTAGCAAATTAAAGGAGAGCCAATAGAATTTGAAGATCCAAACCTATTTACTTTGTTTGCTGAATTTTCAGATATATTTGACGAGCCGCACAACCTACCTCTTACTCGTCGGCATGATCATTGTATCATGATTTTTTCAGTCAAATCTCCAGCAAATACTCAGCCATATCGGTATCCACATCTCCAGAAGGATGAAATAGAAAGAATTGTAAAAGAGATGCTTGAAACAGGAGTTATTCGGCCAAGTTGCAACCTCTACTTTTCACCGGTGCTACTTGTACGCAAGAAGGACGGAACATGGCGAATATGTGTTGATTACCGAGCTCTCAATAGTATAACCATCAAGGATAAATACCCTATTCCAGTAGTCGATGAATTGCTAGATGAAAGGGAGCACAAATCTTCACAACGCTGGACCTTCGATCCGGGTATTATCAAATATGAGTGTATATGAAGAAGTCATACCGAAAACCACCTTTTGAACACACAACGGTCACTACGAATTTTTACTTTCTCCAGCAAAAAGTAGAGTACCTTGGGCATATAATATCATAAGAAGGAGTGGCGGTAGACCCAACAAAAATTGAGGTAATACAAGGCTGGCCGAAACCTCCAAACGTGAAATTACTACGGGGTTTCCTTGGACTAACGGGCTACTACCGAAAATTTATTAAGGAATATGGGAAGATCAGTGCACCACTCATTTCTTTACTGAAAAAAAGATGCTTTCCAATGGTCGGACAAAGCCTCTGCTGCCTTCGACAAACTTAAAGCAGCCATGACAACGACGCTGGTGCTTGCGCTACCAGATTTCAATAGACCCTTCATCATTGAGCCCGACGCATCTAGAGTCGGAATTTGAGTCGTTCTCATGCAAAATGGTCGACCACTCGCATACACTAGTAAGGAATTATCTCCCTCCCATCAAAACATGTCAGTATATGCTAAGGAGATGCTTGCCATTGTACACGCAGTAACGAGGTGGAGACCCTACTTGATCGGCCGACGATTTCAAATTAAAACTGACCATAAAAGCCTCAAGTATTTTTTGAAGCAAAAGATATCATCCCCTGAGCAGCAAGAAAGGGTAACCAAACTTCTTGGATTTGATTACATTAGGGTAACCAAAGAAAATATTATTGCAGATGCACTCTCACGGCTACCTGAACAAACTAATGTTTCAGCCATCTCCCTTCCTACCACCGGTCTCCTCGAGGACATTAGGGAAGAATGGAAGAAGGATCCAGAGATCAGCAACATCATAAAATAATTGGAGGAGGATCCAAGTGCAATAGCCCACTACACCTGGGATTCGAGGGATCTACGCTACAAAGGTCGCATTGTGCTTATTCCTAACTCCTTTTCATCGCAATCATCTTGCATGAAATGCACTCCATACCTTCAGTAGGGTACTCTGGATTCCTAAGAACCTACAAAAGAGTGAAGCAAAATTTTTATTGGAGAGGGATGAAAAAAATTATTGCTGAATATGTGGCACAATGTGATGTATGTCAACAGCACAAGGGTGAAACTGTGGCAAATCCAGGGAAGCTACAACCACTACCCATACCAGACTCAGTGTGGACTGACATCTCCATGGACTACATTAAAGGGCTGCCATCTTCCAAAGGTAAAAGCACGATTCTCATGGTGGTTGATCGACTTACGAAATATGCTCATTTTTGTGCTGTGAGAAATCCCTACACTGCTGCTAGTATTGCCCAGATTTTTATAGAAAATATTATTAAATTGCATGGGATGCCAAGTTTCATCGTAAGTGATCGTGACAGGATCTTCACTAGTAAATTTTGGACCGAGTTATTTCAATTACAAGGCACTAAACTCAAGATGAGCACAGCGTATCATCCACAAACTGACGGCCAAATAGAGGTGGTAAATAGGTGCTTAGAGACATACCTCCGGTGTTTCGCTAGCGACCGACCAAAAGAGTGGGCGAAATGGCTTCCTTGGGCCGAATGGTGGTATAATACTACATATCATTCATCTACAAAATGTGCCCCTTATGAAGTATTGTATGGTCGACCAGCCCATGTGATTCCAAAGTATGTAATTGGCTCGGCCAAGGTAGATCAGGTTGACCAAGAATTGATTGATAGGGACAAACTCTTACAACTGTTAAAAGATAATCTCTCTACCGCTCAAGCCAGAATGAAGTAGCAAGCCGACACACGACGAAGTGAAAGCGAATTATCAGTGGGAGATTGGGTTTATCTTCGCCTACAACCATACAAGCAACTCTCTATCAACACTCGAGCCTCCATGAAGCTATCCCCACGTTTTTATGGGCCCTATCAGATCACAGAGCGTATTGGAGCCGTGGCGTACATACTTAAATTACCTGAGGATGTCAAAATTCACCCTGTCTTCCACGTATCATACCTAAAGCCCAAGTTGGGAGAACACGAGTCACCCCAGATCCAACTGCCCAACACAACTGAGGATGGAGTTATTCCAGCCCAACCACAAGTCATCTTTGATCGCAGGATCGTGATGCGTCGCCGACATCCCTCTACTGAAGTTCTAGTGTATTGGAATAATCTACCACTTGAAGACGCCACATGGGAAACATATGAGGAGCTGAAGACCCGGTTCCCTGAGTTCATGGAATCTCAGCCTTGAGGACAAGGCTGATTTGAAGAGGGGGGGGTCTGTTAGGACTCTAGCTAGGAGAGTCCTAATTGAGAGGGACATTCTGTTAGGACTCTAGCTAGGAGAGTCCTAATTGAGAGGGACATTCATGTATGAGGTTTTTTCTTAGAGAAGAATTAGGAGTTGTAAGGGAATATGAGTCTTGAGTATGAGACCTATTAGGAGTTGGTTAGAAGTAAGAGTCATAAGTAGGAGTCCTATTAGGAGTTAGGGTTTATAAGCCCTATAAATAGCCATGTATTCCTTCTCTTTTCTTAAGTAATAGATGAATCTTTTCTGTAGTCTTTAAGCAGCAACTTGGAGGGAGGAACCCCTATAGAGTTCCAAGGAGGCCGATCCCTTAAAAAGATCAACCCCAAGTTTAGAATCTACAAAGGTTCTAACAATGTAAGAGGGGGATCTATGCACATTAACATTCTAAGCTAATCTGATAACATCAAGGAACTCAGGATGAGTACTCCACATGTTAAAGAATCTAAATGGTTTCTTGCCTTTTAGTGTTGCTTTATCTGCCTGTATGTACGTTAAAGAATGATCAGAAAACAATGGAGCATCGTACTCGAGAAGTGAATCAGGGTAAACTATTAACCATTTTTTATCAGACATCTATCGAGTCGAACCATTATTTTTCTGTTAGCAGCACCTTGATTACTCTAGGAGAGCAAAATTACCAACAGATTTCATATCAGTCAATGCAGCAGTATCTATGTAATCATTAAAACCTTGAAGCTGTTATCACTTCGGCCGACTATCACAGCTATTTCAATCAGGAACAACCCTTCAGATGTACTTATTTGGCTTCATGACAATGGTAAATTTAGTGCCACATCTGCATGGAATCAAATTAGGCAAAGAAATAACAAGTGGCTCCCAAGCAGTTGGACATGGGATCTACCGGGATCACAGAGACATTCCTTATGTACATGGCAGGCCCTTTTGAATAAACTACCAACAATAGACAATATGAAAAGAAGAGGTATCCATCATGTTAACCAATGCTCCCTTTGCATGTAATAAGAAGAAACTGTTAACCATCTCTATTTTGCTTGTGACTTTACTAAATGGATATGGAAGGAGATTCTCCAGCGATTCGAGCTCAATAGAATGCCGCAACCAAACTTGCATCAAGAATTAGCTGACCTCATGCAATGTTTTACAAGAAAATGGCCTCTTACACAATTGACAAAGGTTATATTCAGATGCGCTGTTTGGTGGATGTGGAAGGAAAATATAGCAGAATCTTTGAGTGTCAAAACACAAACAATGCTTAGCTCTTGACAGAGATTATTAGAGACTCAAGATCATGTATGGAGAACGATCTCAAAATGGAGCACCTTACACAAAGAGAAAAAGATATTTTTATCAAATTTAATTTTGCTATTAGCTAAAGATCTTGGGCATGATGTCAAAAGCTATACCCACAGGAAATCTTGGCATATCTGGACTTTAAATTTTATTTGTTGGCCACAGTTAAGAGTTATAGTCTACAACATGTGTAGTCATAACTACCGCATGAGTACTCTATGAGTTACCTAGCTTCGTCTACAACTTACAGATTTTTAAACTTTAAAGTACCTTGAATCATGTGGTCTTGATTGGCAGGGTTTGTTGAAGCACGATAAGATTGTTGCGGCACAATATCCTGGATAGTACTTGTTGGATCAGCCTAGCTAGAGAGGTTTGTTGGGGCATGAGTTTGTTGAGACATAATATCCTTGTTGGCGATGTTTGTTGTGGCCTGAGTTTGTTGAGGAAGAATATCCTTGCTGGCGAGATTTGTTTGGGCCTGAGTTCGTTGAGCTATTGTGGACGGATCCGATGATATTGGAAGAGATGAAGTTCCTGACTTATTTTTGTTCTGTCCACTAGTACCATGGGAAACCTCTGTTGTGGAAGGCTCAGACATTATAGGAAGAGATAAAGTTTTGGATTTGTCCTTCTGTCCGCGGTGCTTTCCTTGGAGTCGGAATGTTCAATAGTTTTCGCCACCATCGGTGCTACTGCCATTAGAGAAGAATCACTTTGTTGCTGAGGCGCTTGACGTGGTCGATAGACCTTTGTGGTTGGTTTTGGGGTTTGCTGACAAGCTCCATTTGCATGACCAAAAGATAAGCAACACTGACATCGTTATGGCTTTCAGGAATATGAGACATGTACCTTCCGAGTGTTCCCGTCAAGATCACGATAGAAAACCTCATTAGGAAGATCTTCGTCGGAAGAAACCAGCATACATGCTCGTGCAAATGCTAATCTCGTCTGAGCTGCTGTTGCTTTGTCGATGTAGAGTGGCTGCCCCAAAGTGCTGCATAACTTTGCCATAAAACGTCAACTCCAAAGATGTAGAGGCAGTCCTTGAAAGGATACCCATAATGGAATAGACTGTAGGCTATCTAACTCCAAACGGACATCAGGAGACCAACGTCGTAGAATCATTGGATGAACGCGGATAGTCCAGAATCCTTCGAGGATTCGTTGCAAATCTTCTTTAGAGTATAGCTTGCAAACAAAGAATCCATTCTCCAGCATATGAAGATCAAATGACGATATTCCCCATCGAGTTTTGATAAATGAGGATAGTGGGAAATAAGATGTTTTGAGACCTACCACATAGCCAACAATCGCCATAGACCATGTCTCAATAAGCTCTGCTGAATCAGCAGTCTCGTATACAGCAATCTTCTTATCAGCCTGAACTTCTGGAGTAAAGAATTCCAAGCTTAGATCTGGACTTCCAATCGGAGCCTTGAAGAGGCTAGTCCAAGGCCGAGGATTGCTGGAAATGAGAGCAGGATGCCGCGATCTAGAGCGCGACCTGCTTCGATGCTGCTTCGTCGAAGGAGTTTCTCTCTGGAGAGGATATGGTGGAGGAGCAACTTGAGGGGTAAGGGCAGGGAGTCTTGCCTCAACCCTCCCGCCACCGTCGCCAGCCCTAGGGGCCATTGCTGCCATGTTTGATCCCTCTTCTGGTCGCCGCTACAGAATCGTCGCCATAGAGAAATGCCACCGCTGCAGTATATCATATCTCCGCTACAGTACCGTCGCCCTAGGGAGATCTGGTAGCCGCTATAGTATCATTGCCCTTGGGGAGATGCCGATGCGTCGCCCGTGGGAGAAAGCCAAAGCTGCAGTAGTCAAATCTCCCTTGGGAGATTTGGTCGCTGCTACAGTATCGTCGCCCTTGGAGAAGCCGACGCAACACTCGTGGGAGAAAGCCAACGCTGCAAGAGTCAGATCGCTCTAGGGAGATCTGGTCGCCGCTACAGTGTTGCCCTAGATCTGGGCGAGCCTGCAGTTCCACTTGTGGGAGAGAGCCAACACTGCAGGAGGCAGATCACTCTAGGGAGATCTCGTCACCGCTACAGTGTCATCGCCCTAGATCTGGTCGCCGCTGCTACAGTGTCGCTGCCCTAGATCTAGTTGCCGCTATAGTGTCGCCCTAGATCTTAATAAAGATGTACTTATTTGGCTTTAATGACAATGGTAAATTTAGTGCCACATCCATATGGAATCAAATTAGGCAAAGAAATTACAAGTGGCTCCCAAGCAGTTGGACATGGGATCGACCGGGATCACAGAGATATTCCTTATGTACATGGCAGGCCCTTCTGAATAAACTACCTACAATAGATAATATGAAAAGAAGAGGTATCCATCATGTTAACCGATACTCCCTTTACATGCAACAAGAAGAAACTGTTGACCACCTCTATTTTGCTTTTGACTATACTAAATGAATATGGAAGGAGATTCTTCAGCGATTCGAGCTCAATAGAATGCCGTAACCAAACTTGCATCAAAAATTAGCTAACCACATGCAATGTTTTTCAAGAAAATGGCCTCTTACACACAATTGACAAAGGTTATATTCATATGTACTATTTGGTGGATGTGGAAGGAAAGATGTAGCAGAATCTTTAAGTGTCAACACACAAACAATGCTTAGCTCTTGACAGAGATTATTAGAGATTCAAAATCATGTATAGAGAACGATCTCAAAATGGAGCACTTTACATAGAGAGAAAAAGATATATTTTTTTTTTGGTAAGTAAATGTAAATTGATTATGTGTAAAGTTTCTACAAATAGCTTTGTCTATACAAGTCATAGACAAAGTCAGGTAACTCATTGAGTACACATGCTGTAGACTTTAACTCCTAACTGTAGCGAACATGTTAAGATGTGCCAAGACTACCAGTGGTTACAGCATTTAATATCATTGCCAAGATCTTTTTTTTGGTAAGTAAAAGTAAATTGATTATGTGTAAAGATTCTACAAATAGCTTTATCTATATAAGTCATAGACAAAGCCAATTAACTCATAGAGTGCGAATGCGATAGTTATGACTACACATGCTGTAGACTATAACTACCTGTGGGTATATTATTTGACATCATTCCCAAGATCTTTAGCTAATAGCAAAATTAAATTTGATAAAAATATAGTTTTCTCTCCGGGTGAAGTGCTCGATTTTGAGATCATGCTCCATACAGGATCTTGAGTCTCTAATAATCTCTTTCAAGAGCTGAGCATTGTTTGTGTGTTGACATTCAAAGATTCTATTACATCTCTCCTTCCACATCCACCAAATAGCGCATCTGAAAGTAACCTTTGCTAGTTGTGTAAGTGGCCCTTTTCTTGAGAAACATTGCATAAGGTCGCCTAGTTCTTGGTGCAAGTTTGGTTGCGGCAGTCTATTGAGTTCGAATCGCTGGAGAATCTCCTTCCATATCCATTTTGTATAATTACAAGCAAAATAAAGGTGGTCAACAGTTTCTTCTTGTTGCAAACAAAGGGAACATCGGTTAACATGATAGATACCTCTTCTTTTCATATTGTCTATTGTAGGTAGTTTATTGAGAAGGGCCTGCCATGTACATAAGGAGTGTCTTTATGATCCCGGTCGATCCCATGTCCAACTGCTTGGGACCCACTTGTTATTTCTTTGTCTAATTTGATTCCATACGGATGTGGCACTAAATTTGCCATTCTCATGAGGCCAAATAAGTATATCTGAAGAGTTGTTCCTGATTGGAATAGCTATGATAGTCGGCCAAAGTGATAACATTTCGGGAGAAATAGGATTAGGGAGACACCAGGTACCGTTAGCAATGAACTCGGAAACCTTCCAATCTTTGGGAGCCCCAAGATCTTTTCGTATTCTGTCGCCATATAATTGAAATATACTCTTCCCATTCACCCAAGGATCGTACCACATATTAGTACTAGTTCCAGAAGAGATTGCATAAGAAATGTGTTTGATTAGCCAGTTCCTTGCCTTTAAAATTCCTTTCGAAGCTGAAGAGTGGTATGTTCTTGTTGAAATTTCCCAGATTGATTCCTTTGAAAGATACCTAGCAGAAACCCATTATGACCATAAGGAACATTTGTTTTGCAAAAGATCCCACAATTGTTGTACCAGGCATGCTTGATTCCAATCTCTAGTATTTCTCAAGTTTAGCCCCCTTTCATCTTTCGGTTTGCAAATGCTATCCCAATTTACCATATGTATTGCCTTATCATTTGTGCCATTCCAGAAGAAGTTCATTAATAACCGTTCAATATCTTGGAGAAGTCCAGCAGGCAGAAGAAATTGTTAGGACTCTAGCTTGGAGAGTCCTAATTGAGAGGGATATTCATGTAAAACTGTTAGGACTCTAGCTAAGAGAGTCCTAATTGAGAGGGACATTCTATTAGGACCCTAGCTAGAAGAGTCCTAATTGAGAGGACATTCATGTAGGAGGTTTTTTCTTAGAGAAGAATTATGAGTTGTAAGGGAATAGGAGTCTTGAGTATGAGTCATATTAGGAGTTGGTTAGAAGTAAGAGTCTTAAGTAGGAGTCCTATTAGGAGTTAGGGTTTAGAAGCCCTATAAATAGTCATGTATTCCTTCTCTTTTCATAAGCAATAGATGAATCTTTTCTGCAGCCTTTGAGCAGCAACTTGGAGGGAGGAACCCCTATAGAGTTCCAAGGAGGCCGATCCCCTAAAGAGATCAACCCCAAGTTTAGAATCTGCAAGGGTTCTAACACCTGGTATCAGAGCAGCGTTCTTGGTGTCTCGCTGCCCTTTCACAGCCATCCATCAACCCTCCACAACCATCCAAAGCAATTCCCACAATTGCTTAAAAGATCGTCACCGAATTCCGCCATCATCTCCACCACGACGGATCATCCTTTGATCTCCCCGTGAATTGCAACAGGTTCTGGTTTCCTACCTTACTGCTGCTGCAATTTAGTTATCCTTATTCAAAAATCTAAAAAAAAAAATTGTTCCTATATTGCTGCATAAACTTTTCGTCACAAAGTTTTCATCTCTACGACGAAAGATACATTGCAAAATTCCAGCCGCATAGCACCATCTGTTTGATCTTGCTACTATGCTTTTTCTATCCAAATTTCTACGAAATTTTTATGACATCTTTGACACTTCTTAACAGTGGATTTCCCTTTGGTTTCATCAAAAAATTCTCCATAAAAACTACTGATCTTTTATGTCCAATCAGCTGCACTTGAATTGCAGAATTCAAGCCGCATAGCACCATCTATTTGATCTTGCTACTGTGCTTTTTCTATCCAAATTTCTACGAAATTTTTATGACATCTTTGACACTTCCTAACAGTAGATTTCTCTTTGGTTTCATCGAAAAATTCTCAATATAAACTACTGATCTTTTATGTCCAATCTGCTGCACTTGAAAATCTATGCTGCAGAAAATTTCAGCTGCATATCGTTGCCTTAACCCATCTATTTGCAATCTTTTTTGAATGAAATTTCTTATAGACTTCATATATCATCTTGGCTTCCATCTAAGATTGATCTATTAAGAAATTCATCTCTAAAAACGATTTTATGTTGCTGCAAATTTTCATCGTAACCCGCTGAAATTTTTCGACGATAATTCTGCAATTGCAACTTGTACCAATTTCTTTGCTGTTATACTGCCAAAATTTTCTTGATTAAATTAGATATCCTTGCTGTCATATAAACTGTGATTTTGCTATCAATTCCCTCCTCAATTCTCTCAAGTTTTTGGTGGAAATTACGTCGAGAAACCGTTGTTTCTTCGACGACAATTCTACTCTTACAAGATAGCACATACTTGCTGCAACTTCCACAGATTTCTGTCAAACCTTTGCTACCATCTACCACAGATCCAAAACTTTCATCCACAGCCCTAAAACTCTACTAAACCACACCCTCAAACTGCACCCAAAACAGCCACAAAACAAGCCTAAACCGCAGCCTACATCCACCAATCCACCAACACTTTCGACCATCACTTCTCTCAACCTATACATGCCTTTAACCCAACAGCAAAAGAGAGATCTTAACATCATTGATTTGGGGTCATATACTATGGCATCTAAGGAGGCAATCAATGCTAAATTCGAAGCCTTGGAGGCGCGAATGGAGGATAAGATTCGGACGCTCTTTACCGAACTCAGATTGGGCCGACCACTAAGCCCGAAGAAATCATATCAAGGAGAGAGCTTTGCCCAATCACACCAAGCCAGAAGAGATGACTTCCAAGGGAGGGTAGGCTCTATGACCAACCCCAACTATCCATGCATGAGAGTGGACTTCCCTAGATGGGAAGAAGGAGACCCGATTGGTTGGATTTCGCACGCGGAGCGATATTTTCGGTACCACAAAATCACGGATGTATCTATGGTAAAAATTGCAGCTATACATCTTGAAGGGGATGCTATTCAGTGGTTTGACTGGTTTGAACATACTTATGAAGTCCTTTCATGGCGACAATTCAAAGAAGAACTGCTGATTCGCTTCAGACCAACCGATTACGTGAATATTGACGAACAACTAGCAAAGATCCGACAAACCTCCACCATTCAGGAGTACCAAACCAGGTTTGAAAGGTTATCTAATCAAAATCATGATTGGTCTAAAAAACAGCTATTGAGGACCTTCATTGAGGGCTTGAAGCCGGAGATCCGAGGAGAAGTTAAAGCGCGACAACCGTACACGCTTATGGCAGCCATCTCTTTCGCACGACATCAAGAGGAGCAATTGAACCATGAAGCTCGGAGGACTAGGGTCACTCCTCAACCAGTAATATTGAAGCCCTCAGCCCCCCCTACTGTCGACCAAGTCCCTGCACCAAAGAGGTTAACAGGAGAAGAGCTTCGGGAGCGATATGCGAAGGGGTTATGTTGGCATTGTGACGAGCCGTGGAGCCGTGAGCATCGCTGTAGTAAAGGAGGACTTCTTATAATTGAACCGATAGAAGAAGAGGTCATTGAACATCCAAAAGAGAGCTTTGAACATGAAGAAGAAGATGCAGAAGAAGAGCCACAACCGACCGAAGTTATGGTACATACACTAGCTAACTACTCAAACCCGCAAACGATGAAAATTGGAGGCCTTCTCAAACAACAACCAATCACTGTTCTCATCGACATGGGCAGTACTACTAACTTCCTAAATAGTAAGCTTGCTGTTCGGATATCATTACCTATCGAGAATCGCTGCAGGTTTGATGTTAAGGTCACCGACAGACGGATTTTGAATTGTGATCATAGGCGCTTGCAGGAGAAACTATTGCTACAGGACCAAGAGATAATTGCAGATTTCTTCCTTCTCCCTCTTAACAATCATGAGGCCATGCTCAGAATTAAATGGTTGATGACATTAGGTGATATTTCCTGGAATTTTATGAAACTAATTATGAAATTTTACAGTAAGGAGAAACAGGTGACATTGCACGGGAAACGTGGGGGCGACATAACAACGATTTGCACACAACAAATGGAGAATGTTTTGCATAAAGCATGCAGCGGCTTTTTGGTACAACTTGAGCAGCAAACTAAGGGAGAGCCAATAGAATTTGAAGATCCAAATCTACTTCCTTTGCTTACTGAATTTTCAAATATATTTGACGAACCGCGCAACCTACCTCTTACCTTTCGGCATGATCATTGTATAATGATTCTTCCAGGCAAATCTTCAGCAAATGCTCAGCCATATCAGTATCCACATCTCCAGAAGGATGAAATAGAAAGGATTATAAAAGAGATGCTCGAAACAGGAGTTATTCGGCCAAGTTGCAACCTCTACTCTTCGCCGGTGCTACTTGTACGCAAGAAGGACGGAACAAGGCGAATATGTGTTGATTACCGAGCTCTCAATGGCATAATCATCAAGGACAAATACTTTATTCCAATAGTAGATGAATTGCTAGATGAAAGGGAGCACAAATCTTTACAAAGCTGGATCTTTGATCCGGGTATCATCAAATACGAGCATGCGAAGAAGACATACGGAAAACCACCTTTTGAACACACAACAACCATGAATTTTTGCTTTCTGCAACAAAAGGTGGAATATCTTGGGCATATCATATCAGAGGAAGGTGTGGCAGTGGACCCCTTCAAAATTGGAGCAATGCAAAACTGGCCGACCTCGAGAAACATAAAATTGCTACATGGCTTTCTGGGTTTAACAGGCTACTACCGCAAGTTCGTGAAAAACTATGGAAAGATCAGTGCACCACTTACTTCCTTACTAGAAAAAAATGTCTTCCAATGGTTGGACAGAGCCTCCGCTGCCTTCGACAAACTTAAGGCAGCCATGACGACGACGCCGGTGCTAACACTATCAGATTTCAACCGACCCTTCATTATTGAGGCCGACACATCTGGAGTCAGAATTGGAGTCATTCTCATGCAAGATGGTCGACCACTCGCATACACTAGCAAGGCATTATCTCCCTCCTATCAAAATAAGTCAACATATGATAAGGAGATGCTCGCCATTATGCGCGCAGCAACGAGGTGGAGATTGTACTTGATCAGGCGATACTTTCAAATCAAGACCGACCATAAAAGCCTAAAATATCTCTTGGAGCAGAAGATATCTTCCCCCAAGCAGCAAAAATGGTGACTTCCTTGAGGATATTAAGACGGAATGGCAGGAAGATTCAGAGACTAGTAAAAAAAAAAAAAAAAATTGGAGGAAGCACCAAGCTCCGTGGCTCATTACAATCGGGACTCAAAAGAATTATGCTATAAGGGACGCATTATGCTTGTGACAAATTATACTTGCATCTTCAAGAGCAGATTTTGGACAAAGTTATTCCATATGCAGGGTACTAAATTGAAAAGGAGTACGACATATCACCCACAAACCAACAGCTAGACAGAAGTTTTAAATAGGTGCTTGGAGACAGCCCAAAGCCATCCACCAAATATGACTACCCAAAGAGAACTCCAGACCCAGCCAAGTGCCATTATTGATCGACGGATCGTGACTCGACGACGACGACCCACTAATGAAGTGCTACTACAGTGGGCGAACCTACCAATAGAAGATGCCACTTGGGAGAACTATGACGACATGAAGATCAAATTTCCAGAATTCATGAATCATCAGCCTCGAGGACAAGGCTAATTTGAAGAGGGCGGGTCTGTTAGGACTCTAGCTTGGAGAGTCCTAATTGAGAGGGATATTCATGTAAAACTGTTAGGACTCTAGCTAAGAGAGTCCTAATTGAGAGGGACATTCTATTAGGACCCTAGCTAGGAGAGTCCTAATTGAGAGGGCATTCATGTAGGAGGTTTTTTCTTAGAGAAGAATTAGGAGTTGTAAGGGAATAGGAGTCTTGAGTATGAGTCCTATTTGGAGTTGGTTAGAAGTAAGAGTCTTAAGTAGGAGTCCTATTAGGAGTTAGGGTTTAGAAGCCCTATAAATAGTCATGTATTCCTTCTCTTTTCATAAGCAATAGATGAATCTTTTCTGCAGCCTTTGAGCAGTAACTTGGAGGGAGGAACCCCTATAGTGTTCCAAGGAGGCCGATCCCCTAAAGAGATCAACCCCAAGTTTAGAATCTGCAAGGGTTCTAACAGAAATGCATTACACCAATATATAGAGTAGGAGTGCAATACAGAACGGATGAGTTCGAGTCGTCTTGCTTTTGATAGAAGCCTATTTTTCCAAGAAGAAATTCTATTCTTTATTTTTTGTAGGATAGGCTGACAGTGGGTTTTGTGAATGCCTGTGGATATGAGCGGGAGACCCAAATAAGGAACTGGCAGGCTTCCCTCACTAACCCCCAAAGTTTGTGCAATAAAGACCTTATTCTCAACGTAAGGGCTCATATATACTTTACTTTTCGCATGATTTAACTGAAGTCCAGAAACCATACCAAAGTCATTCATAATAGTAGCCAGGTTCTTTACTGAAGTTGGATCATTTTGGAGAAAGATAAGTAAATCATCTGCAAATGTTATATGTGATATATGAATAGAGCCAGCATTGGGTACCTTTATGCTGCCATTTAAGACTGCATGTTCCAACATACAGCTAAGTCCTTCCATCGTAAAATTGAAGGTGATCCACTCTCTCCAAGATCTTTAGCTAATAGTAAAATTGAATTTGAGAAAAATATCTCTTTCTCTTCGTGTAAAGTGCTCCATTTTGAGATTGTGCTCCATGCATGATCTTGAGTCTCTAATAATCTCTGTCAAGAGCTGAGCATTGTTTGTGTGTTGACACTCAAAGATTCTGCTACATCTCTCCTTCCATATCCACCGAATTGCACATCTAACCTTTGCCAATTGTGTAAGAGGTCCTTTTCTTGAGAAACTTTGTATGAGGTCGCCTATTTAGTTGCGGCAACCTATTTAGTTCAAATCGCTGGAGAATCTCCTTCCATATCCATTTAGTATATTCACAAGCAAAATAGAGGTGGTCAATAGTTTCTTCTTGTTGCAAACAAAGGGAGCATCGGTTAACATGACCGATACCTCTTCTCTTAATATTATCTATTGTAGGTAGTTTATTAAGAAGGGCCTGCCATGTACATAGAGAATGTCTCTGTGATCCCGGTTTATCCCATGTCCAACTGCTTGGGATCCACTTGTTATTTTTTTGCTTGATTTGATTCCAAACGGATGTGGCACTAAATTTACCATTGTCATAAGACCAAATAAGTATATCTGAAGAGTTATTCCTGATTGGAATAGCTTTGATAGTCGGCCAAAATGATATCATTTCAGGAGAAATAGGATTAGGAAGACACCAGGTACCTTTAGCAATGAACTCAGAAACCTTCCAATCTTTGGGAGCCCCAAGGTCTTTTCGTATTATGTCACCATATAATTGAAATATACTCTTCCCATTTATCCAAGGATCGTACCATATATTAGTACTAGTTCCGGAAGAGATTGCATAAGAAATGTGTTTGATTAGCCAATTCCTTGCCTTTAAAATTCCTTTCCAAGTTGTAGAGTGATATGTTCTTGTTGAAATTTTCGAAATTGATTCCTTTGAAAGATACCTAACAGAAACCCATTGTGACCATAAGGAACATTTATTTTGCAAAAGATCCCACAATTGTTGTACCAAACATGCTTTATTCCAATCTCTAATATTTCTCAAGTTCAGCCCTCTTTCATCTTTCGGTTTACCGATGTTGTCCCAATTTACCATATGCATTGCCTTATCATTTGTACCATTCCAGAAGAAGTTCATTAATAGCCGTTCAATATCTTGGATAAGTCCAACAGGCAGAAGAAAAACATTAGACCAATATATAGAGTAAGAGTACAACACCGAACGGATGAGTTCAAGTCGTCCTGCTTTTGATCGAAGCCTATTTTTCCAAGAAGAAATTCTATTCTTTATTTTTTGTAGGATAGGCTGACTGTGGGTTTTATGAATGCCAGTGGATATGAGTGGGAGACCCAGATAAGGAACAGGCAGACTTCCCTCATTAACCCCCAGAGTCTGTGTAATAAAGTCCTTGTCCTCAATGCAAGGACTCATATAGATTTTACTTTTCGTATGATTTAACTGTAGGCCAGAAACCATACCAAAGTCATTTAGAATAGTAGATAGGTTCCTCACTGAAGTTGGATCATTATGAAGAAATATAAGTAAATCATCTGCAAATGTTATGTGTGATATGTGAATAGAACCAGCATTTGGTACCTTAATACTGCCATTCAAGACTGCTTGTTCCAACATACAGCTAAGTCCTTCCATTGCAATTGTAAAGAGATATGGAGAAAGTGGATCACCTTGTCGGATGCCATTCGTGCTTCCAAAAAAACCAATAGGTGAGCCATTAAAAAGTATCGAAAACTTTGGAGTTTCCAAGCAACTTTGAATCCAATTTACCCATTTCTGTGGGAAGTTCATATCGATGAGCATCTTATAGATAAAACTCCTATTAACTGAATCAAAGGCTTTCCGTAAATCAGCTTTAAAACATATTTTCGTCCCTCTCGCATTTGAGTGCAGGTCCTTTATCAAGTCATTAGCAAGCAGAATATTATGATGTATACTTCTCCCTTTGTTGAAAGCTGCCTGATTTGGACTAATGATCTTGTGTATTACCTGTTAGAACCCTTGCAGATTCTAAACTTGGGGTTGATCTCTTTAGGGGATCGGCCTCCTTGGAACTCTATAGGGGTTCCTCCCTCCAAGTTGCTGCTCAAAGGCTGCAGAAAAGATTCATCTATTGCTTATGAAAAGAGGACGAATACATGACTATTTATAGGGCTTCTAAACCCTAGCTCCTAATAGGACTCCTACTCAAGACTCCTACTTCTAACCAACTCCTAATAGGACTCCTACTTAAGACTCCTATTCCTTTACAACTCCTAATCCTTAAGACTCCTATTCCTTTACAACTCCTAATTCTTCTTTAAGAAACAACCTCCTAACCCTAGCCGACCTCTTTACCTCTTTAATAGGGGTCGGCTTAGGTAGGTTTTAAATGAATGTCCCTCTCAATTAGGACTCTCCTAGCTAGAGTCCTAACAGACCCGCCCTCTTCAAATCAGCCTTGTCCTCGAGGCTGACAATTCATGAATTCTGGGAATTTGATCTTCAAGTCGTCGTAGTTCTCCCAAGTGGCATCTTCTGATAATAGGTTCACCCACTGTATTAGCACTTCAGTAGCGGGTCGTCATCGTTGAGTCACATTCCGTCGATCAATAATAGCACTTGGTTGGGTATGGAGTTCTCCTTGCGTAGTCATATTTGGTGGGTGGCTTTGGGCTATCTCCAAGCACCTATTTACAACTTTTGTATGGCCATCGGTTTGTGGGTGATATGTCATACTCCTTTTCAATTTAATACCCTGCATATGGAATAACTTTGTCCAAAATCTGCTTATGAAGATGCAAGTAGAATTTGTCACAAGCATAATGCATCCCTTATAGTGTAATTCTTTTGAGTCCCAATTGTAATGAGCCACGGAGCTTGGTGCTTCCTCCAATTTTAGTAAAATCTGCTTGGTGTTTATAATCTTACTAGTCTCTAAATCTTCCTGCCATTCTATCTTAATATCCTCAAGGAAGTCGTTGGTCGGAAGTGAAACGGTCGAAACTTCAGCTTGCTCGGTTAGTTGCGAAAGCGCATCTGCAAGAACATTCTCTTTCCCCTTTTTGTAAGTTGTTTCATAATCAAATCTATAAAGTTTTGTTACCCATTTTTGCTGCTCAGAGGATGATATCTTTCGCTCCAAAACGTACTTAAGGCTTTTTTGGTCGGTTTTAATTTGAAATCGTCGACCAATCAAGTAGGGACTCCACCGCGTTGCTGCGCGCACAATGGCGAGCATCTCCTTATCATATGTTGACTTATTTTGATAGGAGGGAGATAATGCCTTGCTAGTGTATGCGAGTGGTCGACTATCTTGCATGAGAATGGCTCCAATTCTGACTCCAGATGTGTCGGCCTCAATAATGAAGGGTCGGTTGAAATCTGGTAGTGTTAGCACTATCATCGTCGTCATGGCTACCTTAAGTTTGTCGAAGGCAGCGGAGGCTCTGTCCGACCATTGGAAGACATCATTTTTCAGTAAGGAAGTAACTGGTGCACTAATCTCTCTATAGTTTTTCACAAACTTGCAGTAGTAGCCTGTTAAACCCAGAAAGCCATGTAGCAATTTTATGTTCCTCGGGGTAGGCCAGTTTTGCATTGCTTCAATTTTGAAGGGGTCCACCGTAACACCTTCCTCTGATATGATATGCCCAAGATATTTCACCTTTTGTTGAAGAAAGTAAAAATTCGTAGTGGCCGTTGTGTGTTCGAAAGGCGGTTTTCGGTATGACTTCTTCATACACTCGTATTTGATAATACCCGGATCAAAGGTCCGGCTTTGCGATGATTTGTACTCCCTTTCATCTAGCAATTCATATTCGTCATGTTCCGTCCTTCTTGCGTACAAGTAGCACTGGTGAAGAGTAGAGGTTGCAACTTGGCCGAATAACTCCTGTTTCGAGCATCTCTTTTACAATCCTTTCTATTTTATCCTTCTGGAGATGTAGATACTGATATGGCTGAGTATTTACTAGAGGTTTTTTTTTTGGTAAGTAAAAGTAAATTGATTATGTGTAAAGATTCTACAAATAGCTTTATCTATACAAGTCATAGACAAAGCCAATTAACTCATAGAGTGCGAATGCGATAGTTATGACTACACATGCTGTAGACTATAACTACCTGTGGGTACATTATTTGACATCATTCCCAAGATCTTTAGCTAATAGCAAAATTAAATTTGATAAAAATATATTTTTCTCTTCGGGTGAAGTGCTCGATTTTGAGATCATGCTCCATACAGGATCTTGAGTCTCTAATAATCTCTTTCAAGAGCTGAGCATTGTTTGTGTGTTGACATTCAAAGATTCTATTACATCTCTCCTTCCACATCCACCAAATAGCGCATCTGAAAGTAACCTTTGCCAGTTGTGTAAGTGGCCCTTTTCTTGAGAAACATTGCATAAGGTCGCCTAGTTCTTGGTGCAAGTTTGGTTGCGGCAGTCTATTGAGTTCAAATCGCTGGAGAATCTCCTTCTATATCCATTTTGTATAATTACAAGCAAAATAAAGGTGGTCAACAGTTTCTTCTTGTTGCAAACAAAGGGAGCATCGGTTAACATGATAGATACCTCTTCTTTTCATATTGTCTATTGTAGGTAGTTTATTGAGAAGGGCCTGCCATGTACATAAGGAGTGTCTTTGTGATCCCGGTCGATCCCATGTCCAACTGCTTGGGACCCACTTGTTATTTCTTTGTCTAATTTGATTCCATACGGATATGGCACTAAATTTGCCATTTCATGAGGCCAAATAAGAGGTTTGCCTGAAAGAATCGTTATATAATGATCATGCCGACTGGTAAGAGATAGGTTGTGCGGTTCGTCAAATATATCTGAAAATTCAGCAAGCAAAGGAAGTAGGTTTGGATCTTCAAATTCTATTGGCTCTCCCTTAGTTTGCTGCTCAAGTTGTACCAAAAGGTCGCTGCATGCTTTATGCAAAACCTTCTTCATTTGATGTGTGCAAATCGTCGTTATGTCACCCTCACGTTTCCCGTTCCGTATCACCTGTTTCTCCTTACTGTAAAATTTCATAATTAGTTGCATAAAATTCCAAGAAATATCACCTAATGTCATCAACCATTTAATTCTGAGTATGGCCTCATAATCATCAAGAGGGAGGAGGAAGAAATCTGCAATTATCTCTTGGTCCTGCAGCAACAGTTTCACCTGCGGGCACCTATGATCATACTTCAAAATCCGTCCATTGGCGACCTTAACGACAAACCTGCTGCAATTCTCAATAGGTAAGTTTATATGGACAGCAACCTTACTGTTTAGGAAGTTATTAGCGCTGCCCTTCTCGATGAGAACAGTGATCGGTTGTTGTTTGAGAAGGCCTCCAACTTTCATCGTTTGCGGGTTTGAGTAGCCAGCTAGTGTTTGTACCGTAACTTCGGTCGGTTGTGGCTCTTCTTTTGCATCTTTTTCTTCATTTTCAAGGCTCTCTTCTGAATGTTCAATGACCTCTTCTTCTATCGGTTCAATCATAAGAAGTCCTCCTTTACTATAGCGATGCTCACGGCTCCACGGCTCGTCACAATGCCAACATAACCCCTTCGCATATCGCTCCCGAAGCTCTTCTCCTGTTAACCTCTTTGGTGCAGGGACTTGGTCGACAGTAGGGGGGGCTAAGGGCTTCAATATTACTAGTTGAGGAGCGACCCTAGTCCTCCGAGCTTCATGGTTCAATTGCTCCTCTTGATGTCGTGCGAAAGAGATGGCTGCCATAAGCGTGTACGGTTGTCGCGCTTTAACTTCTCCTCGGATCTCCGGCTTCAAGCCCTCAATGAAGGTCCTCAATAGCTGTTTTTGAGACCAATCATGATTTTGATTAGATAACCTTTCAAACCTGGTTTGGTACTCCTGAATGGTGGAGGTTTATCGGATCTTTGCTAGTTGTTCGTCAATATTCTCGTAATCGGTTGGTCTGAAGCGGATTAGTAGTCCTTCTTTGAATTGTTGCCATGAAAGGACTCCATAAGTATGTTCAAACTGTTTAAACCACTGTATAGCATCCCCTTCAAGATGTATAGCTGTAATTTTCACCATAGATGCATCTGCGATTTTGTGGTACCGAAAATATCGCTCCGCGCGTGAGATCCAACCAATCGGGTCTCCTTCTTCCCATCTAGGGAAGTCCACTCTCATGCATGGATAGTTGGGGTTGGTCATATAGCCTACCCTCCCTTGGAAGTCATCTCTTCGGGCTTGGTGTGATTGGGCAAAGCTCTCTCCTTGATATGATTTCTTCGGGCTTAGTGGTCGGCCCAATCTGAGTTCGGTAAAAAGCGTCCGAATCTTATCCTCCATTCGTGCCTCTAAGGCTTCGAATTTAGCATTGATTGCCTCCTTAGATGCCATAGTATATGGCCCCAAATCAATGATTTTAAGATCTCTCTTTTGCTGTTGGGTTAAAGGCATGTATAGGTTGAGAGAAGTGATGGTCGAAAGTGTTGGTGGATGTAGGCTACGGTTTAGGCTTGTTTTGTGGCTGTTTTGGGTGCAGTTTGAGGGTGTGGTTTGGTAGAGTTTTAGGGCTGTGGATGAAAGTTTTGGATCTGTGGTAGATGGTAGCAAAGGTTTGACAGAAATCCGTGGAAGTTGCAGTAAGAATGTGCTGTCTTGTAAGAGTAAAATTGTCGTCGAAGAAACAACGGTTTCTCGACGTAATTTCCACCAAAAACTTGAGAGAATTGAGGAGGGAATTGATAGCAAAATCACAGTTTATATGACAGCAAGGATATCTAATTTAATCAAGAAAATTTCGGCAGTATAACAGCAAGGAAATTAGTGCAAGTTGCAATTGCAGAATTGTCGTCGAAAAATTTCAGCGGGTTACGATGAAAATTTGCAGCAACATAAAATCGTTTTTAAAGATGAATTTCTTAATATATCAATCTTAGATGGAAGCCAAGATGATCTATGAAGTGTATAAGAAATTTCATTCAAAAAAGATTGCAAATAGATGGGTTAAGGCAACAATATGCGGCTGAAATTTTCTGCAGCACAGATTTTTAGGTATATTAGATTGGACGTAAAAGATCAGTGGTTTATATTGAGAATTTTTTGATGAAACCAAAGGGAAATCCACTATTAGGAAGTGTCAAAGCTATCGTAAAAATTTCGTAGAGATTTGGAGAGAAACAACGTAGTATCAAGATCAAAAAACAGTGCTATGCGGCTGAAATTTTACAGTGCAGATTTTTAAGTATAGCAGATTAGAGGTAAAAGATCAATGGTTTATATTGAGAATTTTTCGAAAAAACCAAAGGGAAATCTGCTGTTAGGAAGTGTCAAAGATGTCATAAAAATTTCATAGAAATTTGGATAGAAAAAGCATAGTAGCAAGATCAAATAGTTGGTGCTATGCGGCTAGAATTCTGCAATGTATCTTTTGTCGTAGAGATGAAAACTTTGTGACGAAAGGTTTATGCAGCAATATAGGAACAATTTTTTTTTTTGGATTTTCGAATAAGGATAACTAAATTGCAGCAGCAGTAAGGTAGGAAACCATAACCTGTTGCAATTCACGGGGAGATCAAAGGATGATCCGCGACGGTGGAGATGATGGCGGAATTCGGTGACGATCTTTTAAGCAATTGTGGGAATTGCTTTGGACGGTTGTGGAGGGTTGATGGATGGCTGTGGAAGGGCAGCGAGACGCCAAGAACGCTGCTCTGATACCAGGTGTTAGAACCCTTGCAGATTCTAAACTTGGGGTTGATCTCTTTAGGGGATCGGCCTCCTTGGAACTCTATAGGGGTTCCTCCCTCCAAGTTGCTGCTCAAAGACTGCAGAAAAGATTCATCTATTGCTTATGAAAAGAGGAGGAATACATGACTATTTATAGGGCTTCTAAACCCTAACTCCTAATAGGACTCCTACTCAAGACTCCTACTTCTAACCAACTCCTAATAGGACTCCTACTTAAGACTCCTATTCCTTTACAACTCCTAATCCTTAAGACTCTTATTCCTTTACAACTCCTAATTCTTCTTTTAGAAACAACCTCCTAACCCTAGCCGGCCTCTTTACCTCTTTAATAGGGGTCGGCTTAGGTAGGTTTTATATGAATGTCCTTCTCAATTAGGACTCTCCTAGCTAGAGTCCTAACATTACCTTTTGCATTCTATTTGCCAACACTTTGGAGATGATCTTGTAAATAAAGTTGCATAATGATATGGGTCGATAGTTTTCTAGTGAATCAGCCCTTGCATTCTTGGGAATTAAAGAAATAAAAGTGCAGTTCATCTTTCTAAGAATACGACCTGAAGAGAAAAAATGTTGGCAAGCCTTAATCACATCATTTCCAATAATAGACCATGCAGTTTGGTAAAATTCAGCTGGAAATCCATCTGGACCAGTGCTTTTATCCTTCGGTGACTTAAAGACAACTCTTACAATTTCATCATCTGTAATTGGGGCACTGAGGATTGAAATGTCATCCGAATCAAGCTTTCTAGTTGGCTCCACATGAATGTTATTAGGTTGCACCGCTTGATTGAGTACGGAATAAAAAAATCGCTCAGTGTATGCTTTAACTTCATCTAAATTTTCAATAAGATTACTATGTTTGTCTTTGCATTTTCTGATGCGATTAACGGCCCTTCGTGTAGCATAGAAAAACTTAGTATTGGAATCTCCTAGAGTTAGCCAATGCTGTCGAGACTTCTGCTTTGCAAAACTTTCCTCCTGCTTTAAGGCTTGCATGAAGTTACTTCTGGCTTCTGTCTCTTTGTAGATAAGATTCTCATCTTGGGGCTGAAGTTGTAGCTCATATTGTATCGCCATTAGTTCCTTTCTGTAAATTTGAACCCGAGTGGTAATATTTCCAAAGGTGTTTGTATTCCACTCCTTTAGTGCCGCTTTGCAAACTTTGAGCTTTTGGCATAAGATGTAAAGTGGCGAACCATGTATATTAATATTCCAAGCCGATCTGATAATATCAAGGAACTAAGGATGAGTACTCCACATGTTAAAGAATCTAAATGGTTTCTTGCCTCTATGTGTTGCTTTCTCTGCGTGTATATACATTAAGGAATGATCAGAAAACAATGGTGCATCATACTCAAGAAGTGAATCAGGGTAAACAGTTAACCATTCTTGGTTAATCAAACATCTGTCTAGTCGAGCCATTACGGCTGGACTTCTCCAAGATATTGAACGGTTATTAATGAACTTCTTCTGGAATGGCACAAATGATCTAGGGCGACCACTGTAGCGGCGACCACTGTAGCGGCGGCCAGATCTAGGGCGACCACTGTAGCGGCGACGACACTGTAGCGGCGGCCAGATCTCCCTAGGGCGACCACTGTAGCGGCGACCACTATAGCGACGGCCAGATCTAGGGCGACCACTGTAGCGGCAACCACTGTAGCAGCGGCCAGATCTAGGGCGACCACTATAGCGGCGACGACACTGTAGCGGCGACGACACTGTAGCGGCGGCCAGATCTCCCTAGGGCGATCTGACTCCTGTAGCGGCGACGACACTGTAGCGGCGACCAGATCTAGGGCGACCACTGTAGCGGCGACGACACTGTAGCGGCGAACATATCTAGGGCGACCACTGTAGCGGCGGCCAGATCTCCCTAGGGCGATCTGACTCCTGCAGCGTCGGCTTTCTCCCATGGGCGACAAGCGACGACACTGTAGCGGCGATCTGATTTCCTGCAGCGTCGGCTGTTTCCCAAGGGCGACGTACTGTAGCGGCGGCGACGACACTATAGCAGCGACAGTACTGTAGCGGTGACGACACTGTAGCGGCGACGAGATCTCCCTAGGGCTATCTGACTCCTGCAGCGTTGGCTTTCTCCCACGGGCGACGATACTATAGCAACGATCTGATCTCCCTTACTATAGTGGTGATCGGATCTCCTGCAGCGTCGGCTTCTCCCCAAGGGCGACGATACTATAGCGGCGACCAGATCTCCCTAGGGCGACGGTACTGTAGCGGCGATCTGATATACTGCGACGGTGGTTTTTCCCTATGGAGATGATTCTATAGCCGCGACCAGAAGAGGGATCAAACATGGCAACGACGGCCCCTAGGGCTGGCGATGGTGGCGAGAGAGTTGTTACGATGGTAAGACTCCCTACCGTTACCCCTCAATTGGCTCCTCCTCCATATCCTCTCCAGAGAGAAACTCCTTCGACGAAACAGCATCGAAGTAGATCGCGCTCTAGATCGCGGCAGCCTGCCCTTATTTCCAGTGACCCTAGGCCTTGGACTAGCATCTTCAAGGCTCCGGTTGGAAGTCTGGATCTAAGCTTGGAATTCTTTACTCCAGAAGTTCAGGCTGATAAGAAGATTGCTGTATACGAGACTGCTGATTCAGCAGAGCTTATTGAGACATGGTCTATGGCGATTGTTGGCTATGTGGTAGGTCTCAAAACATCTTATTTCCCACTATCCTCATTTATCAAAACTCGATGGGGAATATCGTCATTTGATCTTCATATGCTGGAGAACGGATTCTTTGTTTGCAAGCTATACTCTGAAGAAGATTTACAACGAGTCCTCGAAGGATTCTAGACTATTCGCGGCCATCCAATGATTCTACGACGCTGGTCTCCTGATGTCCGTTTGGAGTTAGATAGCCTACAGTCTATTCCATTATGGGTATCCTTTCAAGGTCTTCCTCTACATCTTTGAAGTCGACGTTTTATTGCAAAGTTATGCAGCACTCTGGGACAGCCACTCTACATCGACAAAGCAACAGCTGCTCAGACGAGATTAGCATTTGCACGAGCATGTGTACTGGTTTCTTCTGACGAAGATCTTCCAAATGAGGTTTTCTATCGTGATCTTGACGGGAACACTCGGAAGGTACATGTCTCATATTCTTGGAAGCCACAACGATGTCAGCATTGCTTATCTTTTGGTCATGCAAATAGAGCTTGTCAGCAAACTCCAAAACAAATCACAAAGGTCTATCGACCACGTCAAGCGCCTTCGCAACAAAGCGAGTCTTCTCTAATGGCAGTAGCACCGATGGTGGCGAAGACTATTGAGCATTCCGACTCACAAGGACAGCACCGCGGACAGAAGGACAAATCCAAAATTATATCTCTTCCTATAATGTCGGAGCCTTCCACAACAGAGGTTTCCCTTGGTACTAGTGGACAGGAGAAACATAAGTCAGGAACTTCATCTCTTCCAATATCATTGGATTCGTCCACAATAACTCAACAAACTCAGCCCCAAACAAATCTCGCCAGCAAGGATATTCTTCCTCAACAAACTCAAGCCACAACAAACATCGCCAACAAGGATATTCTGTCTCAATAAACTCATGCCCCAACAAACCTCTCTAGCCAAGCTACTCCAACAAGTACTATCCAGGAAATTGTGCTGCAACAATCTTATCGTGCTTCAACAAACCCTGCCAATCAAGACCACATGATTCAAGGTATTTTAAAGTTTAAAAATCTGCAAGCTGTAGATGAAGTGGATAAATATAGAAATAAAGTCATAAAAGGTAAGGATATTGTGCGGGAGGAAAATACAAAACCGAAGGATAAGAAAAAGGATGGTACAGTCCATCCAAAGTCGTAGGATGAATACCTTACCACCTTTTCATTTCTTTATTACTGATGAAGATAACATGTTGGAATGTTCGCGGACTTAATAAGCCGGAAAAATGTCAGGAGCTCAATAGAATAATCAAGTCTGCCACATGTGATATTGTTATTCTAGTAGAAACGAAAATTAAACAATCGCGCGTTCAAGCTCAAAAGAATTTAATATGGCCGGACGCAGAACTGTTTACCAATGACTCAAATGAAACTTTTGGTAGAATATGGGTCTTATGGCATCCTAACTCTATTAATGCTTGGTTTATTTCTGCTACTGATCACTTCATTCAACTTAAGGTAGAGGACAAAAAGAATGGCTGTCAATTCAATTTCATTGGTATATATGCTTCAAATAGTATGCAAGAAAGAAATACTCTTTGGTCTGACCTGACTAATATTGCAAATGGCTGTCTCAATGTACCTTGGATTGTTCTTGGAGACTTTAATACTGTTCGGTACACAAATGAAAAAGAGGGGGGTAGACAACTTTCAGAAAGCCAGCTTCAAAGTTTTAATGATTACATTGACACTGCAGCTTTGTTTGATATGAAATCTGTGGGTAATTGGCTCTCCTGGAGTAATCAAGGTGCTGCTAACAGAAAAATAATGGCTCGACTTGATAGGTGTTTGATTAATCATGAATGGTTAACAGTTTACCCAGATTCACTTCTTGAGTATGGTGCTCCTTTGTTTTCTGACCATTCTTTAATGTATATACACGCAGACAAAGCGACACCAAGAGGCAAGAAAACGTTTAGATTCTTTAACATGTGGAGTACTCATCCTCAATTTCTTGATGTTATCAGATCTGCTTGGAATGTTAATGTGCATGGATCTCCCCCTTACATCTTATGTCAAAAGCTCAAAGCCTGTAAAGCAGCACTAAAGGAGTGGAATACAAATACCTTTGGCAATATTACCACCACAGTTCAATTTTGCAGGAAGGAACTAATGTCATTGCAACATGAGCTGCAACTTCAGCCAAATGATGAGAATATTCTCTACAAAGAGACAGAAGCCAGAAATAACTTCATGCAAGCCTTAAAACAGGAGGAAAGTTTTGTAAAGCAGAAGTCTCGACAGCATTGGCTTACACTAGGAGATTCCAATACTAAATTTTTCTATGCTTCAATTGCTACTCGAAGGGCTGTTAACCGTATCAGCAAATGCAGAGACAAAGATGATAATCTTATTGAGAATTTAGAAGAGGTTAAAGCACACACAGAGCAATTTTTTTATTCCTTACTCAATCAAGCTGGGAAAACTAATAACATTCATGTGGAGCCGACTAGAAAACTTGATTCGGAAGCTATTTCAATCCTCAATGCCCCAATTACTGACGACGAAATTGTATGTGTTGTCTTTAAGTCACCAAAGCACAAAAGCCCAGGTCCAGATGGATTTCCAGCTGAATTTTACCAAACTGCTTGGTCTATTATTGGAAATGATGTGATCAAGGCTTGCCAACATTTTTTCTCTTCAGGTCATATTCTTAGAGAGATGAATTGCACCTTTATTTCTTTAATTCCGAAGAATGCAGGGGCTGATTCACTAGAGAACTATCGACCCATATCATTATGCAACTTTATTTACAAGATCATCTCCAAAGTATTAGCAAATAGAATGCAAAAGGTAATACACAAGATCATTAGCCCAAATCAAGCTGCTTTCATCAAAGGGAGAAGTATACATCATAACATTTTGCTTGCTAATGACTTGGTCAAAGATTTGCATTCAAAAGCAAGAGGGACAAAAATATGTTTTAAAGCTGATTTACGGAAAGCCTTTGATTCAGTTAATAGGAAATTTATCTATAAGATGCTCCTCGATATGAACTTCCCACAGCAATGGGTTAATTGGCTTCAATCTTGCCTGGAAACTCCAAAGTTTTCGATACTCTTTAATGGCTCACCTATTGGTTTTTTTGGGAGCACGAATGGCATTCGACAAGGTGATCCACTCTCTCCGTATCTCTTTACTATTACGATGGAAGGACTTAGCTGTATGTTAGAACATGTAGTCTTAAATGGCAGCATAAAGGTACCCAATGCTGGCTCTATTCATATATCACATATAACATTTGCAGATGATTTACTTATCTTTCTCCAAAATGATCCAACTTCAGTAAAGAACCTGGCTACTATTATGAATGACTTTGGTATGGTTTCTGTACTTCAGTTAAATCATGCGAAAAGTAAAGTATATATGAGCCCTTACGTTGAGAATAAGGTCTTTATTGCACAAACTTTGGGGGTTAGTGAGGGAAGCCTGCCAGTTCCTTATTTGGGTCTCCCGCTCATATCCACAGGCATTCACAAAACCCACTGTCAGCCTATCCTACAAAAAATAAAGAATAGAATTTCTTCTTGAAAAAATAGGCTTCTATCAAAAGCAGGACGACTCGAACTCATCCGTTCTGTATTGCACTCCTACTCTATATATTGGTGTAATGCATTTCTTCTGCCTACTGGACTTCTCCAAGATATTGAACGGTTATTAATGAACTTCTTCTGGAATGGCACAAATGATAAGGCAATGCATATGGTAAATTGGGATAGCATTTGCAAACCGAAAGATGAAGGGGGGCTAAACTTGAGAAATACTAGAGATTGGAATCAAGCATGCCTGGTACAACAATTGTGGGATCTTTTGCAAAACAAATGTTCCTTATGGTCACAATGGGTTTCTGCTAGGTATCTTTCAAAGAAATCAATCTGGGAAATTTCAACAAGAACATACCACTCTTCAGCTTGGAAAGGAATTTTAAAGGCAAGGAATTGGCTAATCAAACACATTTCTTATGCAATCTCTTCTGGAACTAGTACTAATATATGGTACGATCCTTGGGTGAATGAGAAGAGTATATTTCAATTATATGGCGACAGAATATGAAAAGATCTTGGGGCTCCCAAAGATTGGAAGGTTTACGAGTTCATTGCTAACGGTACCTGGTGTCTCCCTAATCCTATTTCTCCCGAAATGTTATCACTTTGGCCGACTATCATAGCTATTCCAATCAGGAACAACTCTTCAGATATACTTATTTGGCCTCATGACAATGGCAAATTTAGTGCCACATCCGTATGGAATCAAATTAGACAAAGAAATAACAAGTGGGTCCCAAGCAGTTGGACATGGGATCGACCGGGATCACAAAGACACTCCTTATGTATATGGCAGACCCTTCTCAATAAACTACCTACAATAGACAATATGAAAAGAAGAGGTATCAATCATGTTAACCGATGCTCCCTTTGTTTGCAACAAGAAGAAACTGTTGACCACCTTTATTTTGCTTGTGATTATACAAAATGGATATGGAAGGAGATTCTCCAGCGATTTGAACTCAATAGACTGCCGCAACCAAACTTGCACCAAGAACTAGGCAACCTTATGCAATATTTCTCAAGAAAAGGGCCACTTACACAACTGGCAAAGGTTACTTTCAGATGCGCTATTTGGTGGATGTGGAAGGAGAGATGTAATAGAATCTTTGAATGTCAACACACAAACAATGCTCATCTCTTGAAAGAGATTATTAGAGACTCAAGATCCTGTATGGAGCATGATCTCAAAATCGAGCACTTCACCCGAAGAGAAAAAGATATTTTTATCAAATTTAATTTTGCTATTAGCTAAAGATCTTGGGAATGATGTCAAATAATGTACCCACAAGTAGTTATAGTCTACAGCATGTGTAGTCATAACTATCGCATTCGCACTCTATGAGTTAATTGGCTTTGTCTATGACTTGTATAGATAAAGCTATTTGTAGAATCTTTACACATAATCAATTTACTTTTACTTACCAAAAAAAAAAAATTATTTTTCTGTTACCATCGCCTTGATTACTCCAGGAGAGCCAATTGCCCACAGAATTCATATCAATCAATGCGGCAGTGTCTATATAATCATTAAATCTTTGAAGCTGACTTTCAGAATACTGTCTACCCCCCACTTTTTCGTTTGTGTATCGAACAGTATTAAAGTCACCAAGAACAATCCACGGCATATTAAGACAGTTATTTGCAATGTTAGTCAGATCGGTCCAAAGTGTATTTCTTTCTTGCATACTATTTGAAGCATATATACCAATAAAATTGAATTAACAGTCATTCTTTTTGTCCTCCACCTTAAGATGAATGAATTGATCGGTAGCAGAAATAAACCAAGCATTAATGGAGTTAGGATGCCATAAGACCCATATTCTACCAAATATTTTACTAGAGTCATTGGTAAACAGTTCTGCGTCCGGCCATATTAAATTCTTTTGAGCAAGAACGAGCGATTTTTTAATTTTTGTTTCTACGAGAATAGCAATATCACATGCAGCAGACTTGATTATTCTGTTGAGCTCCTGACATTTTTCAGGCTTATTAAGTCCACGAACATTCCAGCAAATTATCTTCATCAGAAAAAGAAAATAAGGTATTCATTCTACAACTTTGAATGGATAGTACCATCCTTTTTCTTATCCTTAGGTTTTGCATTTTCCTCCCGCACAATATCTTTACCTTTTAAGGCTTTATTTCTATATTTATCCACTTCATCCACAGCTATCAAATTTTTAAACTTTATACCTTGAGTCAAGTAGTCTGATTGTTGAGGCGCAATATCCTGGTTAGTATGATTTATTGATGCATGAGATAGTCGAGGCAGAATATCCTTACTAACAAGGTTTGTTGGGGCCTGTGTTTGTTGTGGCAGAATATCCTTGTTGGTGATGATTGTTGGTGCTTGAGTTTGTTGAGTCACAATGTCTTGGTTGGCATGTTGAGTGGATATTGGAATTCCTGTTGTGGATGGATCCGGTAATATAATAAGAGATGAAGTTTCCAACTTCTTCTTCTCCTGTCCATGAGTACCATGGGCTGTTGTGGAAAGTTCCGACATAATAGGGAGAGATAAAGTTCCTGATTTGTTTTGTCTATGGTGCTGTCCCTACGAGTCGAAATGCTCACACGTCTGCGTCACCACCGGTTCTACTACCATTAGGGGAGGTTCGCCTTGTTGCTGAGGCATCTGACGTGGCCTGTAGATCTTATTAATTGGTTTCGGGGTTTGTTGACAGGCTCCATTTGCATGACCAAAAGATAAGCAACTCTTGCATCGTTGTGGCTTCCAAGAATATGAGACATGTACCTTACGAGTGTTCCCTTCAAGATCACGATAAAAAACCTCATTATGGAGATCTTCGTCAGAGGAAACCAGTATACATGCTTGGGCAAATGTTAATCTCGTCTGCGCAGCTGTTGCTTTATCAATATAGAGTGGCTGTCCCAAAGTACTGCATAACTTTACAATAAAACGTCGACTCCAAAGATGTAGAGGGAGACCTTGAAACGATACCCATAAGGGAATAGACTGTAGACTGTCTAACTCCAAACGGATATCAGGGGACCAGCGTCGTAGAATCATTGGATGGCCACGAATAGTCCAGAACCCTTCAAGGACCCGTTGCAAATCTTCTTCAGAGTATAGCTTGCAAACAAAGAAACCGTTCTCCAGCATATGAAGGTCAAATGCCGATGTTCCCCATCTAGTTTTTATAAATGACGATAGTGGGAAATAGGATGTTTTAAGACCTACCACATAGCCAACAATCGCCATAGACCATGTCTCAATTAACTCTACGGAATCATCTATCTCATACACAGCAATCTTCTTTTCAACCTGAACTTCTGGAGCAAAGAATTCTAAACTGAGGTACGGGCTTTCAATTGGAGCCTTGAAGAGGCTAGTCCATGGCTGAGGTTAATTGGAAGTAAGAGCAGGAGGTCGCGATCTAGAGCGCGACCTACTTTGATGCTGCTTCGTCAAAGGAACATCTCGCCGAAAAGAAGGTATTGGACTAGCAACTTGAGAAGGGAGCCTCGCCGTCAAATCTACCCTCTCGCCATCGTCACCAGACCCAGGGACCGTCGCTGCCATGTCCCGACTTTTTTTTTTTTTTTTTTAAAGAAGGAACTCTCCTTTATGCAACTGCCACCCCCCGTAAGGAACTCTGTTTCACCGAGCAGAGTAGGAGAGAAAGGTTCGATTTCAGCCTTCCCGTTGCTACCAACCACAGAGAGGAAAGAAGAACAGAATTAGCTGTATGTTGGAACATGCAGTCTTAAATGGCAGCATTAAGGTACCCAATGCTGGCTCTATTCATATATCACATATAACATTTGCAGATGATTTACTTATCTTTCTCCAAAATGATCCAACTTCAGTAAAGAACCTGGCTACTATTATGAATGACTTTGGTATGGTTGCTGGACTTCAGTTAAATCATGCGAAAAGTAAAGTATATATGAGCCCTTACGTTGAGGATAAGGTCTTTATTGCACAAACTTTGGGGGTTAGTGAAGGAAGCCTGCCAGTTCCTTATTTGGGTCTCCCGCTCATATCCACAGGCATTCACAAAACCCACTGTCAGCCTATCCTGCAAAAAATAAAGAATAGAATTTCTTCTTGGAAAAATAGGCTTCTATCAAAAGCAGGACGACTCGAACTCATCCGTTCTGTATTGCACTCCTAATCTATATATTGGTGTAATGCATTTCTTCTGCCTGCTGGACTTCTCCAAGATATTGAACGGTTATTAATGAACTTCTTCTGGAATGGCACAAATGATAAGGCAATGCATATGGTAAATTGGGATAGCATTTGCAAATCGAAAGATGAAGGGGGGCTAAACTTGAGAAATACTAGAGATTGGAATCAAGCATACCTGGTACAACAATTGTGGGATCTTTTGCAAAACAAATGTTCCTTATGGTCACAATGGGTTTCTGCTAGGTATCTTTCAAAGGAATCAATCTGGAAAATTTCAACAAGAACATACCACTCTGCAGCTTGGAAAAGAATTTTAAAGGCAAGGAATTGGCTAATCAAACATATTTCTTATGCAATCTCTTCTGGAACTAGTACTAATATGTGGTACGATCCTTGGGTGAATGGGAAGAGTATATTTCAATTATATGGAGACAGAATACGAAAAAATCTTGGGGCTCCCAAAGATATGAAGGTTTCCAAGTTCATTGCTAACGGCACCTGGTGTCTCCCTAATCCTATTTCTCCCGAAATGTTATCACTTTGGCCGACTATCATAGCTATTCCAATCAGGAACAACTCTTCAGATATACTTATTTGGCCTCATGACAATGGCAAATTTAGTGCCACATCCGCATGGAATCAAATTAGGCAAAGAAATAACAAGTGGGTCCCAAGCAGTTGGACATGGGATCGACCGGGATCACAAAGACACTCCTTATGTACATGGCAGGCCCTTCTCAATAAACTACCTACAATAGACAATATGAAAAGAAGAGGTATCTATCATGTTAACCGATGCTCCCTTTGTTTGCAACAAGAAGAAACTGTTGACCACCTCTATTTTGCTTGTGATTATACAAAATGGATATGGAAGGAGATTCTCCAGCGATTTGAACTCAATAGACTACCGCAACTAAACTTGCACCAAGAACTAGGCGACCTTATGCAATGTTTCTCAAGAAAAGGGCCTCTTACACAACTGGCAAAGGTTACTTTCAGATGCGCTATTTGGTGGATGTGGAAGGAGAGATGTAATAGAATCTTTGAATGTCAACACACAAACAATGCTCAGCTCTTGAAAGAGATTATTAGAGACTCAAGATCCTGTATGGAGCATGATCTCAAAATCGAGCACTTCACCCGAAGAGAAAAAGATATTTTTATCAAATTTAATTTTGCTATTAGCTAAAGATCTTGGGAATGATACCAAATAATGTACCCACAGGTAGTTATAGTCTACAGCATGTGTAGTCATAACTATCGCATTCGCACTCTATGAGTTATTTGGCTTTGTCTATGACTTGTATAGATAAAGCTATTTGTAGAAACTTTACACATAATCAATTTACTTTTACTTACCAAAAAAAAAAAAAAGAACAGAAATTTCCCTCTGTTCCGTTCCTTTCTGCGAAGAACAGAAATTCTCCCTCTCTGTTCCCGTTCTTTTTTCCAGTTTCAAGATCCGATCAGCCCCAATATTTTCCCGGGCCCCTTTTCTACGATGAGTAGACCAAGAAAGTTTTCGATCTTGAAAGAGCAGAGCGTCCCCGATCTCTCTGGTCACAGCCTCGCCTCCGCTGGAAGGAATCAGCCACCGAGCCCCTTTTCCCCGATGAGAAGCAGGGGAAAGGGGGTGGTGCAGAGACCCTCTCTTCTCCCTTCTCAGATCTCGCTGGAAGAAGGAGAGCAGATCTCTACTGTTCAGGCTCCTTTTTCCCGATTAGAAGAGTAAGAAGGAGACCCCTCCTCTGTTTGTGCAAGAGAAACAGAGCAGATCTCCCACCTTCTTCGATCTCGCTGAAAGAAGGAGAACAGAACAGGTTCAGTTTCCCCCTCTTTCTTCCGTTCCCTTCTGCGAAGAAGAATCAAGGCACCGCTTTCTTTCCTTGACAGCTAGTCAATCGCTCCTTGAGAGCAGAAACCTCAGCTCCTTTCCTCGTCTTCGCCCTCCTCTGTTTCACAATGGAAGAAGAACGTCGGCCGCAGAGAGGATAGGGTTCCGTTCCCTTCTCCTTCTCCGATCTCGCTTCTTCCTTCCCCTCGTAGAAGTTTTCTTGATGTTTCTTCTTTCCTGCCCGTTCTGTTCGTTCTGAATGCAGATCTCTTCCCTTCTTGCAGAAGAAGGAAGAGACAACCCCTCTTCTTGTTCGCGTAAGAGGAAGGAGGAGAGCAGAGAGTGCGACCTCCCTCCTGCGGTCGATCTCGCAGGTCTCCAGCAGTCGCCCCTTTATCCGAAGCTCGCCGCCGCCGTCGTCCAACGGTGAAGAGCGCCCTTTTGCTATTAGCTAAAGATCTTGGGCATGATGTCAAAAGCTATACCCACAGGAAATCTTGGCATATCTGGACTTTAAATTTTATTTGTTGGCCACAGTTAAAAGTTATAGTCTACAGCATGTGTAGTCAAAACTACCGCATGAGTACTCTACGAGTTACCTAACTTCGTCTATAACTTGTATAGATAAAGTTATTTGTAGAAACTTTACACAAAATCAATTTACTTTTATTTATAAAAAAAAGATTATTTTGTTGTGCTCCCGACATTTTTCAGGTTTATTAAGTCCATTATTTTCATCAGAAATATAACAAATGGAAAAGGTAGTAGGGTATTCATCCTAAGACTTTGGATGGACAGTTCCATCCTTTTTCTTATCCTTCGATTTTGCATTTTCCTCCCGCATAATATCTTTATATTTTAAGACTTTATTTCTATATTTATCCACTTCATCCACAGCTTGCAGATGTTTAAACTTTAAAATATCTTGAGTCAAGTAGTCATGGTTAGCAGAGTTTGTTGAAGCGCGATAGGATTATTGAGGCACAATATCCTGGTTAGTACTTGTTGGGGCAGCCTGACTAGAGAGGTCAGTTGGGGCATGAGTTTGTTGAGGCAATATTCTTATTGGCGAGGTGTTAGGACTCTAGCTTGGAGAGTCCTAATTGAGAGGGACATTCATGTAAAAATGTTAGGACTCTAGCTAGGAGAGTCCTAATTGAGAGGGACATTCTGTTAGGACTCTAACTAGGAGAGTCCTAATTGAGAGGGGCATTCATGTAGGAGGATTTTTCTTAGAGAAGAAATAGGAGTTGTAAGGGAATAGGAGTCTTGAGTAGGAGTCTTATTAGGAGTTGGTTAGAAGTAAGAGTCTTAAGTAGGAGTCCTATTAGGAGTTAGGGTTTAGAAACCCTATAAATAGCCATGTATTCCTTCTCTTTTGATAAGCAATAGATGAATCTTTTCTGCAGCCTTTGAGCAGCAACTTGGATTGAGGAACCCCTATAGAGTTCCAAGGAGGCCGATCCCCTAAAGAGATCAACCCTAAGTTTAGAATCTGCAAGGGTTCTAACACCTGGTATCAGAGCAGCATTCTTGGCATCTCGCTGCCCTTCCATTGTCATCCATCAGCCCTCCACAATCGCCCAAAGCAATTCCCATAATTGCTTAAAAGATCGTCGCCGAATTCCGCCATCATCTCCACCATCGCGGATTATCCTTTGATCTCCCCATGAATTGCAACAGGTTCTAGTTTCCTACCTTACTGCTGCTGCAATTTAGTTATCCTTATTTGAAAATCCAAAAAAAAAAAACTGTTCCTATATTGCTGCATAAACCTTTCGTCACAAAGTTTTCATCTCTACGACGAAAGATATATTGCAGAATTCCAACCGCATAGTACCATCTATTTGATCTTGCTACTATGCTTTTTGTATCCAAATTTATATGAAATTTTTATTACATCTTTGACACTTCCTAACAGCAGATTTCCTTTTGGTTTTTTCAAAAAATTCTCAATATAAACCATTGATCCTTTACGTCAAATCTGTTATACTTGAAAATCTGCACTGTAAAATTTCAGCCGCATAACACTGTTTGTTTGATCTTGATACTACATTGTTTCTATCCAAATCTCTACGAAATTTTTATGATAGCTTTGACACTTCCTAACAGTAGATTTCCCTTTGGTTTCATCAAAAATTCTCAATAAAAACTACTGATCTTTTACGTCCAATCTGCTATACTTAAAAATCTATGCTGCAGAAAATTTCAGCCGCATATTGTTGCCTTAACCCATCTATTTGCAATCTTTTTTTAATGAAATTTCTTATACACTTTATAGATCATCTTGGCTTCCATCTAAGATTGATCTATTAAGGAATTCATCTCTTAAACTGATTTTTGTGTTGCTATAAATTTTCAACGTAAACTGCTGAAATTTTTCGACGAGAATTCTGCTATCGCAACTTGCACCAATTTCCTTGCTGTTATACTACCGAAATTTTTTTGATTAAATTAGTCATCCTTGCTGTCATATAAACTGTGATTTTGCTATCAAGTCCCTCCTCAATTCTCTCAAGTTTTTGGTGGAAATTACGTCGAGAAACCGCTGTTTCTTCGACGACAATTCTGCTCTTACATGACAGCACATACTTGCTGCAACTTCCACTGATTTCTCTCAAACCTTTGTTGCCATCTATCACAGATCCAAAACTTTCAACCACAGCCCTAAAACTCCACCAAACCACACCCTCAAACTATACCCAAAACAGCCACAAAACAAGCCTAAATCGTAGCCTACATCCACCGATCCACCAACCCTTTCGACCATCACTTCTCTCAACCTATACATGCCTTTAACCTGACAACAAAAGAGAGATCTTAACATCATAGATTTGGAGGCATATACTATGGCATCTAAGGAGGCAATCGATGCTAAATTTGAAGCCTTGGAGGCGCGAATGGAGGATAAGATTCGGACGCTCTTTACCGAACTCAGATTGGGCCGACTACTAAGCCCGAAAAAATCATATCACGGAGAGAGCTTTGCCCAATCGCACCAGGCCCGAAGAGATGAGTTCCAAGGGAGGGGAGGCTCTATGATTGATCCCAACTATCCATGCATAAGGGTGGACTTCCCTAGATAGGAAGAAGGAGACCCGATTGGTTGGATCTTGCACGCGGAGCGATATTTTTGGTACCACAAAACCACGGATGCATCTATGGTGAAAATTGCAGCTATACATCTTGAAGGGGATGCTATACAGTGGTTTGACTGGTTTGAACATACTTATGGAGTCCTTTCATGGCAACAATTCAAAGAAGGACTGCTGATCCGCTTCAGACCAACCGATTACGAGAATATTGACGGACAACTAGCAAAGATCCGACAAACCTCCACCATTCAGGAGTACCAAACCAGGTTTGAAAGGTTATCTAATCAAACTCTTGATTGGTCTCAATAACAGCTATTGAGGACCTTTATTGAGGGTTTGAAGCCGGAGATCCGAGGAGAAGTTAAAGTGCGACAACCGTACATGCTTATGGCAGCCATCTCTTTCGCACGACATCAAGAGGAGCAATTGAACCATAAAGCTCGAAGGACTAGGGTCACTCTTCAACCAGTAATATTGAAGCCCTTAGCCCCCCCTACTGTTGACCGAGTCCCTGCACCAAAAAGGTTGACAAGAGAAGAGCTTCAGGAGCGATCTGCGAAGGGGTTATGTTGGCATTGCGACGAGCCGTGGAGCCATGAGCATCGCTGTAGTAAAGGGAGACTTTTTATCATTGAACCAGTAGAAGAAGAGGTCACTGAACATCTAGAAGAGAGCATTGAACATAAAGAAGAAGATGCAGAAGAAGAGCCACAACCGACCGAAGTTACGGTACATGCACTAGCCGGCTACTCAAACCCGCAAATGATGAAAGTTGGAGGTCCTCTCAAACAACAACTGATCACTGTTTCCATCGACACGGGCAGCACTAATAATATCCTAAACAGTAAGGTTGCTATCCGAATGGCATTACCTATCGAGAATCGTTGCAGGTTTGATGTTAAGGTCACCGACAGACGGATTTTGAAGTGTGATCGTAGGTGCCTGCAGGAGAAACTATTACTGCAGGACCAAGAGATAATTGCATATTTCTTCCTTCTCCCTCTTGATGATCATGAGGCCATGCTCAGAATTAAATGGTTGACAACATTAGGTGATTTTTCTTGGAATTTTATGAAACTAATTATGAAATTTTACAGTAAGGAGAAACAGGTGATACTGCACGGGAAACGTGGGGGCGACGTAACGATGATTTGCACACAACAAATGAAGAAGGTTTTGCATAAAGAATGCAGTGGCTTTTTGGTACAACTTGAGCAGCAAACTAAGGGAGAGCCAACAAAATTGGAAGATCCAAATCTACTTCCTTTGCTTGCTGAATTTTCAGATATATTTGACGAACTACGCAACGTACCTCTTACCCGTCGGCATGATCATTGTATAATGATTCTTCCAGGCCAATCTCCAGCAAATGCTCAGCCATATCAGTATCCACATCTCCAGAAGGATGAAATAGAAAGGATTGTAAAAGAGATGCTCAAAACAGGAGTTATTCGGCCATGTTGTAGCCCCTACTCTTCACTGGTGCTCCTCATATGAAAGAAGGATGGAATATGGCGATTATGTGTTGATTACCGAACTCTCAATGGCATAACCATCAAGGATAAATACCCTATTCTAGTAGTAGATGAGTTGCAAGATGAAAGGGAGCATAAATCTTCACAAAGCTGGACCTTCGATCCGGGTATCATCAAATACGAGTATGCGAAGAAGACATACCGAAAACCACCTTTTGAACACACAATAACCACTATGAATTTTTGCTTTCTTCAAAAGAAGGTGGAATATCTTGGGCATATCATATCAGAGGAAGGTGTGGCAGTAGACCCCTTCAAAATTGGAGCAATGCAAAATTGGCTGACCCCGAGAAACATAAAATTGCTACATGGCTTTCTGGGTTTAACAGGCTACTACTGCAAGTTCGTGAAAAACTATGGAGAGATCAATGCACCACTTCTTTTCTGAAAAAAAGATGTCTTCCAATGGTCGGACAGAGCCTCCGTTGCCTTCGACAAACTTAAGGCAGCCATGACGACGACGCCGGTGCTAACACTACCAGATTTCAACCGACCCTTCATTATTGAGGCCGACGCATCTGGAGTCGGAATTGGAGCAATTCTCATGCAAGATGGTCGACCACTCGCATACACTAGCAAGGCATTATCTCCCTCCCATCAAAATAAGTCAACATATGATAAGGAGATGCTCGCCATTGTGCGCGCAGCAACGAGGTGAAGACCCTACTTGATTGGTCGACGATTTCAAATTAAAACCAACCATAAAAGCCTCAAGTACTTTTTGGAGCGAAAGATATCATCCCCTGAGCAACAAAACTGGGTAACAAAACTTCTTGGATTTGATTATGAAATAACTTACAAAAAGGGGAAAGAGAATGTTCTTGCAGATGCGCTTTCGCAGCTACCCGAGCAAGCTGAAGTTTTGGCCATTTCACTTCCGACCAGCGACTTCCTTGAGGATATTAAGATGGAATGGCAGGAAGATTCAGAGACTAGTAAGATTATAAAAAAATTGGAGGAAGCACCAAGCTCCGTAGCTCATTACAATTGGGACTCAAAAGAATTACACTATAAGAGTACTAAATTGAAAAGGAGTATGGCATATCACTCACAAACTGACGGCCAAACAGAAGTTGTAAATAGGTGCTTGGAGATAGCCCAAAGCCACCCACCAAATATGACTACCCAAGGAGGACTTCAGACTCAGCCAAGTGCCATTATTGATCGACGGATTATGACTCGACGACGACGATCCACTACTGAATTGCTAATACAGTGGGCAAACCTACTAACAGAAGATGACACTTTGGAGAACTATGATGACTTGAAGATCAAATTCTCAAAATTCATGAATCGTCAGCCTCGAGGACAAGGCTGATTTGAAGAGGGCGGGTTTGTTAGGACTCTAGCTAGGAGAGTTCTAATTGAGAGGGACATTCATGTAAAACTATTAGGACTTTAGCAAGGAGAGTCCTAATTGAGAGGGACATTCTGTTAGGACTCTAGCTAGGAGAGTCCTAATTGAGAGGGACATTAATGTAAGAGGTTTTTTCTTAGAGAAGAATTAGGAGTTGTAAGGGAATAGAAGTCTTGAGTAGGAGTCCTATTAGGAGTTGGTTAGAAGTAAGAGTCTTAAGTAGGAGTCCTATTATGAGTTAGGGTTTAGAAGCCCTATAAATAGCCATGTATTCCTCCTCTTTTCTCAGGCAATAGATGAATCTTTTCTGCAGCCATTGAGCAGCAACTTGGAGGGAGGAACCCCTATAGAGTTCCAAGGAGGCCGATCCCCTAAAGAGATCAACCCAAAGTTTAGAATCTGCAAGGGTTCTAACAATTCTCCAGCGATTTGAACTCAATAGGCTACCGCAACCAAACTTGCATCAAGAATTAGGCGACCTCATACAAAGTTTCTCAAGAAAAGGACCTCTTACACAATTGGCAAAGGTTACTTTCAGATGTACAATTTGGTGGATATGGAAGGAGAGATATAGCAGAATCTTTGAGTGTCAACACACAAACAATGCTCAGCTCTTGACAGAGATTATTAGAGACTCAAGATCATGCATGGAGCACAATCTCAAAATGGAGCACTTTACACGAAGAGAAAGAGATATTTTTGTCAAATTCAATTTTACTATTAGCTAAAGATCTTGGCAATGATGTTAAATGTTGTAACCACTGGTAGTCTTGGCACATCTTAACATGTTCGCTACAGTTAGGAGTTAAAATCTACAGCATGTGTACTCAATGAGTTACCTGACTTTGTCTATGACTTGTATAGACAAAGCTATTTGTAGAAACTTGTTAGGACTTTAGCTTGGAGAGTCCTAATTGAGAGGGACATTCATGTAAAAATGTTAGGACTCTAGCTAGGAGAGTCCTAATTGAGAGGGACATTCATGTAAAACTGTTAGGACTTTAGCTAGGAGAGTCCTAATTGAGAGGGACATTCTGTTAGGACTCTAGCTAGGAGAGTCCTAATTGAGAGGGACATTCTGTTAGGACTCTAGTTAGGAGAGTCCTAATTGAGAGGGACATTCATGTAGGAGGTTTTTTCTTAGAGAAGAATTAGGAGTTGTAAGGGAATAGGAGTCTTGAGTAGGAGTCCTATTAGGAGTTGGTTAGAAGTAAGAGTCTTAAGTAGGAGTCCTATTAGGAGTTAGGGTTTAGAAGCCCTATAAATAGCCATGTATTCCTTCTCTTTTCTCAAGCAATAGATGAATCTTTTCTGCAGCCTTTGAGCAGCAACTTGGAGGGAGGAACCCCTATAGAGTTCCAAGGAGGCCGATCCCCTAAAGAGATCAACCCCAAGTTTAGAATCTACAAGGGTTCTAACACCTGGTATCAGAGCAACGTTCTTGGCGTCTCGCTGCCCTTTCACAGCCATCCATCAACCCTCCACAACCATCCAAAGCAATTCTCACAATTGCTTAAAAGATCGTCACTGAATTCCGCCATCATCTCCACCACCACGGATCATCCTTTGATCTCCCCGTGAATTGCAACAGGTTCTGGTTTCCTACCTTACTGCTGCTGCAATTTAGTTATCCTTATTCGAAAATCCAAAAAAAAAAAAAAAAAAAAAAATCGTTCCTATATTGCTGCATAAACTTTTCGTCACAAAGTTTTCATCTCTACGACGAAAGATATATTGCAGAATTCCAACCGCATAGCACCATCTTTTTGATCTTGCTACTGTGCTTTTTCTATCCAAATTTCTACGAAATTTTTATGACATCTTTGACACTTCCTAACAGTAGATTTCCCTTTGGTTTCATCGAAAAATTCTCAATATAAACTACTGATCTTTTATGTCCAATCTGCTACACTTGAAAATCTATGTTGCAGAAAATTTCAACTGCATATCGTTGCCTTAACCCATCTATTTGCAATCTTTTTTGAATGAAATTTCTTATAGACTTCATATATCATCTTGGCTTCCATCTAAGATTGATCTATTAAAAAATTCATCTCTAAAAACGATTTTATGTTGCTGCAAATTTTCATCGTAACCCGCTGAAATTTTTCGACGATAATTCTGCAATTGCAACTTGCACCAATTTCTTTGCTGTTATACTGCCAAAATTTTCTTGATTAAATTAGATATCCTTGCTGTCATATAAACTGTGATTTTGCTATCAATTCCCTCCTCAATTCTCTTAAGTTTTTGGTGGAAATTACGTCGAGAAACCGTTATTTCTTCGACGACAATTCTACTCTTACAAACAGCACATACTTGCTGCAACTTCCACGGATTTCTGTCAAACCTTTGCTACCATCTACCACAGATCCAAAACTTTCATCCAGAGCCCTAAAACTCTACCAAACCACACCCTCAAACTGCACCCAAAATAGCCACAAAACAAGCCTAAACCGTAGCCTACATCCACCAATCCACCAACACTTTCGACCATCACTTCTCTCAACCTATACATGCCTTTAACCCAACAGCAAAAAAGAGATCTTAACATCATTGATTTGGGGCCATATACTATGGCATCTAAGGAGGCAATCAATGCTAAATTCGAAGCCTTGGAGGCGCGAATGGAGGATAAGATTCGGACGCTCTTTACCGAACTCAGATTGGGCCGACCACTAAGCCCAAAGAAATCATATCAAGGAGAGAGCTTTGCCCAATCACACCAAGCCCGAAGAGATGACTTCCGAGAGAGGGGAAGCTCTATGACCAACCCCAACTATCCATGCATGAGAGTGGACTTCCCCAGATGGGAAGAAGGAGACCCGATTGGTTGGATTTCGCATGCGGAGCGATATTTTCGGTACCACAAAACCGCGGATGTATCTATGGTGAAAATTGCAGCTATACATCTTGAAGGGGATGCTATTCAATGGTTTGATTGGTTTGAACATACTTATGGAGTCCTTTCATGGCGACAATTCAAAGAAGAACTGCTGATTCGCTTCAGACCAACCGATTACGAGAATATTGACAAACAACTAGCAAAGATCCGACAAACCTCCACCATTCAGGAGTACCAAACTAGGTTTGAAAGGTTATCTAATCAAAATCATGATTGGTCTCAAAAATAGCTATTGAGGACCTTCATTGAGGGCTTGAAGCCGGAGATCCGAGGAGAAGTTAAAGCGCGACAATCGTATACGCTTATGGCAGCCATCTCTTTCGCACGACATCAAGAGGAGCAATTGAACCATGAAGCTCGGAGGACTAGGGTCACTCCTCAACCAGTAATATTGAAGCCCTCAGCCCCCCCTACTGTCAACCAAGTCCCTGCACCAAAGAGGTTAAAAGGAGAAGAGCTTCGGGAGCGATATGCGAAGGGGTTATTTTGGCATTGTGACGAGCCGTGGAGCCGTGAGCATCGCTACAGTAAAGGAGGACTTCTTATGATTGAACCGATAGAAGAAGAGGTCATTGAACATCCAAAAGAGAGCTTTGAATATGAAGAAGAAGATGCAGAAGAAGAGCCATAACCGACCGAAGTTACGGTACATACACTAGCTAGCTACTCAAACCCGCAAACGATGAAAATTGGAGGCCTTCTCAAACAACAACCAATCACTGTTCTCATCGACACGGGCAGTACTACTAACTTCCTAAATAGTAAGCTTGCTGTTCGGATATCATTACCTATCGAGAATCGCTGCAGGTTTGATGTTAAGGTCGTCGACGGACGGATTTTGAATTGTGATCATAGGCGCTTGCAGGAGAAACTATTGCTGCAGGACCAAGAGATAATTGCAGATTTCTTCCTTCTCCCTCTTAACAATCATGAGGCCATGCTCAGAATTAAATGGTTGATGACATTAGGTGATATTTCCTAGAATTTTATGAAACTAATTTTGAAATTTTACTGTAAGGAGAAACAGGTGACATTGCACGGGAAACGTGGGGGCGACATAACAACGATTTGCACACAACAAATGGAGAATGTTTTGCATAAAGCATGCAGCTGCTTTTTGGTACAACTTGAGCAGCAAACTAAGGGAGAGTTAACAGAATTTGAAGATCCAAATCTACTTCCTTTGCTTGCTGAATTTTCAAATATATTTGACGAACCGCGCAACCTACCTCTTACCTGTCGGCATGATCATTGTATAATGATTCTTCCAGGCAAATCTTCAGCAAATGCTCAGCCATATCAGTATCCACATCTCCAGAAGGATGAAATAGAAAGGATTATAAAAGAGATGCTCGAAACAGGAGTTATTCGGCCAAGTTGCAACCTCTACTCTTCGCCGGTGCTACTTGTATGCAAGAAGGACGGAACAAGGCGAATATGTGTTGATTACCGAGCTCTCAATGGCATAATCATCAAGGACAAATACTTTATTCCAATAGTAGATGAATTGCTAGATGAAAGGGAGCACAAATTTTTACAAAGCTGGACCTTTGATCCGGGTATCATCAAATACGAGCATGCGAAGAAGACATACGGAAAACCACCTTTTGAACACACAACAACCACAAATATTTGCTTTCTTCAACAAAAGGTGGAATATCTTGGGCATATCATATCAGAGGAAGGTGTGGCAGTGGACCCCTTCAAAATTGGAGCAATGCAAAACTAGCCGACCTCGAGAAACATAAAATTGCTACATGGCTTTCTGGGTTTCACAAGCTACTACCGCAAGTTCGTGAAAAACTATGGAAAGATCAGTGCACCACTTACTTCCTTACTAGAAAAAAATGTCTTCCAATGGTTGGACAGAGCCTCCGCTGCCTTCGACAAACTTAAGGCAGCCATGACGACGACGCCGGTGCTAACACTACCAGATTTCAACCGACCCTTCATTATTGAGGCCGACACATCTGGAGTCAGAATTCGAGCCATTCTCATGCAAGATGGTCGACCACTCGCTTACACTAGCAAGGCATTATCTCCCTCCGATCAAAATATGTCAACATATGATAAGGAGATGCTCGCCATTGTGCGCGCAGCAACGAGGTGGAGATTGTACTTGATCAGGCGATACTTTCAAATCAAGACCGACCATAAAAGCCTAAAATATCTCTTGGAACAGAAGATATCTTCCCCCGAGCAGCAAAAATGGTAACAAAACTTCTTGGATTTGATTTTGAAATAACTTACAAAAAGGGGAAAGAGAATGTTCTTGCAGATGCGCTTTCGCAGCTACCCGAGCAAGTTGAAGTTTCGACCATTTCACTTCCGACCAGCGACTTCCTTGAGGATATTAAGATGAATGGCAAGAAGATTCAGATACTAGTAAGATTATAAAAAAATTGGAGGAAGCACCAAGCCCCATGGCTCATTACAATTGGGACTCAAAAGAATTACACTATAAGGGACGCATTGTGCTTGTGACAAATTCTACTTGCATCTTCAATAGCAGATTTTGGACAAAGTTATTCTATATGCAGGGTACTAAATTGAAAAGGAGTACGACATATCACCCACAAACCAACAGCCAACCGGAAGTTTTAAACAGGTGCTTGGAGACAGCCCAAAGCCACCCACCAAATATGACTACCCAAAGAGAACTCCAGACCCAGCCAAGTGCCATTATTGATCGACGGATCGTGACTCGACGACGACGACCCACTAATGAAGTGCTAATACAGTGGGCGAACCTACCAAAAGAAGATGCCACTTGGGAGAACTATGACGACTTGAAGATCAAATTCCCAGAATTCATGAATCATCAGCCTCGAGGACAAGGCTGATTTGAAGAGGGCGGGTCTGTTAGGACTCTAGCTTGGAGAGTCCTAATTGAGAGGGACATTCATGTAAAAAATGTTAGGACTCTAGCTAGGAGAGTCCTAATTGAGAGGGACATTCATGTAAAACTGTTAGGACTTTAGCTAGGAGAGTCCTAATTGAGAGGGACATTCTGTTAGGACTCTAGCTAGGAGAGTCCTAATTGAGAGGGACATTCTGTTAGGACTCTAGTTAGGAGAGTCCTAATTGAGAGGGACATTCATGTAGGAGGTTTTTTCTTAGAGAAGAATTAGGAGTTGTAAGGGAATAGGAGTCTTGAGTAGGAGTCCTATTAGGAGTTGGTTAGAAGTAAGAGTCTTAAGTAGGAGTCCTATTAGGAGTTAGGGTTTAGAAGCCCTATAAATAGCCATGTATTCCTCCTCTTTTCTCAAGCAATAGATGAATCTTTTCTGCAGCCTTTGAGCAGCAACTTGGAGGGAGGAACCCCTAAAGAGTTCCAAGGAGGCCGATCCCCTAAAGAGATCAACCCCAAGTTTAGAATCTGCAAGGGTTCTAACAAAACTTTACGCATAATCAATTTACTTTTACTTCCAAAAAAAAATAATCTCTTTCAAGAGCTGAGCATTGTTTGTGTGTTGACATTCAAAGATTCTGTTACATCTCTCCTTCCACATCCACCAAATAGCGCATCTAAAAGTAACCTTTGCCAGTTGTGTGAGAGGCCCTTTTCTTGAGAAATATTGCACGAGGTCGCTTAGTTCTTGGTGCAAGTTTGGTTTCGGCACTCTATTGAGTCCAAATCGCTGGAGAATCTCCTTCCATATCCATTTTGTATAATCACAAACAAAATAGAGGTGGTCAACAGTTTCTTCTTGTTGCATACAAAGGGAGCATCGGTTAACATGATAGATACCTCTTCTTTTCATATTGTCTATTTTAGGTAGTTTATTGAGAAGGGTCTGCCATGTACATAAGGAATGTCTTTGTGATCCCGATCGATCCCATGTCCAATTGCTTGGGACCCACTTGTTATTTCTTTGCCTAATTTGATTCCATGCGGATGTGACACTAAATTTGTCATTGTCATGAGGCCAAATAAGTATATCTGAAGAGTTGTTTCTGATTGGAATAGCTATAATAGTCGGCCAAAGTGATAACATTTCGGGAGAAATAGGATTAGGGAGACACGGGGTACCGTTAGCAACGAACTCGGAAACCTTCCAATCTTCGGGAGCCCCAAGATCTTTTTTTTTTTTTGGTAAGTAAAAGTAAATTGATTGTGTGTAAAGTTTCTACAAATAGCTTTATCTATACAAGTCATAGACAAAGCCAAGTAACTCATAGAGTGCGAATGTGATAGTTATGACTACACATGCTGTAGACTATAACTACCTGTGGGTACATTATTTGGCATCATTCCCAAAATCTTTAGCTAATAGCAAAATTAAATTTGATAAAAATATCTTTTTCTCTTCGAGTAAAGTGCTCGGTTTTGAGATCATGCTCCATACAGGATCTTGAGTCTCTAATAATCTCTTACAAGAGCTGAGCATTGTTTGTGTGTTGACATTCAAAGATTCTATTATATCTCTCCTTCCACATCCACCAAATAGCGCATCTGAAAGTAACCTTTGCCAGTTGTGTAAGTGGCCCTTTTCTTGAGAAACATTGCATAAGGTCGCCTAGTTCTTGGTGCAAGTTTGGTTGCGGCAGTCTATTGAGTTCAAATCGTTGGAGAATCTCTTTCCATATCCATTTTGTATAAGCACAAGCAAAATAGAGGTGGTCAACAGTTTCTTCTTGTTGCAAACAAAGGGAGCATCGGTTAACATGATAGATACCTCTTCTTTTCATATTGTCTATTGTAGGTAGTTTATTGAGAAGGGCCTGCCATGTACATAAGGAGTGTCTTTGTGATCCCGGTCGATCCCATGTCCAACTGCTTGGGACCCACTTGTTATTTCTTTGCCTAATTTGATTTCATGCGGATGTGGCACTAAATTTGCCATTGTCATGAGGCCAAATAAGTATATCTGAAGAGTTGTTCCTGATTGGAATAGCTATGATAGTCGGCCAAAGTGATAACATTTCGGGAGAAATAGGATTAGGGAGACACCAGGTACCGTTAGCAATGAACTCGGAAACCTTCCAATCTTTGGGAGACCAAAGATCTTTTCGTATTCTGTCGCCATATAATTGAAATATACTCTTCCCATTCACCCAACGATCGTACCACATATTAGTACTAGTTCCAGAAGAGATTGTATAAGAAATGTGTTTGATTAGCCAATTCCTTGCCTTTAAAATTCCTTTCCAAGCTGCAGAGTGGTATGTTCTTGTTGAAATTTCCAAGATTGATTCCTTTGAAAGATACCTAGCAGAAACCCATTGTGACCATAAAGAACATTTGTTTTGCAAAAGATCCCACAATTGTTGTAGCAGGCATGCTTGATTCCAATCTCTAGTATTTCTCAAGTTTAGCTCCCCTTCATTTTTTGGTTTGCAAATGCTATACCAATTTACCATATGCATTGCCTTATCATTTGTGCCATTCCAGAAGAAGTTTATTAATAACCGTTCAATATCTTGGAGAAGTCCAACAGGCAGAAGAAATGCATTACACCAATATATAGAGTAGGAGTGCAATACAGAACGGATGAGTTCAAGTCGTCCTGCTTTTGATAGAAGCCTATTTTTCCAAGAAGAAATTCTATTCTTTATTTTTTGCAGGATAGGCTGACAGTGGGTTTTGTGAATGCCTATGGATATGAGCGGGAGACCCAAATAAGGAACTGGCAGGCTTCCCTCACTAACCCCCAAAGTTTGTGCAATAAAGACCTTATCCTCAACGTAAGGGCTCATATATACTTTAATTTTTACATGATTTAACTGAAGTCCAGAAACCATACCAAAGTCATTCATAATAGTAGCCAGGTTATTTACTGAAGTTGGATCATTTTGGAGAAAGATAAGTAAATCATCTGCAAATGTTATATGTGATATATGAATAGAGCCAGCATTGGGTACCTTAATGCTGCCATTTAAGACTGCATGTTCCAACATACAGCTAAGTCCTTCCATCGCAATAGTAAAGAGATACGGAGAGAGTGGATCACCTTGTCGGATGCCATTCGTGCTCCCAAAAAAACCAATAGGTGAGCCATTAAAGAGCATCGAAAACTTTGGAGTTTCCAAGCAAGATTGAATCCAATTAACCCATTGCTGTGGGAAGTTCATATCGAGGAGCATCTTATAGATAAATTTCCTATTAACTGAATCAAAGGCTTTCCGTAAATCAGCTTTAAAACATATTTTTGTCCCTCTTGCTTTTGAATGCAAATCTTTGACCAAGTCATTAGCAAGCAAAATGTTGTGATGTATACTTCTCCCTTTGATGAAAGCAGCTTGATTTGGGCTAATGATCTTGTGTATTACCTTTTGCAATCTATTTGCTAATACTGTCGGGCTCGTCCCGACAACACCCCCGAATGTCGGTCCGCCCTCGGGCGGGACGACCGAGGGGATGAACTACCAACCTGATATGCTAATACTTTGGAGATGATCTTGTAAATAAAGTTGCATAATGATATGGGTTGATAGTTCTCTAGTGAATCAGCCCCTGCATTCTTCGGAATTAAAGAAATAAAGGTGCAATTCATCTCTCTAAGAATATGACCTGAAAAGAAAAAATGTTGGCAAGCCTTGATCACATCATTTCCAATAATAGACCAAGCAGTTTGGTAAAATTCAGCTGGAAATCCATCTGGACCTGGGCTTTTGTGCTTTGGTGACTTAAAGACAACACATACAATTTCATCGTCAGTAATTGGGGCATTGAGGATTGAAATAGCTTCCGAATCAAGTTTTCTAGTTGGCTCCACTTGAATGTTATTAGTTTTCCCAGCTTGATTGAGTAAGGAATAAAAAAATTGCTCTGTGTGTGCTTTAACCTCATCTAAATTCTCAATAAGATTATCATCTTTGTCTCTGCATTTGCTGATACGGTTAACAGCCCTTCGAGTAGCAATTGAAGTATAGAAAAATTTAGTATTGGAATCTCCTAGTGTAAGCCAATGCTGTCGAGACATCTGCTTTACAAAACTTTCCTCCTGTTTTAAGGCTTGCATGAAGTTATTTCTGGCTTCTGTCTTTTTGTAGATAATATTCTCATCATTTGGCTGAAGTTGCAGCTCATGTTGCAATGACATTAGTTCATTCCTGCAAAATTGAACTGTGGTGGTAATATTGCCAAAGGTATTTGTATTCCACTCCTTTAGTGCTACTTTACAGGCTTTGAGCTTTTGACATAAGATGTAAGGGGGGGATCCATGCACATTAACATTCCAAGCAGATCTGATAACATCAAGAAATTGAGGATGAGTACTCCACATGTTAAAGAATCTAAACAGTTTCTTACCTCTTGGTGTCGCTTTGTCTGCGTGTATATACATTAAAGAATGGTCAGAAAACAAAGGAGCACCATACTCAAAAAGTGAATCTGGGTAAACTGTTAACCATTAATGATTAATCAAACACCTATCAAGTCAAGCCATTATTTTTCTGTTAGCAGCACCTAGATTACTCCAGGAGAGCCAATTACCAACAGATTTCATATCAAACAAAGCTGTAGTGTCAATGTAATCATTAAAACTTTGAAGCTGGCTTTCTGAAAGTTGTCTACCCCCCTCTTTTTCATTTGTGTACCGAACAGTATTAAAGTCTCCAAGAACAATCCAAGGTACATTGAGACAGCCATTTGCAATATTAGTCAAGTCAGACCAAAGAGTATTTCTTTCTTTCATACTATTTGAAGCATATATACCAATGAAATTGAATTGACAGCCATTCTTTTTGTCCTCTACCTTAAGTTGAATGAATTGATCAGTAGCAGAAATAAACCAAGCATTAATAGAGTTAGGATGCCATAAGACCCATATTCTACCAAAGGTTTCATTTGAGTCATTGGTAAACAGTTCTGCGTCTGGCCATATTAAATTATTTTGAGCTTGAACGCGCGATTGTTTAATTTTCGTTTCTACTAGAATAACAATATCACATGCGGCAAACTTGATTATTCTGTTGAGCTCCCGACATTTCTCCGGCTTATTAAGTCCGCGAACATTCCAATATGTTATCTTCATCAGTAATAAAGAAATGAAAAGGTGGTAAGGTATTCATCCTACGACTTTGGATGGACTGTACCATCCTTTTTCTTATCCTTCGATTTTGTATTTTCCTCCCGCACAATATCCTTACCTTTTATGGCTTTATTTCTATATTTATCCACTTCATCTACAACTTGTAGATTTTTAAACTTTAAAATACCTTGAATCATGTGGTCTTGATTGGCAGGGTTTGTTGAAGCATGATAAGATTGTTGTAGCACAATTTTCTGGATAGTACTTGTTGGAGTAGCTTGGCTAGAGAGGTTTGTTGGGGCATGAGTTTGTTGAGATAGAATATCCTTGTTGTGGCCTGAGTTTGTTGAGGAAGAATATCCTTGTTGGCGAGGTTTGTTTGGGCCTGAGTTTGTTGAGTTATTGTGGGCGGATCCAATGATATTGGAAGAGATGAAGTTTCTGACTTATGTTTCTCCTGTCCACTAGTACCAAGGGAAACCTCTGTTGTGGAAGGCTCCGACATTATAGGAAGAGATATAATTTTGGATTTGTCCTTCTGTCCGCGGTGCTATCCTTGCGAGTCGGAATGCTCAATAGTCTTCGCCACCATCGGTGCTACTGCCATTAGAGAAGACTCGCTTTGTTGCGGAGGCGCTTGACGTGGTCGATAGACCTTTGTGATTTGTTTTGGAGTTTGCTGACAAGCTCCATTTGCATGACCAAAAGATAAGCAATGCTGACATCGTTGTGGCTTCCAGGAATATGAGACATGTACCTTCCCGTCAAGATCACGATAGAAAACCTCATTTGGAAGGTCTTCGTCAGAAGAAACCAGTACACATGCTCGTGCAAATGCTAATCTCGTCTGAGCAGCTGTTGCTTTGTCGATGTAGAGTGGCTGTCCCAAAGTGCTGCATAACTTTGCAATAAAACGTCGACTCCAAAGATGTAGAGGAAGACCTTGAAAGGATACCCATAATGGAATAGACTGTAGGCTATCTAACTCCAAACGGGCATCAGGAGACCAGCGTCGTAGGATCATTGGATGGCCGCGAATAGTCCAGAATCCTTCGAGGACCCGTTGTAAATCTTCTTCAGAGTATAGCTTGCAAACAAAGAATCCGTTCTCCAGCATATGAAGATCAAATGACGATATTCCCCATCGAGTTTTGATAAATGAGGATAGTGGGAAATAAGATGTTTTGAGACCTACCACAAAGCCAACAATCGCCATAGACCATGTCTCAATAAGCTCTGCTGAATCAGCAGTAAGACCTTTGACGTAAGCTTTCTTTGTGCTTATTTCTATAGTTCTTTGTGCTTTCTCTTCTTTGTGCTTGATTACGGCGACCTGATGGCTGAGAGTTCCAGGAAAATCACTTGTTTTGAGAAAACCAAGTGATGGAGGTTCAATGGATTCAGTAGCTTTGAGGGCCTCTTTGTAAGATTCGGTGCCCCTAGAGGATATATGGCTCATCCAAAGATCTGTTTCTCTATTTTGGATAATAGAATTTCGATCCTTTGGAGTTTTTGATCTAGGTTATTCTGAACCTCGGATTGGGTGAGGGGCTTATTTTCAATGAATAAAGAGGATAGCGTTTTTACTGAAGATTCGAGATTTCTAATCCTCTTTTCAAGGTTATGGTTTTCTTCAAGCAAGAGTTTGAAGTTTCTCAGGTTTACTCGGCTTGATAGACAGGTTCTGTCATAAATTACGGAGATGTTATGAGCTAGTTCTTTCTTAGTGGGTTTTGTGGTCTCTGCTAGATTCAGATAGTCAAGATGAGAGGTATGAGAATCTGTATACCACTTTTGAATAGCTTCTTCCCAAAATCTAGACATATACTAAATATGCATTGTTTTGGATCTACTTACGTTCTTAACCCTGAGGGCTTGCGTCAAAGGTCTTACTGCGGTTCCCTGACCTGATTGCCTTTCTCGGGCTCCTCACAGGTTTAGATTGCAAGAGATATTATTATCAAGCACATTTTAGCATAAATGTCATGAAAGTTTGGTTAGAAACTATATCAAAACAGCATACGAACTAGCTCTGATACCAATTGCTGAAGACATAAAAGGAATACGGACAGAACTACAAACAATACGGGAATTGCAACAATAAAAAATAATACAATCCCAAGTAGTACCAGACGAACTTATTACCAAATTGGCAAACCTTTGTAAGCATTTTAAGCTTTCTTTGTTCTAAGTCCGTCCAATCTTTTGTAAGCATTTTAAGCTTTCTATAGTTCTTTATGCTTATCATTTCTTACAAACTTTTGGTAGCTTCCGCTTTCTTTTGGTATCAGAGCGTGTAAACTATAGAAAGCTTAAAATGCTTACAAAAGATTGGACGGACTTAGAACAAAGAAAGCTTAAAATGCTTACAAAGGATTGGACAGACTTCTTCTCAAGTAAGACTCTGGTTTTTCGACCGATGTCTTGCAAGAGACTGAGCTAGAGGATATATAGAGAGAAGAGGATAGAACCGGGTACTCATTGGGCCCCATCGCATTCTTATCCCTTCATCTGATATATCTACTAGAGTTCCTGCTGAAGGAAAGCATATTCCTTGTTTGTAGGATTCCAAGAAGACAGGGCCTTCATACAAGAACAAAGCTTTGACCAACTAATTAGGAGCGGGATGAGAAATATTCATCTTGGAATCCTACAAACAAGGATTCAGACACTCCACAGGCAGGAAGAAGGGACACTAGCGCTATTAGTGTTCCGAGACAACAGATAGGCCGATGATAGGTCCATCATTGCTACCATGGAAGTAGACTTGACCAGAACCAATAATTGTACCAAGGAATATGCTTTCCTTCAGCAGGAAGTCTAGTAGATATATCAGATGAAGGGATAAGAATGCGATGGGGCCCAATGAGTACCCGGTTCTATCCTCTTTTCTCTATATATCCTCTAGCTCAGTCTCTTGCAAGACATCGGTCGAAAAATCGGAGTCTTACTTGAGAAGAAGTCTATGTCCAATCCTTTGTAAGCATTTTAAGCTTTCTTTGTTCTAAGTCCGTCCAATCTTTTGTAAGCATTTTAAGCTTTCTATAGTTCTTTGTGCTTATCATTTCTTACAAACTTTTGGTAGCTTCCGCTTTCTTTTGGTATCAGAGCTAGTTCGTATGCTGTTTTGATATAGTTTCTAACCAAACTATCATGACATTTATGCTAAAATGTGCTTGATAATAATATCTCTTGCAATCTAAACCTGTGAGGAGCCCGAGAAAGGCAATCAGGTCAGGGAACCGCAGTAAGACCTTTGACGCAAGCCCTCAGGGTTAAGAACGTAAGTAGATCCAAAACAATGCATATTTAGTATATGTCTAGACTTTGGGAAGAAGCTATTCAAAAGTGGTATACAGATTCTCATACCTCTCATTTTGACTATCTGAATCTAGCAGAGACCACAAAACCCACTAAGAAAGAACTAGCTCATAACATCTCCGTAATTTATGACAGAACCTGTCTATCAAGTCGAGTAAACCTGAGAAACTTCAAACTCTTGCTTGAAGAAAACCATAACCTTGAAAAGAGGATTAGAAATCTCGAATCTTCAGTAAAAACGCTATCCTCTTTATTCATTGAAAATAAGCCCCTCACCCAATCCGAGGTTCAGAAATTAGTGTTAGAAATATCTAAGCAACCCAAACTTATTGAAGAGGAGGCCCTACGATTATCACAAAACCTAGATCAAAAACTCCAAAGGATCGAAATTCTATTATCCAAAATAGAGAAACAGATCTTTGGATGAGCCATATATCCTCTAGGGGCACCGAATCTTACAAAGAGGCCCTCAAAGCTACTGAATCCATTGAACCTCCATCACTTGGTTTTCTCAAAACAAGTGATTTTCCTGGAACTCTCAGCCATCAGGTCGCCGTAATCAAGCAGCATAACGTACAGATACAACTTCTGATACAAATTGCTGAAGACATAAAAGGAATACGGACAGAACTACATACAATACGGGAATTGCAACAATAAAAAATAATACAATCCCAAGTAGTACCAAACGAACTTATTACCAAATTGGCAAACCTTAACCTGGGTCCTTTAGAAAGGCCTAAAGAGACGAAAGGAAAAATCCTGGTTTTTAAGGATCCTATAAAGATCTTTCAAGAGGCAAAAGGATGACTTCCAGAACGCGAACCCAAGAGGTATCCACATCAACTCCTCTTATAGAAGATCAGATCAGAAACTACAGAAGAAACCAGAGGAGAATATTCAACGCTAGAAGACGACTGGGACAACTAATTTCCAGAAACCCAGACTCAAACATACAAGTTCTGGAGCAACAAATAGACCCTCAGGCACAGCTACAATTATCCATGAGGGAAAGAGCTGCAATAGCGCCAGCTGAAATACTGTATCACTCAAGGAGGGACGATGCACACCACAGGGTTTATACGCATCGATCAGAAGAAGCTATGTTGGTCACCAATAACCAAGAAGACAGGGCCTTCATACAAGAACAAAGCTTTGACCAACTAATTAGGAGCGGGATGAGATATATTCATCTTGGAATCCTACAAACAAGGATTCAGACACTCCACAGGCAGGAAGAAGGGACACTAGCGCTATTAGTGTTCCGAGACAACAGATGGGCCGATGATAGGTCCATCATTGCTACCATGGAAGTAGACTTGACCAGAACCAATAATTGTACCAAGGAATATGCTTTCCTTCAGCAGGAAGTCTAGTAGATATATCAGATGAAGGGATAAGAATGCGATGGGGCCCAATGAGTACCCGGTTCTATCCTCTTTTCTCTATATATCCTCTAGCTCAGTCTCTTGCAAGACATCGGTCGAAAAACCAGAGTCTTACTTGAGAAGAAGTCTATGTCCAATCCTTTGTAAGCATTTTAAGCTTTCTTTGTTCTAAGTCCGTCCAATCTTTTGTAAGCATTTTAAGCTTTCTATAGTTTTTTGTGCTTATCATTTCTTACAAACTTTTGGTAGCTTCCGCTTTCTTTTGGTATCAGAGCTAGTTCGTATGCTGTTTTGATATAGTTTCTAACCAAACTATCATGACATTTATGCTAAAATGTGCTTGATAATAATATCTCTTGCAATCTAAACCTGTGAGGAGCCCGAGAAAGGCAATCAGGTCAAGGAACCGCAGTAAGACCTTTGACGCAAGCCCTCAGGGTTAAGAACGTAAGTAGATCCAAAACAATGCATATTTAGTATATGTCTAGACTTTGGGAAGAAGCTATTCAAAAGTGGTATACAGATTCTCATACCTCTCATCTTGACTATCTGAATCTAGCAGAGACCACAAAACCCACTAAGAAAGAACTAGCTCATAACATCTCCGTAATTTATGACAGAACCTGTCTATCAAGCCAAGTAAACCTGAGAAACTTCAAACTCTTGCTTGAAGAACACCATAACCTTGAAAAGAGGATTAGAAATCTCGAATCTTCAGTAAAAACGCTATCCTCTTTATTCATTGAAAATAAGCCCCTCACCCAATCCGAGGTTCAGAAATTAGTGTTAGAAATATCTAAGCAACCCAAACTTATTGAAGAGGAAGCCCTACGATTATCACAAAACCTAGATCAAAAACTCCAAAGGATCGAAATTCTATTATCCAAAATAGAGAAACAGATCTTTGGATGAGCCATATATCCTCTAGGGGCACCGAATCTTACAAAGAGGCCCTCAAAGCTACTGAATCCATTGAACCTCCATCACTTGGTTTTCTCAAAACAAGTGATTTTCCTGGAACTCTCAGCCATCAGGTCACCGTAATCAAGCAGCATAACGTACAGATACAACTTCTGATACAAATTGCTGAAGACATAAAAGGAATACGGACAGAACTATATACAATACGGGAATTGCAACAATAAAAAATAATACAATCCCAAGTAGTACCAGACGAACTTATTACCAAATTGGCAAACCTTAACCTGGGTCCTTTAGAAAGGCCTAAAGAGACGAAAGGAAAAATCTTGGTTTTTAAGGATCCTATAAAGATCTTTCAGGAGGCAAAAGGATGACTTCCAGAACGCGAACCCAAGAGGTATCCACATCAACTCCTCTTATAGAAGATCAGATCAGAAACTACAGAAGAAACCAGAGGAGAATATTCAACGCTAGAAGACGACTGGGAAAACTAATTTCCAGAAACCCAGACTCAAACATACAAGTTCTGGAGCAACAAATAGACCCTCAGGCACAGCTACAATTATCCATGAGGGAAAGAGCTGCAATAGCGCCAGCTGAAATACTGTATCACTCAAGGAGGGACGATGCACACCACAGGGTTTACACGCATCGATCAGAAGAAGCTATGTTGGTCACCAATAACCAAGAAGACAGGGCCTTCATACAAGAACAAAGCTTTGACCAACTAATTAGGAGCGGGATGAGATATATTCATCTTGGAATCCTACAAACAAGGATTCAGACACTCCACAGGCAGGAAGAAGGGACACTAGCGCTATTAGTGTTCCGAGACAACAGATGGGCCGATGATAGGTCCATCATTGCTACCATGGAAGTAGACTTGACCAGAGGAAGTCAACTGGTTTATGTTGTACCAGATACTATGATGACGGTAGGAGATTTTTACCGCAATATACAACTCTCTATACTAACCCGTGGATAAGACACATGGCAGAATGGAGAAGCAAATTTATTAATTACTAGAGGAATGGTAGGGCGGCTTTCAAATACCCCGAATGTCGCCTTTGCTTATGAAATCTCAGGGGTGGTGGATTACCTAACAAGCCATGGCATAAGGGCTCTACCAGGTAGAAGTTATTCCACGGCAGAAATCAGAGGAAGAGACTGGATGATTAGACCGACGCAAGTCTCAATCCCCATGCAACCTGCTGAGCTCAGGAGCAGGAACCTAATTGACGGAAGGATTTCGATCAGTTTTGATAATTATAAAGCAGCATCGACATCCAGCAGAATCCACTATAACACTGTGGATGATGAAACGTTCAGCGATGAAGAAGAAATACGAAGCCACACAATAGCTGTCAATATTCAATTATCAAGTAGTAGTGAAGATGAAGCAGAGGAGCTATGCGAAGGCCTGAATTCCTATTTTCAAGATACCCATATCTCAGAGAAAGAAGTAGAGATGTCGTATCCTCGAAAGCCTCAGAGGGAATTAATTGCAGCAGGACTGGAAGAAGAACTAGTAATGGAATACCCCCAGTTAGCAAAATTATTGTTGAATCTCGGATTTTGATGATGAAGTCAATTGTCATTTGTTGTCTAATCTATGTGTTGAGATAAGTGTGCAGGATTAACTACGATGAAAGTTAGACAAGCAGCAGGAGTTGCGCCGGAGTCAAGTTCATGATCACGTTGGGAGTTCGAGAGTTCGACGGAAGTTCGGACGGTCGTCGGAGGTTCTGCGAGAACAGATCCGAGAAGTCTAGAAGCTTGCCAAGCGAAGCTCGTCGGAACTTCCCAAGTGGATCGTCGCAAAGTCCAGGAGTTTGCCGGAAGTCCGCAGGAGCATCACCGAGGGTTCATCGGATGATCGACGGAAGTTCGCCGGAAACTCGCCGGAAGAAGCGATTGACGCACCGAAGCAAAGCTGCAGAAATTGTCTTAGATTTAATCGTAGTTAGCACGCTGATTAAGTTGGAAAATGGGAGGTGATCCCATTGGCTTAATCTTGGGGCAATTGGGCCCCTGAAGGACTGAAATTGGGCCGAATAGAATGAACCATTCGGACCCTGATTGCACCAGGAGGTGCAACCGCCCAGGCCAGGAGGTGGCACCGCCTGGGCTGTGTCTTCCAGCGAGACTGGGCGGTGCAACCTCCCCAGCCGGGAGGTGGCACCGCCTGAGCTCAGTCTTCGAGCTAGACTGGGCGGTGCAACCTCCCTGGCAGAGAGGTGGCACCGCCTGAGCTCAGTCTTCGAGCAAGACTGGGCGGTGCAACCTCCCTGGCAGAGAGGTGGCACCGCCTGAGCTCAGTCTTCGAGCTCTGCTAGGCGGTGCAACCTCTCCAGTCAAGAGGTGCAACCGCCTGATCCCGGAATTCCGGGATTTGATCGTTTTGAGCTCCAAATTTGAATTGGGTTGGGGCCTATAAATTCCCCACCCATTCAGCACTGAAAAGATACAGACCTACACCGAAATCTTGATCTTTTTTGTGATTCTAAGAGCTCAAAAGTGTTGTAAAGCCTTTAAGTCTCCTCCTTCTGTTCTTCAAGTTTTCAGTTGTAAAGTGAGGAGAGAAAGGTCTGTAAAGGTTGTCTCCTGAGCCTGTCAAAAGGAGAGAAACTGTAAAAGGGCAGTTTGGCCTTCACCCATTGAAGGAAGGCCCCTAGTTGACGTCGGCAACCTCGTCGGTGGAGGAAGCCAAAAGTGGAGTAGGTCAGGACTGACCGAACCACTCTAAATCTCTGGTTTGCGTTTATTTTTGAGCACTTTATCTTTACTGCAAACCTCCTCCACTACTACTGCTCTCTGCGCTTTCATGAACAAGTTCTAAGTGCTGTTCTTCCGAATCTGCATTCAGACGTAAAGTCGTGTTTTAGTACATTACAGTTTACGTTTACGTTTTGATTCTGCAGAACTGTTCTCTGTGCCTTTGCGAACGAGTTTCTTTGCAGTTTACACTTATAGTTTGATTCTATTTATAACTGCAAATTGTCTTATGCAATTTTACGAACGAGTTTCAACATTTAGACGTAAAACTGCATTTAGACGTAAATCGGCTTTCCTCGCACAATCGTTAGATTTCAGTTTACGTTTACGTCTTGATTTCAACTGCATATTGCCCTCTGCGAATATACAAACGAGTTTCAAAGTTCAGACGTAAATCTGCGTCTAATCTGCGTTTAAGACGTAAATCTGCGTTTAGACGTAAATCTGCGTTTAGACGCAAATCTGCGTTTAGACGTAAATATGTTTTCTTGCAGATTACCTTTTGAGCTGTACAACAGCAGCACATTGTCTTTATACTTCTGCTCAATCCGCGCTTAGACGCAATCTGCGTTTAGACGCAATCTGCGCTTAGACACAATCTGCGTTTAGACGCAATCTGCACTTAGACGCAATCTGCGCTAAGACGCAAACTGCGCTTAGACGCAATCTGAGTTTAGACGCAATCTGCATTTAGACGCTAACTGCGTTTAGACGCTAACTGCGCTTAAACGTAAACTGCACTTAATCATAAGTAATCTTAGAATCGATTTTTGCATCAAAATAGTCTTTGTTGAACGAACGCAGCCTTCGCTTTTTAATCGCTGAAAAATATCCGCTGCACTAATTCACCCCCCCCCTCTTAGTGCTCTCGATCCTAACAATTGGTATCAGAGCCCGGTTAACTCTCAAAAGGATTAAAACCCAAGAGAGATGGCTTACGCCGGAAACCAAGAGGGCCATTCTATTACACGTCCACCCATGTTTAATGGGACGGACTACACCTACTGGAAGACCCGAATGAGGATCTTTCTTATTTCTATGGATTTTGAACTGTGGAATCTTGTCGAAAACGGTTTTTCAAAGTCTTCTCTTCCAATGATCGATTGGAATGATTTGGAGAAGAAGGCTTTCGCTCTAAATGCAAAGGCTATGAATGCCTTATTTTGTGCACTTGATAAAAACGAGTTTAACCGTGTTTCAACTTGTGAAACTGCATTCGATATTTGGCACACACTCGAAGTGACCCATGAGGGCACAAGTAGAGTAAAAGAGTCAAAAATCAATTTGCTGTTACACTCCTTCGAACTTTTTCGGATGAAACCGAGTGAAACCATTGGCGACATGTTTACCCGTTTCACGGATGTCGTCAACGGTCTAAAAGGACTCGGAAAGAGCTTTTCGGATTTTGAGCTTGTTAATAAGATACTAAGATCCCTTCCTAAGAGTTGGGATCCTAAAGTCACCGCTATTCAAGAGGCAAAAGATCTACGAAATTTCCCTCTTGAAGAACTAATCGGGTCATTAATGACCTATGAAATGACTTGTAAAGCTCATGAAGAGCAAGAAGACATCCTTCCAAAGAATAGGAAGGATATGGCACTCAAAACTTCAGAATGCCACTTGAGAGAAAACTCAAGTGATGAGGACTGTGATGATGACTTGGCACTCCTAACAAGAAAGTTTAAAAAGTTCTTTAAAAGAAACAAGTTTAAGAATGATGCAAAAAATAAACTTGAACCCAAAAAGGACCAAGTAATCTGCTATGAATGCAAAAAGCCGGGACACTACAAGAGTGACTGTCCCCAAGTCAAGAAAAGAACAACAAAGAAGAAGGCGCTCCAAGCAACATGGGATGATTCAAGCGCATCTGAGGAAGAGGAGTCCAACACCGAGCAAGTTGCTCATTACGCCTTAATGGCTATCGGAGAGGAGGTAACGGATTCATTAAATGCTGATTTATCTTTCGATGAATTATTAAATGCTTTCAATGACTTATTTGACGAATGCAAGAGTATAAGTAGAAAATATAAATTGCTGAAAAAGGTGCATGATAGTCTTACTTGTGAGTTTGATAAGTCAAAAGTCGAACATCATGATAGTTTAAATTCATGTATCAAATGTCATGATTTAGAAACTTTACAAAAAGAAAACCTGCTACTCAAGGATACCTTGAAGAAATTCGAGGTTGGTAGCAAGTCGTTGAACATGATCCTTGCAAACAAGGGTCACGTTCCAAAAAGGAGCGGAATTGGATTTGTGAGAAGTCCTCACCAAAATCCAACGACTTTTATAAAAGGCTCCATCTTACATGTTCAACACCAAACCAAGTGCAACTTTTGTTGCAAATCTGGACATAGGACACATTGTTGTCCATTCAAGAAAATAAGTCCAAACAAACTGATTTGGGTTCCTAAAGGAACCATGATAAACTCGATGCAACATGATAGAAAATGTAGATCTATTTATGAGGCACCCAAAAGCAAATGGGTACCTAAACATCATCCTTTCTTGTAGAAAACTAAACCATCACAAGCTAGGAGCAAGAGATGGTACCTTGATAGTGGATGCTCAAGGCATATGACCGGAGATCCATCTCAATTCTCTAAGCTCACTAGCATAGACGAAGGATATGTCACCTTCGGAGACAACAACAAGGGTAAAATCATTGGCAAAGGAACCATAGGTAACAAATCCAACTTCTCTATTGAAGATGTTTTGCTAGTTGATGGTTTAAAACATAACCTCTTGAGCATTAGTCAATTATGTGATAAAGGATATATTATAAGATTTGAATCTAATGCTTGCATCATTGAAAAACCACACAAAAATATATCTATGATTGCATTGAAACAAAATAACGTATACACTATTGACATCAATGATTTGTGTAATGAAATGTGTTTTTCTGCCTTAAATGAGGATGCTTGGATATGGCATAGAAGATTAGGTCATGCTAGCATGAAACTGATCACTCAAATATCATCCAAAGAACTTGTAAGAGGAATTCCTCATATCAAGTTCATCAAGGATAATGTATGTGATGCTTGCCAATTAGGTAAACAAATTAAGAGCAGCTTCAAATCTAAAAATCAAATAAGCACCTCTAGGCCCTTACAATTAATCCATATGGACTTGTTCGGACCAATCTCCACATCGAGTCTAGGAGGTAGCAAATACGCCTTTGTCATTGTTGATGACTATAGCAGATATACATGGACCTACTTCTTAAGACAGAAAAATGAATGCTTTAAATGCTTTACCAAGTTTTGTAAACTTGTTCAAAATGAGAAGGGTTCTATGATTTCGTCAATTAGAAGTGATCATGGTGGAGAATTTCAAAACCATGACTTCCAAGAATTCTGTGAACTCAATGGATACAACCATAACTTCTCTACTCCAAGAAATCCTCAACAAAATGGGGTTGTAGAAAGAAAAAATCGAAATTTACAAGAAATGGCAAGAACCATGTTGAATGAACATAGCCTACCCAAATATTTTTGGGCCGAAGCCATAAACACTGCATGTTATATTTTAAATAGAGTACTAGTAAGACCCTTACTCACCAAAACTCCTTATGAGTTATGGAATAACAAAAAACCCAATGTTTCATATTTTAAAGTCTTTGGGTGTAAGTGTTTTATCTTAAATGAAAAGGAAAACTTAGGAAAATTTGATGCTAAATCTGATGAAGGAATCTTTCTTGGTTATTCTTCGGTTTCTAAAGCTTTTCGTATCTTCAATAAAAGAACTTTAATTATTGAAGAATCCATTCATGTTGTTTTTAATGAGATTTCCGAAACTAAGAAAAATGATCTTGATGATGATGTTAATTTTGATTCCTTAAATTTAAATGAAACCCCTTCTCCAACTAGCAACTTGGATGCATCCACTTCCGAAACATCCTCACCCAAGGATTGGAAGTATGTAGATGCTCATCCTAAGGAGCTAATATTAGGAGACACATCAAAGGGGGTTCAAACACGATCTTCTTTTAAAATTTTTGTGCCAACGCCGCCTTTCTCTCCCAAATTGAACCCAAATGTGTTGATGAAGCCATGAAAGATGATTCATGGATTATCGCAATGCAAGATGAATTGAATCAATTTGAGAGAAATGAGGTGTGGACGCTTGTTCCTAGGCCAAATGACCATTTAGTTATTGGTACTAAATGGGTCTTTAGAAACAAGCAAGATGAAAATGGTATCGTGGTTAGAAACAAGGCTAGATTAGTGGCCAAAGGTTTCAACCAAGAAGAAGGTATCGATTACGAAGAAACCTTCGCACCTGTGGCTCGATTGGAAGCCATAAGGATGCTCCTTGCCTACGCGAGTTGTAATAATTTTAAGTTATTTCAAATGGATGTTAAAAGCGCTTTTCTAAATGGTTTTATTTCTGAAGAAGTTTATGTTGAACAACCTCCTGGATTTGAAAATAATAGCCTCCCTAATCATGTGTTTAGATTAACTAAAGCTCTCTATGGTTTAAAACAAGCCCCAAGGGCTTGGTATGAGAGACTTAGTTCTTTTCTCATTAAAAATAATTTCATAAAAGGCAAGGTTGATACTACATTGTTTATCAAGAATTTTGAAAATAATTTTCTCATTGTTCAGATTTATGTTGATGATATCATCTTTGGCTCTACAAATGAATCTCTGTGTGAATCTTTTGCTAAAACTATGAGTCTTGAATTCGAAATGAGCTTAATGGGAGAATTAACATTCTTCTTAGGTTTACAAATCAAACAACTAAGCAATGGCATCTTTATTAGTCAAACTAAATATGCCATGAATTTATTAAAAAGGTTTAATATGAACAACTCAAAGGCTAGTAACACTCCTATGAGCACCTCCACTAAGTTAGAAACTGATGAAAGTGGAGAAAGCTTTGATCAAAAAACTTATAGGGGTATGATAGGAAGTTTACTTTACCTCACTGCAACCAGACCAGACATCATGTTCAGTGTAGGACTTTGTGCTAGATTTCAATCAAACCCTAAGATATCTCATCTCAAAGCAGTTAAAAGAATATTTAGATATCTTAATGGTACCACAAATCTAGGATTATGGTACCCAAAATCAGAGAATTTTGAGTTAATTGCTTATGCTGATGCTGACTTTGCTGGCTGTAGATTAGATAGAAAAAGCACATCAGGATCATGTCAATTTTTAGGATATGCCCTTGTTTCCTGGTCATCAAAGAAACAAAACTCGGTTGCACTATCAACAACCGAAGCTGAATATATTGCAGCAAGTGCATGCTGTGCACAAGTTGTATGGATGAAAAATACCTTAGAAGATTATAAAGTTCATCTCAAAAATATTCCAATTAAATGTGATAACACAAGTGCAATATGCTTAACCAAGAATCCTATACAACACTCAAGAACAAAACATATTGATATCAGACATCACTTTATACGAGATCATGTCACCAATCATGACGTAACAATAGAGTTCATTGATACTAAACATCAACTAGCTGACATTTTTACAAAACCTCTAAGTGAAGAACAATTTGACTTCATTAGAAGAGAATTAGGAATGTTGATATGTCCGAATACTTAAATTTGTTAAAATTATTTTTCGGACTATATTGTATGATCAAATCACTTGATTGCCATGTCTCTATGATTATATGCAACAAAATCTTCTCCGAATGCATCTTATTTTTCGAATGCTATAAACCAGATTTTTTCGTACACTTTCATGAAAAATAAGTATCTGAAATAGATTTGATGAAGTGATTCATGTGTATGTATTCCATCCTGCAAAATCTTTACATGGACAATGGATTATAACACAAAGGGGAAGAAGTATTTAGAGCAATCTATGTGAAATTCCTCTATAAGCTTGCTTTGATTAATTTCCTGGTATCATGATTATTATGCTTTTTGTTGATGACAAAGGGGGAGATATATATATGAATTGATAAACACTGCCATACTATAGTGATGCTATAAACACTGCTATGATTATGCCATCCTTGCATCACCAAGAGATACAAGAACATGTGCTAAAGTTTGCATTATGCCCTGAGTTGATATGTTATCATGTGAAGAAAATGCAAAAACTTGATAGTATATTTCAAATGTATGCATCATGTAATAGTGTTTCACAGCTTTATATGATAATGTTCATACTACATGATGAATGGTTACAAACACAATAATACAAACTTGATGATGAATGTCAAGCCCTGACATCATCTTTGAAGAGATACATCATGATGAGTATCATGATGGGAGTATTGATAAGTTTAACTGATCTAACTTATCAATACGTCACTTGAATTTTTAGGTCTTGAATTCAAGGTTGACTTATCTCAACTATGGCATATAGACAGGGGGAGTTAAGGATAACTCCATTATCAATTGATTGTCATCATCAAAAAGGGGGAGATTGTTGAATCTCGGATTTTGATGATGAAGTCAATTGTCATTTGTTGTCTAATCTATGTGTTGAGATAAGTGTGCAGGATTAACTACGATGAAAGTTAGACAAGCAGCAGGAGTTGCGCCGGAGTCAAGTTCATGATCACGTTGGGAGTTCGAGAGTTCGACGGAAGTTCGGACGGTCGTCGGAGGTTCTGCGAGAACAGATCCGAGAAGTCTAGAAGCTTGCCAAGCGAAGCTCGTCGGAACTTGCCAAGTGGATCGTCGCAAAGTCCAGGAGTTTGCCGGAAGTCCGCAGGAGCATCACCGAGGGTTCATCGGATGATCGACGGAAGTTCGCCGGAAACTCGCCGGAAGAAGCGATTGACGCACCGAAGCAAAGCTGCAGAAATTGTCTTAGATTTAATCGTAGTTAGCACGCTGATTAAGTTGGAAAATGGGAGGTGATCCCATTGGCTTAATCTTGGGGCAATTGGGCCCCTAAAGGACTGAAATTGGGCCGAATGGAATGAACCATTCGGACCCTGATTGCACCAGGAGGTGCAACCGCCCAGGCCAGGAGGTGGCACCGCCTGGGCTGTGTCTTCCAGCGAGACTGGGCGGTGCAACCTCCCCAGCCGGGAGGTGGCACCGCCTGAGCTCAGTCTTCGAGCTAGACTGGGCGGTGCAACCTCCCTAGCAGAGAGGTGGCACCGCCTGAGCTCAGTCTTCGAGCAAGACTGGGCGGTGCAACCTCCCTGGCAGAGAGGTGGCACCGCTTGAGCTCAGTCTTCGAGCTCTGCCAGGCGGTGCAACCTCTCCAGTCAAGAGGTGCAACCGCCTGATCCCGGAATTCCGGGATTTGATCGTTTTGAGCTCCAAATTTGAATTGGGTTGGGGCCTATAAATTCCCCACCCATTCAGCACTGAAAAGATACAGACCTACACCGAAATCTTGATCTTTTCTATGATTCTAAGAGCTCAAAAGTGTTGTAAAGCCTTTAAGTCTCCTCCTTCTGTTCTTCAAGTTTTCAGTTGTAAAGGGAGGAGAGAAAGGTCTGTAAAGATTGTCTCCTGAGCCTGTCAAAAGGAGAGAAACTGTAAAAGGGCAGTTTGGCCTTCACCCATTGAAGGAAGGCCCCTAGTTGACGTCGGCAACCTCGTCGGTGGAGGAAGCCAAAAGTGGAGTAGGTCAGGACTGACCGAACCACTCTAAATCTCTGGTTTGCGTTTATTTTTGAGCACTTTATCTTTACTGCAAACCTCCTCCACTACTACTGCTCTCTGCGCTTTCACGAACAAGTTCTAAGTGTTGTTCTTCCGAATCTGCATTCAGACGTAAAGTCATGTTTTAGTACATTACAGTTTACGTTTACGTTTTGATTCTGCAGAACTGTTCTCTGTGCCTTTGCGAACGAGTTTCTTTGCAGTTTACACTTACAGTTTGATTCTATTTATAACTGCAAACTGTCTTCTGCAATTTTACGAACGAGTTTCAACATTTAGACGTAAAACTGCATTTAGACGTAAATTGGCTTTCCTTGCACAATCGTCAGATTTCAGTTTACGTTTACGTCTTGATTTCAACTGCATATTGCCCTCTGCGAATATACAAACGAGTTTCAAAGTTCAGACGTAAATCTGCGTCTAATCTGCGTTTAAGACGTAAATCTGCGTTTAGACGTAAATCTGCGTTTAGACGTAAATCTGCATTTAGACGTAAATCTGTTTTCTTGCAGATTACCTTTTGAGCTGTACAACAGCAGCACATTGTCTTTATACTTCTGCTCAATCCGCGCTTAGACGCAATCTGCGTTTAGACGCAATCTGCGCTTAGACGCAATCTGCGTTTAGACGCAATCTGCGCTAAGACGCAAACTGCGCTTAGACGGAATCTGAGTTTAGACGCAATCTGCATTTAGACGCTAACTGCGTTTAGACGCTAACTGCGCTTAAACGTAAACTGCACTTAATCATAAGTAATCTTAGAATCGGTTTTTGCATCAAAATAGTCTTTGTCGAACGAACGCAGCCTTCGCTTTTTAATCGCTGAAAAATATCCGCTGCACTAATTCACCCCCCCCCTCTTAGTGCTCTCGATCCTAACAATTATCTCATCAGGTATATTCATCATCTGCTGTGTCAAATTACAGGCCACCGGCGGACTCAACCATGGGACCAGTAAATTACCCTCCGGTTGTGAATATAGAATCCACAAGCCAAAGGCCAGAATATGAAGGGCATTCAAGACAACCAAGGTTCAAGGCAAAGAACTTTTCAGAAGCCTGGAACCTCCCTTCAGCCTTTCAGCAGCAGGGAGCAATATTTATAATCCCATCCCAACTAGGAATGTTTGATGAAGTATTTATGAGGTGGGAATCAATAACGAAGAACTTGGTATCTTCACAAGGATTTACAGATCCTCTAGCAAAAATGGAGTTTATTGAAAATTTGCTCGGGGAAGCTGAAAAATTGGCATGGATCCAATGGCGAATGGCTTATCCAGAAGAATACCAATTACTTCTAGCCAATGGAGACGGAACGGGAGGAACACAAAATATCCTCTCACAACTAAGGACGATCTTCATACTAGAAGATCCATTTCAGGGATCCACAACAACGCAAGAAGAAGCCTACAGAGACCTTGAAAGGTTATCCTGTACTAACCTCAAACATATTATTCAATTCTTAAATGATTATATGAGGTTGGCATCCAAAACAGGAAGGATGTTCTTAGGCCCTGAATTATCTGAAAAGCTATGGTCCAAAATGCCAGGGGAGCTAGGAAAGAGAATCAAAGAGGCATTTGAAGCAAAGTATATGGGAAATACTATAGGAGTGATCCCGAGAATACTCTTCTCCTACAAATACTTAGAAGCTGAATGCAAAGATGCTGCATTTAGAAGAGCATTAAAGGACCTGTCCTTTTGTAGTGAAATTCCTATCCCAGGATACTACAACAAACCTGAAAGAAAATATGGGGTAAGAAGATCAACGACCTATAAAGGTAAACCTCACTCATCCCACGCAAGGATTGAGAAGAGAAAGCACTTGATAAGAAATAAGAAATGTAAGTGCTACCTTTGTGGAGAAGAAGGGCATTTTGCAAGAGAGTGCCCCAATGACCGAAAGAATATCAAAAGAGTTGCTATATTTGAACAGTTGGATATTCCAGATGAATACGAAATACTATCTGTACAAGAAGGAGAAAACCAAAGCGACGCAATTTATTCAATTTCTGAAGGAGAAGACATAGAAGACCTACAGCATGGTATTCACTCCTTCACCCATAAAATTTTCGCTTTAATAGAAGATAGTAGAACTTGGTGGATAGGACCTAAAACAGGATACAGAGCAAGAATACAAGTTTCCCAAGAACAAGCTGAATGCAGACACATATGGGAAATCAACACAGAACTACCGCCAGGATTGGAAGAGTGCAAATGCTGCAAGAGAACGTCGCAAAGAAGGCATAGGAGACATTGTCCCTTATGCAAGATCACTTCGTGTGGAATGTGTAGCATATATTACTTTGACAAAAGAACCCCCGTCATGATGGAGGAACCCCCAAGGTATGAACCTAGAAACTTGCTTCAAACACAACAAGACTTTATTAATCATTGCGAAGCAGAAATAAGGAGGCTCAAAATGGCGATTGAATTTGAACGACAAAAGGCTAAGGAGCTGGAAGAAATGCATATTCAATCTATAGCCATAGCTCAGGAAAACCTTCGTTTACAAAACGAGGTGGTAATGATGAAGGAAAAATATGACAAATTGGAAGGGGAAGTATTGGAAGTAGATCGGTTAAGGCTTGAGAAGGCCGATCTCCTGAAAGAAATACAAAGGCTTAGAAAAAGAAAAACTGAAGAAAGCGAAGAAGAAGAAGAGAATGAAGAGGCCCTTGTTCTCTTGGAGGAAGAAACTCAGAAAATCCTCTCTATGGAAACAAAGGAAACGGGAGGATCAAGAAGATCTAAGAATATGCTCTTCAACTTAAAGGTACATATGGAAATTCTGAATATTCCCCCTTTTGAAGTTAATGCTATACTAGATACAGGTGCTACCACTTGTTGCATAGACGAGAAGGCTGTACCAAAAGCTGCAATAGAAGAAAACCCTTATGTGGTGCATTTCAGTGGGATCACCTCCAAAACGACAGCAAACAAAAAATTGAGGGGAGGCAAAATGACTATTGGGAACAACACTTTCAGGATTCCTTACACCTATGCGTTCTCAATGAAGCTTGGGGATGATATTCAAATGATAATAGGATGTAATTTTATAAGGGCAATGCAAGGAGGAGTTAGGATTGAAGGTAACACGGTTACGTTTTACAAAAACTTAATGACTATTAATACTTTGCCCTATACCTCAACAGCCGCAGCAATAGAAGAACTAGATTTGAAAGAAGATGACTATATCCAAATCCAGGAGGCAGTATTTTACTCTGCAGAAGCCCAGCAAAGCAATGAAGATATGAGGGCCAAGTTTGGAAGCCTACTAGACCAGTTAAAAGCCCAAGGTTATATTAGAGAAGATCCCCTCAAACATTGGAAAAAGAATAAGATAACCTGCAAATTGGAAATTAAGAATCAAGACTTCGTGGTGGAAGACAAACCCCTTAGACATTTAACACCACAAGCAAAGGAAGCTTTCTCCAAGCATGTAAAGGCACTACTAGAAATAGGGGTTATCAGACCAAGCAAAAGTAAGCACCGTACCACTGCTATAATTGTTAATTCAGGAACCACGGTGGACCCCACAACAGGAGCTGAAAGAAAAGGGAAGGAAAGGATGGTTTTTAATTACAAAAGGCTCAACGACATCACCGAAAAGGATCAATACAGCCTTCCTGGTATCAATACCATCCTTAAAAAGGTCAGCAATAGCAAAATTTACTCAAAGTTTGATCTAAAATCGGGCTTTCACCAAGTCGCAATGCACCCTGATTCCATTGAATGGACTGCATTCTGGGTTCCTGAAGGACTGTATGAATGGCTTGCAATGCCATTTGGTCTCAAAAATGCCCCTGCTGTATTCCAAAGAAAAATGGATAGCTGCTTCAAAGGTACTGAACAATTCATTGCAGTATACATTGATGATATCCTTGTCTTCTCAGAGAACGAAAAGGAGCATGGGCAACACCTCACCAAAATGTTAGAAATATGCCAAGAAAACGGCCTTGTATTAAGCCCAACGAAGATGAAAATTGCAGTAAGAGAAATTGAATTTCTCGGAGCAGTCTTGGGGAACTCCAAAATTAAGTTACAACCCCATATTATTAAAAGAATCACAGAGTATCAGGAAGAAGACCTTACTACCAAGAAGGGCCTCAGATCATGGCTGGGAATTCTAAACTATGCAAGAAGCTATATACCCAACCTGGGCAGGCTTCTAGGCCCGCTATATTAAAAAACAAGCCCCACTGGCGAGAAAAGGCTAAATGAGCAAGATTGGAAACTAATCAGGAAGATTAAGAGCCTGGTACAAAATCTCCCTGACCTAGAGGTACCTCCTGAAGACTGTTTTATAATACTCGAAACGGACGGATGCATGGAAGGATGGGGAGGTATTTGTAAATGGAAAAAACAAAAATACGACCCCAGAAACACTGAAAAGGTATGTGCCTACGCCAGCGGAAAGTACAATCCGATCAAGTCCACTATAGACGCTGAAATGCATGCAGTCATGAAAACTCTGGAGGCATTGAAAATTTACTTTCTTGATAAAAAGGAAATTATCATCAGAACTGACTGTCAAGCAATAATAAGCTTCTTCAACAAGTCCACTCAGAACAAACCATCTAGAGTCCGATGGATGTCCTTTGTAGACTACATCACTGGAAGCGGCGTGGAAGTTAAATTCGAGCACATCGAAGGAGATAGTAATGTTCTAGCCAACTCTTTATCCCGACTAATAAATATTTTGGTTGCAGGATGGCCCAACGAATCATTACTCCTTCTCTTAGAAGCCACTCAGGAAGTTCAAGCCAAACCAAACCCCAAGGCCTCTGCATGCCTGAATCAACTAATAAACCAGGTGACCTCCTCTTGCAATACCAACGAGAAATGGATAAGCTCAGAACCAAGACACGTGAAGGACTCTCATTTGACGAAATGGGACTATCTGAAAGAAGACTCGGAGCAATTCAAAAGGAAGCCTCCCGACAAGCATGTGAAGCATTACAACAATTCATAGACATCCACCTAATCAAGACTGAAGAGTATCAAAGGAGCGGTGGAAAAGACAACTGGTACAGGGACTGGTTACCAGTTGTTCTCCAGCAGCAACAACAACTGGAGAAGGCTCTATCTCTAGCAAAAGATGTCTCACAAATGACAACTAGCTTTAGCCTTTAGAGGTAGGACCTGCAACGACTAGGGCATCTACTTTTCTTAGCCGCCAAGTAAAGACAAGTTGCGTAGGGTAGAGCATCTGCTTTTCTTAGCTGTCAAGAAAAACGAGTTGAGCCTCGGGGAGCCACTCGTAGTGTCATCAATAATTGTACCAAGGAATATGCTTTCCTTCAGCAGGAAGTCTAGTAGATATATCAGATGAAGGGATAAGAATGCGATGGGGCCCAATGAGTACCCGGTTCTATCCTCTTTTCTCTATATATCCTCTAGCTCAGTCTCTTGCAAGACATCGGTCGAAAAACCAGAGTCTTACTTGAGAAGAAGTCTATGTCCAATCTTTTGTAAGCATTTTAAGCTTTCTTTGTTCTAAGTCCGTCCAATCTTTTGTAAGCATTTTAAGCTGTTTCGGACTTCCAAGTCTCATATACAGCAATCTTCTTATCAGCCTGAACTTCTGGAGTAAAGAATTCCAAGCTTAGATCCGGACTTCCAACCGGAGCCTTGAAGAGGCTAGTCCAAGGCCTAGGGTCACTGGAAATGAAGGCAGGCTGCCGCGATCTAGAGCGCGACCTACTTCGATGCTGTTTCGTCGAAGGAGTTTCTCTCTGGAGAGGATATGGAGGAGGAGCCAATTGAGGGGTAACGGTAGGGAGTCTTACCATCGTATCAACCCTCCCGCCACCGTCGCCAGCCCTAGGGGTCGTCGCTGCCATGTTTGATCTCTCTTCTGGTCGCGGTTATAGAATCATCTCCATAGGGAAAAGCCACCGTCGCAGTATATCAGATCGCCGCTACAGTACCGTCGCCCTAGGGAGATCTGGTCGCCGCTATAGTATCGTCGCCCTTGGGGAGAAGCCGACGCTGTAGGAGATCCGATCACCACTACAGTAAGGGAGATCAGATCGTTGCTATAGTATCGTCGCCCGTGGGAGAAAGCCAACGCTGCAGGAGTCAGATCGCCCTACGGAGATCTCGTCGCCGCTACAGTGTCGTCGCCGCTACAGTACCGTCGCCGCTACAGTGTCGTCGCCGCCACTACAGTACGTCACCCTTGGGAAACAGCCGACGCAGTAGGAAATCAGATCGCCGCTATAGCGTCATCGCCTGTCGCCCGTGGGAGAAAGACGACGCTGCAGGAGTCAGATCGCCCTAGGGAGATCTGGCCGCCGCTACAGTGGTCGCCCTAGATCTGTTCGCCGCTACAGTGTCGTCGCCGATACAGTGGTCGCCCTAGATCTGGTCGCCGCTACAGTGTCGTCGTCGCTGCAGGAGTCAGATCGCCCTAGGGAGATCTGGCCGCCGCTACAGTGTCGTCGCCGCTACAATGATCGCCTTAGATCTTTTCGTATTCTGTCACCATATAATTGAAATATACTCTTCCCATTCACCCAAGGATCATACCACATATTAGTACTAGTTCTAGAAGAGATTGAATAAAAATGTGTTTGATTAGCCAATTCCTTAACTTTAAAATTCATTTCCAAGCTGCAGAGTGGTATGTTCTTGTTGAAATTTCCCAGATTGATTCTTTTGAAAAATAACTAGCAGAAACCCAATGTAACCATAAGAAACATTTGTTTTGCAAAAGATCCCACAATTGTTGTACCAGACATGCTTGATTCCAATCTTTAGTATTTCTCAAGTTTAGCCTCACTTCATCTTTCGGTTTGCAAATGCTATCCCAATTTACCATATGCATTGCCTTATCATTTGTGACATTCCAGAATAAGTTCATTAATAACCGTTCAATATCTTGGAGAAGTCCAGCAGGCAAAAGAAATGCATTACACCAATATATAGAATAGGATTGCAATACCGAACTGATGAGTTCGAGTCGTCCTGCTTTTGATAGAAACCTATTTTTCCAAGAAGAGATTTTATTCTTTATTTTTTGCAAGATAGGCTGATAGTGGGTTTTGTGAATGCCTGTGGATATGAGCGGGAGACCTAAATAAGGAACTGGCAAGCTTCCCTCACTAACCCCCAAAGTTTGTACAATAAAGATCTTATCCTCAATGTTAGGGCTCATATATACTTTACTTTTCGCATGATTTAACTGAAGTCCAGAAACCATACCAAAGTCATTCATAATAGTAGCCAGGTTCTTTACTGAAGTTGGTTCATTTTGGAGAAAGATAAGCAAATTATCTGCAAATGTTATATGTGATATATGAATAGAACCAGCAATGGGTACCTTAATGCTTCCATTTAAGACTGCGTGTTCCAACATACAGCTAAGTCCTTCCATCGCAATAGTAAAGAGATACGGAGAGAGTGGATCACCTTGTCGGATGCCATTCGTGCTCCCAAAAAAACCAATAGGTGAGCCATTTAAGAGTATCGAAAACTTTGGAGTTTTCAGGCAAGATTGAATCCAATTAACCCATTGTTGTTGAAAGTTCATATCGAGGAGCATCTTATAGATAAATTTCTGATTAACTGAATCAAAGGTTTTCCGTAAATCAGCTTTAAAACAGATTTTTGTCCCTCTTGCTTTTGATTGTAAATCTTTGACCAAGTCATTAGCAATCAAAATGTTATGATGTATACTCCTCCTTTTGATGAAAGCAGCTTGATTTGGGCTAATGATCTTGTGTATTACCTTTTGCATTCTATTTGTCAATACTTTGGAGATGATCTTGTAAATAAAGTTGCATAATGATATAGGTCGATAGTTCTCTAGTGAGTCAGCCCCTGCATTCTTCGGAATTAAAGAAAATAAAAGTGCAATTCATCTCTCTAAGAATATGACCTGAAGAGAAAAAATGTTGGCAAGCCTTGATCACATCATTTCCAATAATAGACCAAAAGTTTGGTAAAATTCAACTGGAAATCCATATGGACCTGGGCTTTTGTGCTTTGGTGACTTAAAGACAACACATACAATTTCGTCATCTATAATTGGGGCATTGAGGATTGAAATAGCTTCCGAATCAAGTTTTCTAGTCGGCTCCACATGAATGTTATTAGGTTTCCCAGCTTGATTGAGTAAGGAATAAAAAAATTGCTCTGTGTATGCTTTAACCTCATCTAAATTCTCAATAAGATTATCATCTTAGTCTCTGCATTTGCTGATACGGTTAATTGCCTTTCAAGTAGCAATTGAAGCATAGAAAAATTTAGTATTGGAATCCCCTAGTGTAAGCCAATGCTGTCGAGACTTCTACTTTGTAAAACTTTCCTCCAGTTATATGGCTTGCATGAAGTTATTTCTGGCTTCTGTCTCTTTGTAGATAATATTCTCATCATTTGGCTGAAGTTGCAGCTCATGTTGCAATGACATTAGTTCCTTTCTGCAAAATTGAACTCTAGTGGTAATATTGCCAAAGCTATTTGTATTCTACTCCTTTAGTGCTGCTTTACAGGCTTTGAGCTTTTGACATAAGATGTAAGGGGGCGATCCATGCACATTGACATTCCATGCAGATCTGATAACATCAAGAAATTGAGGATGAGTACTCCACATGTTAAAGAATCTAAACGGTTTCTTGCCTCTTGGTGTCGATTTGTCTGCGTGTATATACATTAAAGAATGGTCAGAAAACAAAGGAGCACCATACTCAAGAAGTGAATCTGGGTAAACTGTTATCCATTCATGATTAATCAAACACCTATCAAGTCGAGCCATTATTTTTCTGTTAGCAGCACCTTGATTACTCCAGGAGAGCCAATTACCCACAGATTTCATATCAAACAATGCTACAGTGTCAATGTAATCATTAAAACTTTGAAGCTGGCTTTCTGAAAGTTGTCTACCCCCTTCTTTTTCATTTGTGTACGGAACAGTATTAAAGTCTTCAAGAACAATCCAAGGTACATTGAGACAGCCATTTACAATATTAGTCAAGTCAGACCAAAGAGTATTTCTTTCTTGCATACTATTTGAAGCATATATACCAGTGAAATTAAATTGACAGCAATTCCTTTTGTCCTCTACCTTAAGATGAATGAATTGATCAGTAGCAGAAATAAACCAAGCATTAATAGAGTTAGGATGCCATAAGACCCATATTCTATCAAAAGTTTCATTTGAGTCATTGGTAAACAGTTCTGCGTCCGGCCATATTAAATTCTTTTGAGCTTGAACGCGCGATTGTTTAATTTTCGTTTCCACTAGAATAACATTATCACATGCGGCAGACTTGATTATTCTATTGAGCTCCCGACATTTCTCCGGCTTATTAAGTCCGCGAACATTCCAGCATGTTATCTTCATCAGTAATAAACAAATGAAGAGGTGATAAGGTATTCATCCAACGACTTTGGATGGACTGTACCATCCTTTTTCTTATCCTTCGGTTTTATATTTTCCTCCCACACAATATCCTTACCTTTTATGGCTTTATTCCTATATTTATCCACTTCATCTACAGCTTGCAGATTTTTAAACTTTAAAGTACCTTGAATCATGTGGTCTTGATTGGCAGGGTTTGTTGAAGCACGATAAGATTATTGCGGCACAATATCCTGGATAGTACTTGTTGGATCAGCCTGGCTAGAGAGGTTTGTTGGGGCATAAGTTTGTTGAGACAGAATATCCTTGTTGGCGATGTTTGTTGTGGCCTGAGTTTGTTGAGGAAGAATATCCTTGCTGGCGAGATTTGTTTGGGCCTGAGTTCGTTGAGCTATTGTGGACAGATCCGATGATTTTGGAAGAGATGAAGTTCCTAACTTATTTTTGTCCTGTCCACTAGTACCATGGGAAACCTATGTTGTGGAAGGCTCCGACATTATAGGAAGAGATAAAGTTTTGGATTTGTCCTTCTGTCCGTAGTGCTTTCCTTGCGAGTCGGAATGCTCAATAGTTTTCGCCACCATTGGTGCTACTGCCATTAGAGAAGAATCACTTTGTTGCTGAGGCGCTTGACGTGGTCAATAGACCTTTGTGGTTGGTTTTGGGGTTTGCTGACAAGCTCCATTTGCATGACCAAAAGATAAGCAACACTAACATCGTTGTGACTTCCAGGAATATGAGACATGTACCTTCCGAGTGTTCCCGTCAAGATCACGATAGAAAACCTCATTAGGAAGATCTTCATCGGAAGAAACCAGTACACATGCTCGTGCAAATGCTAATCTCGTCTGAGCTGCTGTTGCTTTGTCGATGTAGAGTGGCTGTCCTAGAGTGCTGCATAACTTTGCAATAAAACGTCGACTCCAAAGATGTAGAGGCAGTCCTTGAAAGGATACCCATAATGGAATAGACTGTAGGCTGTCTAACTCCAAACGGACATCAGGAGACCAACGTCGTAGAATCATTGGATGACCGTGGATATTCCAGAATCCTTCGAGGATTCGTTGCAAATCTTCTTCAGAGTATAGCTTGCAAACAAAGAATCCGTTCTCCAGCATATGAAGATCAAATGACGATATTCCCCATCGAGTTTTGATAAATTAGGATAGTAGGATATAAGATGTTTTGAGACCTACCACATAGCCAACAATCGTCATAGACCATGTCTCAATAAGCTCTGCTGAATCAGCAGTCTCGTATACATCAATCTTCTTATCAGCCTGAACTTCTGGAGTAAAAATTCCAAGCTTAGATCTGGACTTCCAACCGGAGCCTTGAAGAGGCTAGTCGAAGGCCAAGGATCGCTGGAAATGAGAGCAGGATGCCGCGATCTAGAGCGCGACCTTCTTCGATGCTGCTTCGTCGAAGGAGTTTCTCTCTGGAGAGGATATGGTGGAGGAGCAACTTGAGGGGTAAGGGTAGGGAGTCTTGCCTCAACCCTCCCGCCACCGTCGCCAGCCCTAGGGGCCATCGCTGCCATGTTTGAGATCTTGCTCCATACAGGATCTTGAGTCTCTAATAATCTCTTTCAAGAGCTGAGCATTGTTTGTGTGTTGACATTCAAAGATTCTGTTACATCTCTCCTTCCACATCCACCAAATAGCGCATCTGAAAGTAACCTTTGCCAGTTGTGTGAGAGGCCCTTTTCTTGAGAAACATTGCATGAGGTCGCCTAGTTCTTGGTGCAAGTTTGGTTGTGGCAATCTATTGAGTTCAAATCGCTGGAGAATCTCCTTCCATATCCATTTGGTATAATCACAAGCAAAATAGAGGTGGACAACAGTTTCTTTTTGTTGCATACAAAGGGAGCATCGGTTAACATGATAGATACTTCTTCTTTTCATATTGTCTATTGTAGGTAGTTTATTGAGAAGGGCCTACCATGCACATAAGGAATGTCTTTGCGATCCCGGTCGATCCCATGTCAACTGCTTGGGACCCACTTGTTATTTCTTTTTCTAATTTGATTCTATGCGGATGTGGCACTAAATTTGCAATTGTCATGAGGCCAAATAAGTTTATCTGAAGAGTTGTTCCTGATTGGAATAGCTATAATAGTCGGCCAAAGTGATAACATTTCGGGAGAAATAGGATTTTTTGGGAGCATGTTAGGACTCTAGCTAGGAGAGTCCTAATTTAGAGGGACATTCATGTAAAACTGTTAGGACTTTAGTTAGGAGAGTCCTAATTGAGAGGGACATTCTGTTAGGACTCTAGCTAGGAGAGTCCTAATTGAGAGGGACATTCTGTTAGGACTCTAGTTAGGAGAGTCCTAATTGAGAGGGACATTCATGTAGGACGTTTTTTCTTAGAGAAGAATTAGGAGTTGTAAGGGAATAGGAGTCTTGAGTAGGAGTCCTATTAGGAGTTGGTTAGAAGTAAGAGTCTTAAGTAGGAGTCCTATTAGGAGTTAGGGTTTAGAAGCCCTATAAATAGCCATGTATTCCTCCTCTTTTCTCAAGCAATAGATGAATCTTTTCTGTAGCCTTTGAGCAGCAACTTGGAGGGAGGAACCCCTATAGAGTTCCAAGGAGGCCGATCCCCTAAAGAGATCAACCCCAAGTTTAGAATCTGCAAGGGTTCTAACACCTGGTATCAGAGCAGCGTTCTTGGCGTCTCGCTGCCCTTCCACAGCCATCCATCAACCCTCTACAACAATCCAAAGCAATTCCCACAATTGCTTAAAAGATCATCACCGAATTCCGTCATCATCTCCACCACCACGGATCATCCTTTGATCTCCCCGTGAATTGCAACAGGTTCTGGTTTCCTACCTTACTGCTGCTGCAATTTAGTTATCCTTATTCGAAAATCCAAAAAAAAAAAAAATCGTTCCTATATTGCTGCATAAACTTTTCGTCACAAAGTTTTCATCTCTACGACGAAAGATACATTGCAGAATTCCAGCCGCATAGCACCATCTGTTTGATCTTGCAACTGTGCTTTTTCTATCCAAATTTCTACGAAATTTTTATAGCATCTTTGACACTTCTTAACAGTCGATTTCCCTTTGGTTTCATCAAAAAATTCTCAATATAAACTATTGATCTTTTATGTCCAATCTGCTGCACTTGAATTGCAGAATTCAAGCCGCATAGCACCATCTGTTTGATCTTGCTACTGTGCTTTTTCTATCCAAATTTCTACGAAATTTTTATGACATCTTTGACACTTCCTAACAGTAGATTTCCCTTTGTTTTCATCGAAAAATTCTCAATATAAACTACTGATCTTTTATGTCCAATCTGCTGCACTTGAAAATCTATGCTGCAGAAAATTTCAGCTGCATATCGTTGCCTTAACCCATCTATTTACAATCTTTTTTGAATGAAATTTTTTATACACTTCATAGATCATCTTGGCTTCCATCTAAGATTTATCTATTGAGGAATTCATCTCTAAAACAGATTTTTGTGTTGATATAAATTTTCATCGTAAACTGCTGAAATTTTTCGACGAGAATTCTGCTATCGCAACTTGCACCAATTTCTTTGCTGTTATACTGCCGAAATTTTCTTGATTAAATTAGTCATCCTTACTGTCATATAAACTGTGATTTTGCTATCAATTCCCTCCTCAATTCTCTCAAGTTTTTGGTGGAAATTACATCGAGAAACCGCTGTTTCTTCAACGACAATTCTGCTCTTACAAGACAGCACATACTTGCTGCAACTTCCACTGATTTCTCTCAAACCTTTGCTGCCATCTACCACAGATCCAAAACTTTCATCCACAGCCCTAAAACTTCACCAAACCACACCCTCAAACTGCACCCAAAACAGCCACAAAACAAGCCTAAATCGTAGCCTACATCCACCGATCCACCAACCCTTTCGACCATCACTTCTCTCAACCTATACATGCCTTTAACCTGACAACAAAAGAGAGATCTTAACATCATAGATTTGGAGGCATATACTATGGCATCTAAGGAGGCAATCGATGCTAAATTCGAAGCCTTGGAGGCGCGAATGGAGGATAAGATTCAGACGCTCTTTACCGAACTCAGATTGGGCCGACTACTAAGCCCAAAAAAATCATATCACGGAGAGAGCTTTGCCCAATCGCACCAAGCCCGAAGAGATGAGTTTCAAGGGAGGGGAGGCTCTATGATCGATCCCAACTATCCATGCATGAGAGTGGACTTCCCTAGATGGGAAGAAGGAGACCCGATTGGTTGGATCTCGCGCGTGGAGCGATATTTTCGGTACCACAAAACCGCGGATGTATCTATGGTAAAAATTGCAGCTATACATCTTGAAGGGGATGCTATACAGTGGTTTGACTGGTTTGAACATACTTATGGAGTCCTTTCATGGCGACAATTCAAAGAAGGACTGCTGATTCGCTTCAGACCAACCGATTACGAGAATATTGACGAACAACTAGCAAAGATCCAACAAACCTCCACCATTCAGGAGTACCAAACCAGGTTTGAAAGGTTATCTAATCAAACTCATGATTGGTCTCAAAAACAGCTATTGTGGACCTTCATTGAGGGCTTGAAGCCGGATATCCGAGGAGAAGTTAAAGCGCGACAACCGTATACGCTTATGGCAGCCATCTCTTTCGCACGACATCAAGAGGAGCAATTGAACCATGAAGCTCGGAGGACTAGGGTCTCTCCTCAACCAGTAATATTGAAGCCCTTAGCCCCCCTACTATCGACCAAGTCCCTACACTAAAGAGGTTAACAAGAGAAGAGCTTCGGGAGCGATATGCGAAGGGGTTATGTTGACATTGTGACGAGCCGTGGAGCCGTGAGCATCGCTATAGTAAAGGGGGACTTCTTATGATTGAACCGATAGAAGAAGAGGTCATTGAATATCCAAAAGAGAGCCTTGAACATGAAGAAGAAGATGCAGAAGAAGAGCCACAACCGACCGAAGTTACGGTACAAACACTAGCTAGCTACTCAAACCCGCAAACGATAAAAATTGGAGGCCTTCTCAAACAACAACCAATCACTGTTCTCATCGACACGGGCAGTACTACTAACTTCCTAAATAGTAAGCTTGCTGTTCGGATATCATTACCTATCGAGAATCGCTGCAGGTTTGATGTTAAGGTCACCGACGGACGGATTTTGAATTGTGATCATAGGCGCTTGCAGGAGAAACTATTACTGCAGGACCAAGAGATAATTGCAGATTTCTTCCTTCTCCCTCTTAATAATCATGAGGCCATGCTCAGAATTAAATGGTTGACGACATTAGGTGATATTTCTTGGAATTTTATGAAACTAATTATGAAATTTTACAATAAGGAGAAACAGGTGACATTGCACGGGAAACGTGGGGGCGACATAACAACGATTTGCACACAACAAATGGAGAATGTTTTGCATAAAGCATGTAGCGGCTTTTTGGTACAACTTGAGCAGCAAACTAAGGGAGAGCCAACAAAATTTGAAGATCCAAATCTACTTCCTTTGCTTGCAGAATTTTCAAATATATTTGACGAACCGCGCAACCTACCTCTTACCTGTCGGCATGATCATTGTATAATGATTCTTCCAGACAAATCTTCAGCAAATGCTCAGCCATATCAGTATCCACATCTCCAAAAGGATGAAATAGAAAGGATTATAAAAGAGATGCTCGAAACAGGAGTTATTCAGTATCCACAACCAGTGCTACTTGTACGCAAGAAGGATGGAACAAGGCGAATATGTGTTGATTACCGAGCTCTCAATGGTATAATCATCAAGGACAAATACTTTATTCCAATAGTAGATGAATTGCTAGATGAAAGGGAGCACAAATCTTTACAAAGCTGGACCTTTGATCCGGGTATCATCAAATACGAGCATGCGAAGAAGACATACGGAAAACCACCTTTTGAACACACAACAACCACGATTTTTTGCTTTCTTCAACAAAAGGTGCAATATCTTGGGCATATCATATAAGAGGAAGGTGTGCCAGTGGACCCCTTCAAAATTGGAGCAATGCAAAACTGGCCGACCTCGAGAAACATAAAATTGCTACATGGCTTTCTGGGTTTAACAGGCTGCTACTGCAAGTTCGTGAAAAACTATGGAAAGATCAGTGCATCACTTACTTCCTTACTAGAAAAAGATGTATTCCAATGGTTGGACAGAGCCTCCGCTGCCTTCGACAAACTTAAGGCAGCCATGACGATGACGCCGGTGCTAACACTACCAGATTTCAACCGACCCATCATTATTGAGGCCGACACATCTGGAGTCAGAATTGGAGCCATTCTCATGCAAGATGGTCGACCACTCGCATACACTAGCAAGGCATTATCTCCCTCCGATCAAAATATGTCAACATATGATAAGGAGATGCTCGCCATTGTGCGCGCAGCAACGAGGTGGAGATTGTACTTGATCAGGCGATACTTTCAAATCAAAACCGACCATAAAAGCCTAAAATATCTCTTGGAGCAGAAGATATCTTCCCCCGAGCAGCAAAACTGGGTAACAAAACTTCTTGGATTTGATTATGAAATAACTTACAAAAAGGGGAAAGAGAATGTTCTTGCAGATGCGCTTTCGCAGCTACCCGAGCAAGCTGAAGTTTTGGCCATTTCACTTCCGACCAGCGACTTCCTTGAGGATATTAAGATGGAATGGCAGGAAGATTCAGAGACTAGTAAGATTATAAAAAAATTGGAGGAAGCACCAAGCTCCGTAGCTCATTACAATTGGGACTCAAAAGAATTACACTATAAGAGTACTAAATTGAAAAGGAGTATGGCATATTACTCACAAACCGACGGCCAGACAGAAGTTGTAAATAGGTGCTTGGAGATAGCCCAAAGCCACCCACCAAATATGACTACCCAAGGAGGACTTTAGACTCAGCCAAGTGCCATTATTGATCGACGGATTATGACTCGACGACGATGATCCACTACTGAATTGCTAATACAATGGGCAAACATACTAACAGAAGATGCCACTTTGGAGAACTATGATGACTTGAAGATCAAATTCCCAAAATTCATGAATCGTCAGCCTCGAGGACAAGGCTGATTTGAAGAGGGCGGGTTTGTTAGAACTCTAGCTAGGAGAGTCCTAATTTAGAGGGACATTCATGTAAAACTGTTAGGACTTTAGTTAGGAGAGTCCTAATTGAGAGGGACATTCTGTTAGGACTCTAGTTAGGAGAGTCCTAATTGAGAGGGGCATTCTGTTAGGACTCTAGTTAGGAGAGTCATAATTGAGAGGGACATTCATGTAGGAGGTTTTTTCTTAGAGAAGAATTAGGAGTTGTAAGGGAATAGGAGTCTTGAGTAGGAGTCCTATTAGGAGTTGGTTAGAAGTAAGAGTCTTAAGTAGGAGTCCTATTAAGGCTTGCCAACATTTTTTCTCTTCAGGTCATATTCTTAGAGAGATGAATAGCACTTTTATTTCTTTAATTCCGAAGAATGCAGGGGCTGATTCACTAGAGAACTATCGACCCATATCATTATGCAACTTTATTTACAAGATCATCTCCAAAGTATTGGCAAATAGAATGCAAAAGGTAATACACAAGATCATTAGCCCAAATCAAGCTGCTTTCATCAAAAGGAGAAGTATACATCATAACATTTTGCTTGCTAATGACTTGGTCAAAGATTTGCATTCAAAAGCAAGAGGGACAAAAATATGTTTTAAAGCTGATTTACGGAAAGCCTTTGATTTAGTTAATAGGAAATTTATCTATAAGATGCTCCTCGATATGAACTTCCCACAGCAATGGGTTAATTGGATTCAATCTTGCTTGGAAACTCCAAAGTTTTCGATACTCTTTAATATCTCACCTATTGGTTTTTTTGGGAGCACGAATGGCATCCGACAAGGTGATCCACTCTCTCCGTATCTCTTTACTATTGCGATGGAAGGACTTAGCTGTATGTTGGAACATGCAGTCTTAAATGGCAGCATTAAGGTACCCAATGCTGGCTCTATTCATATATCACATATAACATTGCAGATGATTTACTTATCTTTCTCCAAAATGATCCAACTTCAGTAAAGAACCTGGCTACTATTATGAATGACTTTGGTATGGTTTCTGGACTTCAGTTAAATCATGCGAAAAGTAAAGTATATATGAGCCCTTACGTTGAGGATAAGGTCTTTATTGCACAAACTTTGGGGGTTAGTGAAGGAAGCCTGCCAGTTCCTTATTTGGGTCTCCCGCTCATATCCACAGGCATTCATAAAACCCACTGTCAGCCTATCCTGCAAAAAATAAAGAATAGAATTTCTTCTTGGAAAAATAGGCTTCTATCAAAAGTAGGACGACTCGAACTCATCCGTTCTGTATTGCACTCCTACTCTATATATTGGTGTAATGCATTTCTTCTGCCTGCTGGACTTCTCCAAGATATTGAACGGTTATTAATGAACTTCTTCTGGAATGGCACAAATGATAAGGCAATGCATATGGTAAATTGGGATAGCATTTGCAAACTGAAAGATGAAGGGGGGCTAAACTTGAGAAATACTAGAGATTGGAATCAAGCATGCCTGGTACAACAATTGTGGGATCTTTTGCAAAACAAATGTTCCTTATGGTCACAATGGGTTTCTGCTAGATATCTTTCAAAGGAATCAATCTGGGAAATTTCAACAAGAACATACCACTCTGCAGCTTGGAAAGGAATTTTAAAGGCAAGGAATTGGCTAATCAAACATATTTCTTATGCAATCTCTTCTGGAACTAGTACTAATATGTGGTACGATCCTTGGGTGAATGGGAAGAGTATATTTCAATTAAATGGCGACAGAATACGAAAAGATCTTGGGGATCCCAAAGATTGGAAGGTTTCTAAGTTCATTGCTAACGGCACCTGGTGTCTCCCTAATCCTATTTCTCCCGAAATGTTATCACTTTGGCCGACTATCATAGCTATTCCAATCAGGAACAACTCTTCAGATATACTTATTTGGCCTCATGAGAATGGCAAATTTAGTGCCACATCCGCATGGAATCAAATTAGGCAAAGAAATAACAAGTGGGTCCCAAGCAGTTGGACATGGGATCGACCGGGATCACAAAGACACTCCTTATGTACATGGCAGGCCCTTCTCAATAAACTACCTACAATAGACAATATGAAAAGAAGAGGTATCTATCATGTTAACCGATGCTCCCTTTGTTTGCAACAAGAAGAAACTGTTGACCACCTCTATTTTGCTTGTGATTATACAAAATGGATATGGAAGGAGATTCTCCAGCGATTTGAACTCAATAGACTGCCGCAACCAAACTTGCACCAAGAACTAGGCGACCTTATGCAATGTTTCTCAAGAAAAGGGCCTCTTACACAACTGACAAAGGTTACTTTCAGATGCGCTATTTGGTGGATGTGGAAGGAGAGATGTAATAGAATCTTTGAATGCCAACACACAAACAATGCTCAGCTCTTGAAAGAGATTATTAGAGACTCAAGATCCTGTATGGAGCATGATCTCAAAACCGAGCACTTCACCCGAAGAGAAAAAGATATTTTTATCAAATTTAATTTTGCTAATAGCTAAAGATCTTGGGAATGATACCAAATAATGTACCCACAGGTAGTTATAGTCTACAGCATGTGTAGTCATAACTATCGCATTCGCACTCTATGAGTTATTTGGCTTTGTCTATGACTTGTATAGATAAAGCTATTTGTAGAAACTTTACACATAATCAATTTACTTTTACTTACCAAAAAAAGTAGGAGTCCTATTAGGAGTTAGGGTTTAGAAGCCCTATAAATATCCATGTATTCCTCCTCTTTTCTCAAGCAATAGATGAATCTTTTCTGCAGCCTTTGAGCAGCAACTTGGAGGGAGGAACCCCTATAGAGTTCCAAGGACGCCGATCCCCTAAAGAGATCAACCCCAAGTTTAGAATCTGCAAGGGTTCTAACAGAGCACCAGGTACCGTTAGCAATGAACTCGGAAACCTTCAAATCTTTGGGAGCCCCAAGAACTTTTCGTATTCTGTCGCCATATAATTGAAATATACTCTTCCCATTCACCCAAGGATCGTACCACATATTAGTACTAGTTCAAGAAGAGATTGCATAAGAAATGTGTTTGAGTAGCCAATTCCTTGCCTTTAAAATTCCTTTCCAAGCTGAAGAGTGGTATGTTCTTGTTGAAATTTCCCAGATTGATTCCTTTGAAAGATACCTAGCAGAAACCCAATGTGACCATAAAGAACATTTGTTTTGTAAAAGATCTCACAATTGCTGTACCAGACATGCTTGATTCCAATCTCTAGTATTTCTCAAGTTTAGCCCCCCTTCATCTTTCGGTTTTCAAATGCTATCCCAATTTACCATATGCATTGCCTTATCATTTGTGTCATTCCAGAAGAAGTTCATTAATAACCGTTCAATATCTTGGAGAAGTCCAGCAGGCAGAAGAAATGCATTACACCAATATATAGAGCATGAGTGCAATACCGAACGGATGAGTTCGAGTCGTCCTGCTTTTGATAGAAACCTATTTTTCCAAGAAGAAATTCTATTCTTTATTTTTTGCAAGATAGTCTGACAGTGGGTTTTGTGAATGCTTGTGGATATGAGCGGGAGACCCAAATAAGGAACTGGCAAGCTTCCCTCACTAACCCCCAAAGTTTGTACAATAAAGACCTTATCCTCAACGTAAGGGCTCATATATACTTTACTTTTCGCATGATTTATCTGAAGTCCAGAAACCATACCAAAGTCATTCATAATAGTAGTCAGGTTCTTTACTGAAGTTGGTTCATTTTGGAGAAAGATAAGCAAATTATATGCAAATGTTATATGTGATATATGAATAGAACCAGCAATGGGTACCTTAATGCTATCATTTAAGACTGCGTGTTCCAACATATAGCTAAGTCCTTCCATCGCAATAGTAAAGAGATACGGAGAGAGTGGATCACCTTGTCGGATGCCATTCGTGCTCCCAAAAAAACCAATAGGTGAGCCATTTAAGAGTATCGAAAACTTTGGAGTTTTCAAGCAAGATTGAATCCAATTAACCCATTGTTGTTGAAAGTTCATATCGAGGAGCATCTTATAGATAAATTTCCTATTAACTGAATCAAAGGTTTTCCGTAAATCAGCTTTAAAACAGATTTTTGTCCCTCTTGCTTTTGATTGTAAATCTTTGACCAAGTCATTAGCAAGCAAAATGTTATGATGTATACTTCTCCCTTTGATAAAAGCAGCTTGATTTGGGCTAATGATCTTGTGTATTACCTTTTGCATTCTATTTGTCAATACTTTGGAGATGATCTTGTAAATAAAGTTGCATAATGATATGGGTCGATAGTTCTCTAGTGAGTCAGCCCCTGCATTCTTCGGAATTAAAGAAATAAAAGTGCAATTCATCTCTCTAAGAATATGACCTGAAGAGAAAAAATGTTGGCAAGCCTTGATCACATCATTTCCAATAATAGACCAAAAGTTTGGTAAAATTCAACTGGAAATCCATATGGACCTGGGCTTTAGTGCTTTGGTGACTTAAAAACAACACATACAATTTCGTCATCTATAATTGGGGCATTGAGGATTGAAATAGCTTCCAAATCAAGTTTTCTAGTCGACTCCACATGAATGTTATTAGGTTTCCCAGCTTGATTGAGTAAGGAATAAAAAAATTGCTCTGTGTATGCTTTAACCTCATATAAATTCTCAATAAGATTATCATCTTAGTCTCTGCATTTGCTGATACGGTTAATTGCCCTTCAAGTAGCAATTGAAGCATAGAAAAATTTAGTATTGGAATCCCCTAGTGTAAGCCAATGCTGTCGAGACTTCTACTTTGCAAAACTTTCCTCCTGTTTTAAGGCTTGCATGAAGTTATTTGTGGCTTCTGTCTGGCCGTCGGTTTGTGAGTGATATGCCATACTCCTTTTCAATTTAGTACTCTTATAATGTAATTCTTTTGAGTCCCAATTGTAATGAGCTACGAAGCTTGGTGCTTCCTCCAATTTTTTTATAATCTTACTAGTCTCTGAATCTTCCTACCATTCCATCTTAATATCCTCAAGGAAGTCGCTAGTCGGAAGTGAAATGGCCAAAACTTCAGCTTGCTCGGGTAGTTGCGAAAGCGTATCTGCAAGAACATTCTCTTTCCCCTTTTTGTAAGTTATTTCATAATCAAATCCAAGAAGTTTTGTTACCCAGTTTTGCTGCTCAGGGGATGATATCTTTCGCTCCAAAAAGTACTTGAGGCTTTTAAGGTCAGTTTTAATTTGAAATCGTCGACCAATCAAGTAGGGTCTCCACCTCGTTGCTGCGCGCACAATTGCGAGCATCTCCTTATCATATGTTGACTTATTTTGATGGGAGGGAGATAATGCCTTGCTAGTGTATGCGAGTGGTCGGCCATCTTGCATGAGAATGGCTCTAATTCTGACTCCAGATGCGTCGGCCTCAATAATGAAGGGTCGGTTAAAATATGGTAGTGTTAGCACCGGCGTCGTCGTCATGGCTGCCTTAAGTTTGTCGAAGGCAACGGAGGCTCTATCCGACCATTGGAAGGCATCTTTTTTCAGTAAGGAAGTAAGTGGTGCACTGATGTCGCCATAGTTTTTCACGAACTTGTAGTAGTAGCCTGTTAAACCCAGAAAGCCATGTAGCAATTTTACGTTCCTCGGGGTAGGCCAGTTTTGCATTGCTTCAATTTTAAAGGGGTCTTCTGCCACACCTTCCTCTGATATTATGATAGAACCCTTGCAGATTCTAAACTTGGGGTTGATCTCTTTAGGGGATCGGCCTCCTTGGAACTCTATAGGGGTTCCTCCCTCCAAGTTGCTGCTCAAAGGCTGCAGAAAAGATTCATCTATTGCTTATCAAAAGAGAAGGAATACATGACTATTTATAGGGCTTCTAAACCCTAACTCCTAATATGACTCCTACTTAAGACTCTTACTTCTAACCAACTCCTAATAGGACTCCTACTTAAGACTCCTATTCCCTTACAACTCATAATTCTTCTCTAAGAAAAAACCTCCTACATGAATGCCCCTCTCAATTAGGACTCTCCTAGCTAGAGTCCTAATAGAATGTCCCTCTCAATTAGGACTCTCTTAGCTAGAGTCCTAACAATTTTACATGAATGTCCCTCTCAATTAGGACTCTCCAAGCTAGAGTCCTAACAGACCCGCCCTCTTCAAATTAGCCTTGTCCTCGAGGCTGATGATTCATGAATTCTGGAAATTTGATCTTCATGTCGTCATAGTTCTCCCAAGTGGCATCTTCTATTGGTAGGTTCGCCCACTGTATTAGCACTTCATTAGTGGGTCGTCGTCGTCGAGTCACGATCCGTCGATCAATAATGGCACTTGGCTGGGTCTGGAGTTCTCTTTGGGTAGTCATATTTGGTGGATGGCTTTGGGCTGTCTCCAAGCACCTATTTAAAACTTCTGTCTGGCTATTGATTTGTGGGTGATATGTCGTACTCCTTTTCAATTTAGTACCCTGCATATGGAATAACTTTGTCCAAAATCTGCTCTTGAAGATGCAAGTAGAATTTGTCACAAGCATAATGCGTCCCTTATAGCATAATTCTTTTGAGTCTCGATTGTAATGAGCCACGGAGCTTGGTGCTTCTTCCAAATTTTTTTTTTTTTTTTTTTTTACTAGTCTCCGAATCTTCCTGCCATTCCATCTTAATATCCTCAAGGAAGTCACTGGTTGGAAGTAAAACGACCGAAAATTCAGCTTGCTCAGGTAGCCGCGAAAGCGCATCTGCAACAACATTCTCTTTCCACATTTTGTAAGTTATTTCATAATCAAATCCAAGAAGTTTTGTTACCCATTTTTGCTGCTTGGGGGAAGATATCTTCTGCTCCAAGAGATATTTTAGGCTTTTATGATCGATCTTGATTTGAAAGTATCGCCTGATCAAGTACAATCTCCACCTCATTGCTACACGCACAATGGCGAGCATCTCCTTATCATATGTTGACTTATTTTGATAGGAGGGAGATAATGCCTTGCTAGTGTATGCGAGTGGTCGACCATCTTGCATGAGAATGACTCCAATTCTGACTCCAGATGTGTCGGCCACAATAATGAAGGGTCGGTTTAAATCTGGTAGTGTTAGCACCGGCGTCGTCGTCATGGCTGCCTTAAGTTTGTCGAAGGCAGTGGAGGCTCTGTCCAACCATTGGAAGACATCTTTTTCTAGTAAGGAAGTAAGTGGTGCACTGATCTTTCCATAGTTTTTCACGAACTTGCGGTAGTAGCCTGTTAAACCCAGAAAGCCATGTAGCAATTTTATGTTTCTCGAGGTCAGCCAGTTTTGCATTGCTCCAATTTTGAAGGGGTCCACTGCCACACCTTCCTCTGATATGATATGCCCAAGATATTCCACCTTTTGTTGCAGAAAGCAAAAATTCGTGGTTGTTGTGTGTTCAAAAGGTGGTTTTCCGAATGTCTTCTTCGCATGCTCATATTTGATGATACCCGGATCAAAGGTCCAGCTTTGTAAAGATTTGTGCTCCCTTTCATCTAGCAATTCATCTACTATTGGAATAAAGTATTTGTCCTTGATGATTATGCCATTGAGAGCTCGGTAATCAACACATATTCGCCTTGTTCTGTCCTTGTTGCGTACAAGTGGCACCGGCGAAGAGTAGAGGTTGCAACTTGGCCGAATAACTCCTATTTCGAGCATCTCTTTTATAATCCTTTCTATTTCATCCTTCTGGAGATGTGGATACTGATATGGCTGAGCATTTGCTGAAGATTTGCCTGGAAGAATCATTATACAATGATCATGCCGACAGGTAAGAGGTAGGTTGCGCGGTTCGTCAAATATATTTGAAAATTCAGCAAGCAAAGGAAGTAGATTTGGATCTTCAAATTCTGTTGGCTGCTCAAGTTGTACCAAAAAGCCGCTGCATGCTTTATGCAAAACATTCTCCATTTGTTGTGTGCAAATCGTTGTTATGTCGCCCCCACGTTTCCCGTGCAATGTCACCTGTTTCTCCTTACTGTAAAAGTTCATAATTAGTTTCATAAAATTCCAGGAAATATCACCTAATGTCATCAACCATTTAATTCTGAGCATGGCCTCATGATTGTTAAGAGGGAGAAGGAAGAAATCTGCAATTATCTCTTGGTCCTGCAGCAATAGTTTCTCCTGCAAGCGCCTATGATCACAATTCAAAATCCGTCCGTCGGTGAACTTAACATCAAACCTGCAGCGATTCTCGATAGGTAATGATATCCGAACAGCAAGCTTACTATTTAGGAAGTTAGTAGTACTGCCCATGTCGATGAGAACAGTGATTGGTTGTTGTTTGAGAAGGCCTCCAATTTTCATCGTTAGCGGGTTTGAGTAGCTAGCTAGTGTATGTACCGTAACTTCGGTCGGTTGTGGCTCTTCTTCTGCATCTTCTTCTTCATGTTCAAAGCTCTCTTTTGGATGTTCAATGACCTCTTCTTTTATCGGTTCAATCATAAGAAGTCCTCCTTTACTACAGCGATGCTCACGGCTCCACGGCTCGTCACAATGCCAACATAACCCCTTCGCATATCGCTCCCGAAGCTCTTCTCCTGTTAACCTCTTTGCTGCAGGGACTTGGTCGACAATAGGGGGGGCTGAGGGCTTCAATATTACTGGTTGAGGAGTGACCCTAGTCCTCCGAGCTTCATGGTTCAATTGCTCCTCTTGATGTCGTGCGAAAGAGATGGCTGCCATAAGCGTGTACGGTTGTCGCGCTTTAACTTCTCCTCGGATCTCCAGCTTCAAGCCCTCAATGAAGGTCCTCAATAGCTGTTTATGAGACCAATCATGATTTTGATTAGACAACCTTTCAAACCTGGTTTGGTACTCCTGAATGGTGGAGGTTTGTCGGATCTTTGCTAGTTGTTCGTCAATATTCTCGTAATCGGTTGGTCTGAAGCGAATCAGCAGTTCTTCTTTGAATTTTCGCCATGAAAGGACTCCATAAGTATGTTCAAACCAGTCAAACCACTGAATAACATCCCCTTCAAGATGTATAGCTGCAATTTTCACCATAGATACATCCGCGGTTTTGTGATACCGAAAATATCGCTCCGCGTGCGAAATCCAACCAATCGGGTCTCCTTCTTCCCATCTAGGGAAGTCCACTCTCATGCATGGATAGTTGGGGTTGGTCATAAAGCTTCCCCTCTCTTGGAAGTCATCTCTTCGGGCTTGGTGTGATTGGGCAAAGCTCTCTCCTTGATATGATTTCTTCGGGCTTAGTGGTCGGCCCAATCTGAGTTCGGTAAAGAGCGTCCGAATCTTATCCTCCATTCGCGCCTCCAAGGCTTCGAATTTAGCATTGATTGCCTCCTTAGATGCCATAGTATATGGCCCCAAATCAATAATGTTAAGATCTCTCTTTTGCTGTTGGGTTAAAGGCATGTATAGGTTGAGAGAAGTGATGGTCGAAAGTGTTGGTGGATTGGTGGATGTAGGCTACGGTTTAGGCTTGTTTTGTGGCTGTTTTGGGTACAGTTTGAGGGTGTGGTTTGGTAGAGTTTTAGGGCTGTAGATGAAAGTTTTGGATCTGTGGTAGATGGTAGCAAAGGTTTGACAGAAATCCGTGGAAGTTGCAGCAAGTATGTGCTGTCTTGTAAGAGTAGAATTGTCGTCGAAGAAACAACGGTTTCTCGACGTAATTTCCACCAAAAACTTAAGAGAATTGAGGAGGGAATTGATAGCAAAATCACAGTTTATATGACAGCAAGGATATCTAATTTAATCAAGAAAATTTTGGCAGTATAACAGCAAAGAAATTGGTGCAAGTTGCAATTGCAGAATTATCGTCGAAAAATTTCAGCGGGTTACAATGAAAATTTGCAGCAACATAAAATCGTTTTTAGAGATGATTTTCTTAATAGATCAATCTTAGATAGAAGCCAAGATGATATATGAAGTCTATAAGAAATTTCATTCAAAAAAGATTGCAAATAGATGGGTTAAGGCAACGATATGCAGCTGAAATTTTCTGCAGCATAGATTTTCAAGTGCAGCAGATTGGACATAAAATATCAGTAGTTTATATTGAGAATTTTTCGATGAAACCAAAGGGAAATCTACTGTTAGGAAGTGTCAAAGATGTCATAAAAATTTCGTAGAAATTTGGATAGAAAAAGCACAGTAGCAAGATCAAACAGATGGTGCTATGCGGCTTGAATTCTGTAATTCAAGTGCAGCAGATTGGACATAAAAGATCAGTAGTTTATATTGAGAATTTTTTGATGAAACCAAAGGAAAATCCACTGTTAAGAAGTGTCAAAGATGTCATAAAAATTTTGTAGAAATTTGGATAGAAAAAGCACAGTAGCAAGATCAAACAGATGGTGCTATGCGGCTGGAATTCTGCAATGTATCTTTCGTCGTAGAGATGAAAACTTTGTGACGAAAAGTTTATGCAGCAATATAGGAACGATTTTTTTTTTTTTTTTTGATTTTCGAATAAGGATAACTAAATTGCAGCAGCAGTAAGGTAGGAAACTAGAACCTGTTGCAATTCATGGGGAGATCAAAGGATGATCCGTGGTGGTGGAGATGATGGCGGAATTCGGTGACGATCTTTTAAGCAATTGTGAGAATTGCTTTAGATGGTTGTGGAGGGTTGATGGATGGCTGTGAAAGGGCAGCGAGACGCCAAGAATGCTGCTCTGATACCAGGTGATAGAACCCTTGCAGATTCTAAACTTGGGGTTGATCTCTTTAGGGGATCGGCCTCCTTGGAACTCTATAGGGGTTCCTCCCTCCAAGTTGCTGCTCAAAGGCTGCAGAAAAGATTCATCTATTGCTTATCAAAAGAGAAGGAATACATGACTATTTATAGGGCTTCTAAACCCTAACTCCTAATATGACTCCTACTTAAGACTCTTACTTCTAACCAACTCCTAATAGGACTCCTACTCAAGACTCCTATTCCCTTACAACTCATAATTCTTCTCTAAGAAAAAACCTCCTACATGAATGCCCCTCTCAATTAGTCCTCTCCTAGCTAGAGTCCTAATAGAATGTCCCTCTCAATTAGGACTCTCTTAGCTAGAGTCCTAACAATTTTACATGAATGTCCCTCTCAATTAGGACTCTCCAAGCTAGAGTCCTAACATATGATATGCCCAAGATATTCCACCTTCTTTTGCAGAAAGCAAAAATTTATAGTGGTTGTTGTGTGTTCAAAAGGTGGTTTTCGGTATGTCTTCTTCGCATAATTGTATTTGATGATACCCGGATCGAAGGTCCAGCTTTGTGAAGATTTGTGTTCCCTTTCATCAAGCAATTCATCTACTACTAGAATAGGGTATTTATCCTTGATGGTTATGTCATTGAGAGCTCGGTAGTCAACACATAATCGCCATGTTCCGTCCTTCTTTCGTATGGGGAGCACCGGTGAAGAGTAGGGGCTGCAACATGGCCGAATAACTCATGTTTCGAGCATCTCTTTTACAATCCATTCTATTTCATGCTTCTGGAGATGTAGATACTGATATGGCTGAGCATTTGCTGGAGGTTTGCCTGGAAGAATCGTTATATAATAATCATGCCGGCGGGTAAGAGGTAGGTTGCGCGGTTCGTCAAATATATCTAAAAATTCAGCAAGCAAAGGAAGTAGATTTGGATCTTCAAATTCTGTTGACTCTCCCTTAGTTTGCTGCTCAAGTTGTACCAAAAAGCCACTGTATGCTTTATGCAAAACCTTCTTCATTTGTTGTGTGCAAATCATCGTTACGTCGCCCCCACGTTTCCTGTGCAGTATCACCTGTTTCTCCTTACTGTAAAATTTTATAATTAGTTTCATAAAATTCCAAGAAAAATCACCTAATGTTGTCAACCATTTAATTCTGAGCATGGCCTCATGATCATCAAGAGGGAGAAGGAAGAAATCTGCAATTATCTCTTGGTCCTGCAGCAATAGTTTCTCCTGCGGGCGCCTACGATCACACTTCAAAATCCGTCTGTCGGTGACCTTAACATCAAACCTGCAACGATTCTCGATAGATAATGCCATTCGGATAGCAACCTTACTGTTTAGGATATTATTAGTGCTGCCCGTGTCGATGAAAACAGTGATTCGTTGTTGTTTGAGAAGGCCTCCAACTTTCATCATTTGCGGGTTTGAGTAGCCGGCTAGTGCATGTACCGTAACTTCGGTCGGTTGTGGCTCTTCTTCTGCATCTTCTTCTTTATATTCAATGCTCTCTTCTGGATGTTCAATGACCTCTTCTTCTACTGGTTCAATGATAAAAAGTCTCCCTTTACTATAGCGATGCTCATGGCTCCACGGCTCGTCGCAATGCCAACATAACCCCTTCGCAGATCGCTCCTGAAGCTCTTCTCTTGTCAACCTTTTTGGTGCAGGGACTCGGTCAACAGTAGGGGGGGCTAAGGGCTTCAATATTACTGGTTGAGGAGTGACCCTAGTCCTTCGAGCTTCATGGTTCAATTGCTCCTCTTGATGTCGTGCGAAAGAGATGGCTGCCATAAGCGTGTACGGTTGTCGCGCTTTAACTTCTCCTCGGATCTCCGGCTTCAAGCCCTCAATAAAGGTCCTCAATAGCTGTTTTTGAGACCAATCAAGAGTTTGATTAGATAACCTTTCAAACCTGGTTTGGTACTCCTGAATGGTGGAGGTTTGTTGGATCTTTGCTAGTTGTCCGTCAATATTCTCGTAATCGGTTGGTCTGAAGCGGATCGGCAGTCCTTCTTTGAATTGTTGCCATGAAAGGACTCTATAAGTATGTTCAAACCAGTCAAACCACTGTATAGCATCCCCTTCAAGATGTATAGCTGCAATTTTTACCATAGATGCATCCGCGATTTTATGGTACCGAAAATATCGCTCCGCGTGCAAGATCCAACCAATCGGGTCTCCTTCTTCCCATCTAGGGAAGTCCACCCTTATGCGTGGATAGTTGGGATCGATCATAGAGCCTCCCCTCCCTTGGAACTCATCTCTTCGGGCCTGGTGCGATTGGACAAATGTTAGAACCCTTGCAGATTCTAAACTTGGGGTTGATCTCTTTAGGGGATCGGCCTCCTTGGAACTCTATAGGGGTTCCTCCCTCCAAGTTGCTGCTCAAAGGCTGCAGAAAAGATTCATCTATTGCTTATGAAAAGAGAAGGAATACATGGTTATTTATAGGGCTTCTAAACCCTAACTCCTAATAGGACTCCTACTTAAGACTCTTACTTCTAACCAACTCCTAATAGGACTCCTACTCAAGACTCTTATTCCCTTACAACTCCTAATTCTTCTCTAAGAAAAAACCTCCTACATGAATGCCCCTCACAATTAGGACTCTCCTAGCTAGAGTCCTAACAGAATGTCCCTCTCAATTAGGACTCTCCTAGCTAGAGTCCTAACATTTTTACATGATTGTCCCTCTCAATTAGGACTCTCCAAGCTAGAGTCCTAACAGACCCGCCCTCTTCAAATCAGCCTTGTCCTCGAGGCTGATGATTCATGAATTCTGGGAATTTGATCTTCAAGTCGTCATAGTTCTCCCAAGTGGCATCTTCTTTTGGTAGGTTCGCCCACTGTATTAGCACTTCATTAGTGGATCGTCATCGTCGAGTCACGATCCGTCGATCAATAATGGCACTTGGCTGGGTCTGGAGTTCTCTTTGGGTAGTCATATTTGGTGGGTGGCTTTGGGCTGTCTCCAAGCACCTGTTTAAAACTTCCGGTTGGCTGTTGGTTTGTGGGTGATATGTTGTACTCCTTTTCAATTTAGTACCCTGCATATAGAATAACTTTGTCCAAAATCTGCTCTTGAAGATGCAAGTAGAATTTGTCACAAGCACAATGCGTCCCTTATAGTGTAATTCTTTTGAGTCCCAATTGTAATGAGCCATGGGGCTTGGTGCTTCCTCCAATTTTTTTATAATCTTACTAGTATCTGAATCTTTCTGCCATTCCATCTTAATATCCTCAAGGAAGTCGCTGGTCGGAAGTGAAACGGTCAAAACTTCAACTTGCTCAGGTAGTTGCGAAAGCGCATCTGCAAGAACATTCTCTTTCCCCTTTTTGTAAGTTATTTCAAAATCAAATCCAAGAAGTTTTGTTACCCATTTTTGCTGCTCGGGGGAAGATATCTTCTGCTCCAAGAGATATTTTAGACTTTTATGGTCGGTCTTGATTTGAAAGTATCGCCTGATCAAGTACAATCTCCACCTCGTTGCTGCGCGCACAATGGCGAGCATCTCCTTATCATATGTTGACATATTTTGATCGGAGGGAGATAATGCCTTGCTAGTGTATGTGAGTGGTCGACCATCTTGCATGAGAATGGCTCCAATTCTGACTCCAGATGTGTCGGCCTCAATAATGAAGGGTCGGTTGAAATCTGGTAGTGTTAGCACCGGCATCGTCGTCATGGCTGCCTTAAGTTTGTCGAAGGCAGCAGAGGCTCTGTCCGACCATTGGCAGACATCTTTTTCTAGTAAGGAAGTAAGTGGTGCACTGATCTTTCCATAGTTTTTCACGAACTTGCGGTAGTAGCCTGTTAAACCCAGAAAGCCATGTAGCAATTTTATGTTTCTCGAGGTCGGCCAGTTTTGCATTGCTCCAATTTTGAAGGGGTCCACTGCCACACCTTCCTCTGATATGATATGCCCAAGATATTCCACCTTTTGTTGAAGAAAGCAAAAATTCGTGGTTGTGTGTTCAAAAGGTGGTTTTCCATATGTCTTCTTCGCATGCTCGTATTTGATGATACCCGGATCAAAGGTCCAGCTTTGTAAAGATTTGTGCTCCCTTTCATCTAGCAATTCATCTACTATTGGAATAAAGTATTTATCCTTGATGATTATGTCATCGAGAGCTCGGTAATCAACACATATTCGCCTTGTTCCGTCCTTCTTGCGTACAAGTAGCACCGGCGAAGAGTAGAGGTTGCAACATGGCCGAATAACTCCTGTTTCGAGCATCTCTTTTATAATCCTTTCTATTTCATCCTTCTAGAGATGTGGATACTTATATGGCTGAGCATTTGCTGAAGATTTGCCTGGAAGAATCATTATACAATGATCATGCCGATAGGTAAGAGGTAGGTTGCGCGGTTCGTCAAATATATTTGAAAATTCAGCAAGCAAAGGAAGTAGATTTGGATCTTCAAATTCTGTTGGCTCTCCCTTAGTATGCTGCTCAAGTTGTACCAAAAAGCCGCTGCATGCTTTATGCAAAACATTCTCCATTTGTTGTGTGCAAATCGTTGTTATGTCGCCCCCACGTTTCCCGTGCAATGTCACCTGTTTCTCCTTACTGTAAAATTTCATAATTAGTTTCATAAAATTCCAAGAAATATCACCTAATGTCGTCAACCATTTAATTCTGAGCATGGCCTCATGATTGTTAAGAGGGAGAAGGAAGAAATCTGCAATTATCTCTTGGTCCTGCAGCAATAGTTTCTCCTGCAAGCGCCTATGATCACAATTCAAAATCCGTCCGTCGGTGACCTTAACATCAAACCTGCAGCTATTCTCGATAGGTAATGATATCCGAACAGCAAGCTTACTATTTAGGAAGTTAGTAGTACTGCCCGTGTCGATGAGAACAGTGATTGGTTGTTGTTTGAGAAGGCCTCCAATTTTCATCGTTTGCGGGTTTGAGTAGCTAGCTAGTGTATGTACCGTAACTTCGGTCGATTGTGGCTCTTCTTCTGCATTTTCTTCTTCATGTTCAAGGCTCTCTTTTGGATGTTCAATGACCTCTTCTTCTATCGGTTCAATCATAAGAAGTCCCGCTTTACTACAGCGATGCTCACGGCTCCACGGCTCTAATGGCAGTAGCACCGATGGTGGCGAAGACTATTGAGCATTCCGACTCACAAGGACAGCACCGCGGACAGAAGGACAAATCCAAAATTATATCTCTTCCTATAATGTCGGAGCCTTCCACAACAGAGGTTTCCCTTGGTACTAGTGGACAGGAGAAACATAAGTCAGGAACTTCATCTCTTCCAATATCATTGGATCCGTCCACAATAACTCAACAAACTCAGGCCCAAACAAATCTCGCCAGCAAGGATATTCTTCCTCAACAAACTCAAGCCACAACAAACATCGCCAACAAGGATATTCTGTCTCAACAAACTCATGCCCCAACAAACCTCTCTAGCCAAGCTACTCCAACAAGTACTATCCAGGAAATTGTGCTGCAACAATCTTATCGTGCTTCAACAAACCCTGCCAATCAAGACCACATGATTTAAGGTATTTTAAAGTTTAAAAATCTGCAAGCTGTATTACTGATGAAGATAACATGTTGGAATGTTCGCGGACTTAATAAGCCGGAAAAATGTCGGGAGCTCAATAGAATAATCAAGTCTACCGCATGTGATATTGTTATTCTAGTAGAAACGAAAATTAAACAATCGCGCGTTCAAGCTCAAAAGAATTTAATATGGCCGGACGCAGAACTGTTTACCAATGACTCAAATGAAACTTTTGGTAGAATATGGGTCTTATGGCATCCTAACTCTATTAATGCTTGGTTTATTTATACTACTGATCAATTCATTCAACTTAAGGTAGAGGACAAAAAGAATGGCTGTCAATTCAATTTCATTGGTATATATGCTTCAAATAGTATGCAAGAAAGAAATACTCTTTGGTCTGACCTGACTAATATTGCAAATGGCTATCTCAATGTACCTTGGATTGTTCTTGGAGACTTTAATACTGTTCGGTACACAAATGAAAAAGAGGGGGGTAGACAACTTTCAGAAAGTCAGCTTCAAAGTTTTAATGATTACATTGACACTGCAGCTTTGTTTGATATGAAATCTGTGGGTAATTGGCTCTCCTGGAGTAATCAAGGTGCTGCTAACAGAAAAATAATGGCTCGACTTGATAGGTGTTTGATTAATCATGAATGGTTAACAGTTTACCCAGATTCACTTCTTGAGTATGGTGCTCCTTTGTTTTCTGACCATTCATTAATGTATATACACGCAGACAAAGCGACACCAAGAGGCAAGAAACCGTTTAGATTCTTTAACATGTGGAGTACACATCCTCAATTTCTTGATGTTATCAGATCTGCTTGGAATGTTAATGTGCATGGATCTCCCCCTTACATTTTATGTCAAAAGCTCAAAGCCTGTAAAGCAGCACTAAAGGAGTGGAATACAAATACCTTTGGCAATATTATCACCACAGTTCAATTTTGCAGGAAGGAACTAATGTTAAATCATGAATGACTTTGGTATGGTTTCTGGACTTCAGTTAAATCATGCGAAAAGTAAAGTATATATGAGCCCTTACGTTGAGAATAAGGTCTTTATTGCACAAACTTTGGGGGTTAGTGAGGGAAGCCTGCTAGTTCCTTATTTGGGTCTCCCGCTCATATCCACAGGCATTCACAAAACCCACTGTCAGCCTATCCTACAAAAAATAAAGAATAGAATTTCTTCTTGGAAAAATAGGCTTCTATCAAAAGCAGGACGACTCGAACTCATCCGTTTTGTATTGCACTCCTACTCTATATATTGGTGTAATGCATTTCTTCTGCCTGCTGGACTTCTCCAAGATATTGAACGGTTATTAATGAACTTCTTCTGGAATGACACAAATGATAAGGCAATGCATATGGTAAATTGGGATAGCATTTGCAAACCGAAAGATGAAGGGGGGCTAAACTTGAGAAATACTAGAGATTGGAATTAAGCATGCCTGGTACAACAATTGTGGGATCTTTTGCAAAACAAATGTTTCTTATGGTCACAATGGGTTTCTGCTAGGTATCTTTCAAAGGAATCAATCTGGGAAATTTCAACAAGAACATACCACTCTTCAGCTTGGAAAGGAATTTTAAAGGCAAGGAATTGGCTAATCAAACACATTTCTTATGCAATCTCTTCTGGAACTAGTACTAATATGTGGTACGATCCTTGGGTGAATGGGAAGAGTATATTTCAATTATATGGCGACAGAATACGAAAAGATCTTGGGGCTCCCAAAGATTAGAAGGTTTCCGAGTTCATTGCTAACGGTACCTGGTGTTTCCCTAATCCTATTTCTCCCGAAATGTTATCACTTTGGCCGACTATCATAGCTATTCCAATCAGGAACAACTCTTCAGATATACTTATTTGGCCTCATGACAATGGCAAATTTAGTGCCACATCCGTATGGAATCAAATTAGACAAAGAAATAACAAGTGGGTCCCAAGCAGTTGGACATGGGATCGACCGGGATCACAAAGACACTCCTTATGTACATGGCAGGCCCTTCTCAATAAACTACCTACAATAGACAATATGAAAAGAAGAGGTATCTATCATGTTAACCGATGCTCCCTTTGTTTGCAACAAGAAGAAACTGTTGACCACCTTTATTTTGCTTGTAATTATACAAAATGGATATGGAAGGAGATTCTCCAGCGATTTGAACTCAATAGACTGCCGCAACCAAACTTGCACCAAGAACTAGGCGACCTTATGCAATGTTTCTCAAGAAAAGGGCCACTTACACAACTGGCAAAGGTTACTTTCAGATGCGCTATTTGGTGGATGTGGAAGGAGAGATGTAATAGAATCTTTGAATGTCAACACACAAACAATGCTCAGCTCTTGAAAGAGATTATTAGAGACTCAAGATCCTGTATGGAGCATGATCTCAAAATCGAGCACTTCACCCGAAGAGAAAAAGATATTTTTATCAAATTTAATTTTGCTATTAGCTAAAGATCTTGGGAATGATGTCAAATAATGTACCCACAGGTAGTTATAGTCTACAGCATGTGTAGTCATAACTATCGCATTCACACTCTATGAGTTAATTGGCTTTGTCTATGACTTGTATAGATAAAGCTATTTGTAGAATCTTTACACATAATCAATTTACTTTTACTTACCAAAAAAAAATCTCCAATGATCGTATTTACATATAGCACATAATGTAGTGGTCTAGGTTGAATACCCACGTGATAGGTAAAATATTCCGAATCAAATCATAGATGGGACCCATGGTCAAACAAATATTTACATTCTTTCATAAACATGCATAATACCTTTGACCACTAATTTCAGAAGTTTCAGAATCATATTCAGTGATAGCATACACTCTGACATGGGCAGATGATTTAAGAGGCAGTGTCTCTTTCTTCTTGTTCAAAGGGCAAACTTTTATTTTATGATCCAACTTCCCACAAACAAAATAGACTCCAGTCATTTGAAAACACAAACTTGTTTCATAATTTAACTTGCAATTCACATGTGATTGAGTCTTTTGTGATGACTTCCCATTTCAAATCCAAATATCTTGACCCTCTTGCTATCACTTTCTGATTCATTTCCAATCATATTTTTATTGGTAACTTGTCCTTATCATCTTGCCACTGATCTCCAAAAATTCTTTTCATTGTTGCCATTAATGATCAGCCTCTATTTCCAATATAAGGTGGCAAAAGAAATCTTTCGATCATCAGAACAATTTTGTATATCATATATCTTCTCTGTTTGCATCATTCATTTTTCTACCACCAATGAAATTAGGTCCACCATGCTTCTGCTGCGCCACTCTGATTCAATATCCCCGATTACCCCTTTCATCCCACTTAATTAATCAAAACCAGATGAAATAGGTGGACTAAATGTCACCGTCATCCTAGATTCCTAAAAGACATCAAGGAAAATCTTCCCGATCACTATAGTGTACTAGACCTCGAAATATTTTGCACGTCAACATATCAAATATTTCAGTAATCCTCAAACCATGCTCTGATACCACCTCTGTCACGCCCCTCAAAATATCCATAATTTTTAAAACAATTTCAACACAGACCAATCCATCCAGGATCCAAACTAACGTTTGAGGACACTGAAAAACATTCAATCAAATTCACATCCATAAAACTTGTGCATTTTAAAATTATATATCACATCACTCGATAATTCACATTTATGGCAACCCAAGCCAACTTGACAAACATGAACAACATTTATAAATCCACAAGCTAAATAAATTATACAATCAGAACTCCAACTATTCACCACAAGTTCATATCGTCATAAATTAGACTTAACATTCCGAAATTCCAAATAAGAGAGATCTTCTAACACTTTTACACAGTATATCCATTTCGATTCATCGACAACATTTCATTACATACAAAACATACTTATACAACAATATCATAATAACCACCCAGACTTACCCATAATTCTGAATAGCTATCCACTGCCTCAGCCCAAATCAACATCTCGAAGAGTGACAAGCTGACCTGAAAGATTTATATAACAACGGAGTGAGCCAAAAATGGCTCAGCAAGTGACAAAGCATATTCAGAACAAAAGGAACGGTTTCAAACGAGTAAGGTATCATAATGCAAGGCAGAATACAAGAATTCTCAAGGATACCATCTCAATAGATACCAAATCATACGTATCATGTCATTCAAAACATATTTGATCCATAACGAATGGAGCATAGAGTAATTGGAACATATCAATGGCAGATAGGACATTTCAGAACATATCAGTTCATAGCAAATGGAGCACAGAGTAATTGGAGCATATCAGTAACAAAGGAAACATATCGGAGCTTATCAATGGCAGATAGGACATTTCAGAACATATCAGTTCATAGCAAATGGAGCACAGAGTAATTGGAGCATATCAATGGCAGATGAAATGTTCCGGAGCATATCAACGACATATGGAACATTTCGAAGCATATTATAAGTGAATGAAGCATTTCAGAGCATAACAAAAACAAATATCGTACATAAGCTCAAACGTCGTCTTTGACGTTGCAAACATATCAATCTTATCCAAAGCATGTACAGAAACACATAACCAAAGCTCTGGATATCATATCAAACATACAGAAGGTGTAGTGGGATCTCAGTCAGAATGTGTTTCATCCATTTCTGAATGACCACCTGACAAAAGTCTCCCACGTCTGGGAGCTCCATCCACTCACGTCTAGGTGAAGTCAAAGGGGGCCGGCAGAGCATCGCAGGCTCTAAGCAATATCCCATAAAGCGGGACCCCACAAAGCGGGCAAATAAGCGCATACCAGAATATCCCACATAGCGGGACCCCACAAAGCGGGCAAATCAGCGCATACCCTTTACCATTTCTGGCAAAGGTCCAGACAATCCCACACACCAGAGTACAAAAGGGCAGTTTCAACAATAAGTAGCATATATCGGAAGCACACGCGGAACAACAAAGCGTACATGTGCCTTTACGAGTCAATCCGAAGTAAGCAATAATCTTTCACAAGTATATTCAGATTTGAAAGGAATTGAAAGCAAGGGCACATATGGAATCCAAGCAATCACATATAACTCAATTCAATAAGAAGATTTGATGAATTCAATGTCCAAAGGAATGAAACTGGAATAGGCACATATCGAAAGCAAATGCGGAACAATAGGATATACATGTGCCTATATGAGTCAATACGATATAGCATAAACGTTACACAACAATTTTCAAGAATGCAATAATTTTAAGGACAAGAGCATACAAGAATTCAAAGCAGTAATATAAAGCTCAATTGAATGAGAAAGCTAAAGGATATCAATTTCCAAAGGAATGAAACCAGAATATGAGAAATCGACCAAAGCTCGATTTCTGGCAGAATACAGAAGGCACATTGAACAAATGATTCAAACTATCGATCGTGCTCCAATTTACTCAGAAATAATCATTGGATTATACTTTCAGATAAGACAGGCTTCATATGAATTGAGCTGTCCAACAGAGAGAGTTACAAATGATTTGGTAAGCAAGTGTCGTAGAACAAAATCTCTGTTGGCAGAATTCATAATGTCAGATTCAACAGATAACTGGACAAGTGTTTGGATTCCAAATCTTTCAATCCATATATCAAGGAAAGGTCTACGAGTCTAGTTTCCAATGAAATCAGTTTTGAACAAATCAGAGTTTTCAACAAAGACTTATAGGTAGCTCGGTATCAAAAGGTCAGAATCTCAGAAGTTGCACAGATTCGAATCGTTACGTCTAAACAGGAGATATATCAAATGCAAGGCTAGAACAATTCAAAGTTCCTCATATTCAAAGCAAATGTAGAGATAAAAATGGCAGTGAGGAACGATCAGGATACTTGCAAGAGAAAAGATTAGAAAGCTTGCAATAGAAAAGGTTAGAGCACTTGCAATAAGACATATCAGAGCAATCATAGGAGAAACGATCAGGGAACTTGCAATAGAAAGGATCGAAACAAGCGGGAAACTTGCCTTTCAAAGATTTCGATCCGACGATCCAAAGAAGGTGCCAGCCCAAATCCTTCTACTTTTCCTCCGTGTCCTCTCTCTGTTTCGTTTTGTGCTCCCGTTTTCTTCCTTTCTTCGCAACTACACCACGTGTCGAACATCGAGGCACAGTCACCTGCTCTTTCTTACTCCCATTCCTTCTTTTTCTTTCCTAAACACAGCTGCCACAGCCGCCGCCGCTGCCGCTGCCACAATCGTAGCCCCTTCCACTGCACTACCTTCCTTCCTCCCTTCTCTCGCAAACATAACTGCTGCATACACAGTCGCTGCCACTGCGGCCGCAATCCCATCCGCAGCCCCTTTTTCCCCCTTTCCTTTCTTTTCTTTCCCAGCTGCAACTGCCGCAGTCGCAGTCGCAACATGGCCGCAGCCACCACAGCCGCAGCCTATTCTTTCTCCCCTGCTCTATTTCCTCTCCTTCTCTTCCAGCTGCAGCTGCCACTGCCACAGCTGCCTCTCCTTCTCCTCTTCCTCTATTCTTCCCTTTTCCTTTCTCTTCTTCTTCCTTTCCTTCTCTTCTTTCCCAGCTGCACTACTGCAGTCGCAGCCTCAGCCACGGCCACAGCCTCTTCTTCCTCCCCTGCTCATCTTCCTCTCCTTCTTCTCTTCCAACTGCAGCTGCCATCGCAGCAGCTGCAGCCCCTTCTCTTCCCCTTCTCTTCTTCCTCCCCTTCCCTTCTTCCTTCCTCTTCCTCTTTCCCTGCCACAGCTGCAGCTGCCACAGCCGCAACCGCAGCTACTTCTTTCCCTTCTCCTCTTCCTCCTCCTTCCTTTCTTCTTCTCTTCTTCTCCTTCCTCCCCTTCTTCTCCCCGACGAACAGCACCTCCTTTCCTCTGTTTCCTCCTGCAGGAAACAGAGGTGCCGCCTCTTCACCCGCTTCTACTTCTTCTCTTCTTCCTCACCATCTCTTCCTCTCCTTCTGTTCGAGCTGCAGCTTCCACCGCCGCAGCCGCAGCTCCTCCTTTCCCTTCTCTTCTTCTTCTCCTCTTCTACTTCCCTCCTCTGTTTCCTCTGCAGGAAACAGAGGTATCACAACCTCTTCTCCTGCTTCCTCTTCCTCTTCTTTTCCTCTTCTTCTTCTTCTCCTCTTCGAACGCCCCACACCTCTCCTCTGTTTCCACCTGCAGGAACCAGAGGTGCTGCAGCCCTAGCTGCTGCCACCTCTCGCTCCTCTCCCTCTTCCCTCTCTTTTCCCTCTTCTTCTCCTTCTCTTCTTCTCCTCTTCCCTTTTCCTCCCCAACGCCACACACCTCCTCGCTGCAGCCTTGCCGCAGCTATCCTCCTCTCTTCTTCTTCTTCTTCTTCTTCTTCTTCTTCCCTTTTCATCCTCAACGCCCCACACATCCTCTCCTCTGTTTCCACCTGCGGGAAACAGAGGTGCTGCAGCCCTAGCTGCTGCAGCTGCCTCTCTTTCTCCTCTCCATCTTCCCTCTCTTCTACTTCTTCTTTTCTTCTCTTCTCCCTCTTCTTCCTCTTCTTCCTCTCTTCTTTTCCCTCTTCTTCTCTTCTTCCTCTACTTCTCTTCTTCTTCTCCCCACGCCCCACCGCTTCTCTCTGTTTCTCGAAGAAACAGAGAGAGCGTGGGAGGCGGTGGGAGAAAACCGAAGTTTTCGGTTTTCTTTATTTTCTTCTTTTTACAACTTAACAGTTTAGTCCTTGAAATTTCCATATTTACATATAGGTCCCCCGATTTATAAATAAATCTTTATTAATAATTTTCAAAAGCGAGGGATATTACACTCTCCCCTCCTTAAAAGAAAATTTAGTCCTCTAAATTGATCATAGCTCAATCGATGAAAAGATGAGGATTATGATATCTTTATTTCCTCCTCCTGCTCTTAAATAGTTTCATCAATACAATACAATTACATAGTTATTCACGAGTGACCGAAATATTCTCCTCCTTGATCCTCAATAGACGGTAACCCGACCTTCAATAAATTTCTAAAAATACTTGCGCACCCTACAGTTAATCAAGCAATTCGTTACTTCAGGAAATACTCATTTTTTTATGGTCACCTGATTCAATTGTCTATAATCATTACAAAGCCTCAATGTTCCATACATCTTTTTAACTAACACCGGAGCACCCCATGATGAAATATTAAGCCAAATAAAATCCTCATTTAATAATCCTTGTAGTTGCTTTTCCAATTCCACTTACTCAAATGATATCTTTCTGTAGAGAGGCTTAGATATTGGGATTGTCCCAAGGACCAAATCAAAAGCAAGATCACATTTGGAGATAATCCAAACAAGTCATCCTGGGATACATTAGGCAAGGAGATAAATAATGTCCAATACTCTCAAAATAAAAGATCGGCTGATCAAATATGCAAAAAGTGATCATTTGTTATATACCAATCCATACTGGTATGATAGGAAGATAGCCAATCCATACCAAGTATAATATCAAAACTCCAAATCTCTAGGAGAACTAAATCAGCAAAAGTTCAAGTTCTCCAATAAAAATCAGACAAGAGGACCAGATTCAAGTTCGTTATCAAAGAATCTCCAATGATATCGTTGTGGCTTCCAAGAATATTGCTTATCTTTTGGTCATGCAAATGGAGCTTGTTAGCAAACTCCAAAACAAATCACAAAGGTCTATCGACCACGTCAAGCGCCTCCGCAACAAAGCGAGCCTTCTCTAATGGCAGTAGCACCGATGGTGGCGAAGACTATTGAGCATTCCGACTCACAAGGACAGCACCGCGGACAGAAGGACAAATCCAAAATTATATCTCTTCCTATAATGTCGGAGCCTTCCACAACAGAGGTTTCCCTTGGTACTAGTGGACAGGAGAAACATAAGTCAGGAACTTCATCTCTTCCAATATCATTGGATCCGTCCACAATAACTCAACAAACTCAGGCCCAAACAAATCTCGCCAGCAAGGATATTCTTCCTCAACAAACTCAAGCCACAACAAACATCGCCAACAAGGATATTCTGTCTCAACAAACTCATGCCCCAACAAACCTCTCTAGCCAAGCTACTCCAACAAGTACTATCCAGGAAATTGTGCTGCAACAATCTTATCGTGCTTCAACAAACCCTGCCAATCAAGACCACATGATTCAAGGTATTTTAAAGTTTAAAAATCTGCAAGCTGTATTACTGATGAAGATAACATGTTGGAATGTTCGCGGACTTAATAAGCCGGAAAAATGTCGGGAGCTCAATAGAATAATCAAGTCTGCCGCATGTGATATTGTTATTCTAGTAGAAACGAAAATTAAACAATCGCGCGTTCAAGCTCAAAAGAATTTAATATGGCCGGACGCAGAACTGTTTACCAATGACTCAAATGAAACTTTTGGTAGAATATGGGTCTTATGGCATCCTAACTCTATTAATGCTTGGTTTATTTCTACTACTGATCAATTCATTCAACTTAAGGTAGAGGACAAAAAGAATGGCTGTCAATTCAATTTCATTGGTATATATGCTTCAAATAGTATGCAAGAAAGAAATACTCTTTGGTTTGACCTGACTAATATTGCAAATGGCTGTCTCACTGTACCTTGGATTGTTCTTGGAGACTTTAATACTGTTCGGTACACAAATGAAAAAGAGGGGGGTAGACAACTTTCAGAAAGTCAGCTTCAAAGTTTTAATGATTACATTGACACTGCAGCTTTGTTTGATATGAAATCTGTGGGTAATTGGCTCTCCTGGAGTAATCAAGGTGCTGCTAACAGAAAAATAATGGCTCGACTTGATAGGTGTTTGATTAATCATGAATGGTTAACAGTTTACCCAGATTCACTTCTTGAGTATGGTGCTCCTTTGTTTTCTGACCATTCTTTAATGTATATACACGCAGACAAAGCGACACCAAGAGGTAAGAAACCGTTTAGATTCTTTAACATGTGGAGTACTCATCCTCAATTTCTTGATGTTATCAGATCTGCTTGGAATGTTAATGTGCATGGATCTCCCCCTTACATTTTATGTCAAAAGCTCAAAGCCTGTAAAGCAGCACTAAAGGAGTGGAATACAAATACCTTTGGCAATATTATCACCACAGTTCAATTTTGCAGGAAGGAACTAATGTCATTGCAACATGAGCTGCAACTTCAGCCAAATGATGAGAATATTATCTACAAAGAGACAGAAGCCAGAAATAACTTCATGCAAGCCTTAAAACAGGAGGAAAGTTTTATAAAGCAGAAGTCTCGACAGCATTGGCTTACACTAGGAGATTCCAATACTAAATTTTTCTATGCTTCAATTGCTACTCGAAGGGCTGTTAACCGTATCAGCAAATGCAGAGACAAAGATGATAATCTTATTGAGAATTTAAAAGAGGTTAAAGCACACACAGAGCAATTTTTTTATTCCTTACTCAATCAAGCTGGGAAAACTAATAACATTCATGTGGAGCCGACTAGAAAACTTGATTCGGAAGCTATTTCAATCCTCAATGCCCCAATTACTGACGACGAAATTGTATGTGTTGTCTTTAAGTCACCAAAGCACAAAAGCCCAGGTCCAGATGGATTTCCAGCTGAATTTTACCAAACTGCTTGGTCTATTATTGGAAATGATGTGATCAAGGCTTGCCAACATTTTTTCTCTTCAGGTCATATTCTTAGAGAGATGAATTGCACCTTTATTTCTTTAATTCCGAAGAATGCAGGGGCTGATTCACTAGAGAACTATCGACCCATATCATTATGCAACTTTATTTACAAGATCATCTCCAAAGTATTAGCAAATAGAATGCAAAAGGTAATACACAAGATCATTAGCCCAAATCAAGCTGCTTTCATCAAAGGGAGAAGTATACATCATAACATTTTGCTTGCTAATGACTTGGTCAAAGATTTGCATTCAAAAGCAAGAGGGACAAAAATATGTTTTAAAGCTGATTTACGGAAAGCCTTTGATTCAGTTAATAGGAAATTTATCTATAAGATGCTCCTCGATATGAACTTCCCACAGCAATGGGTTAATTGGATTCAATCTTGCTTGGAAACTCCAAAGTTTTCGATACTCTTTAATGGCTCACCTATTGGTTTTTTTGGGAGCACGAATGGCATCCGACAAGGTGATCCACTCTCTCCGTATCTCTTTACTATTGCGATGGAAGGACTTAGCTGTATGTTGGAACATGCAGTCTTAAATGACAGCATAAAGGTACCCAATGCTGGCTCTATTCATATATCACATATAACATTTGCAGATGATTTACTTATCTTTCTCCAAAATGATCCAACTTCAGTAAAGAACCTGGCTACTATTATGAATGACTTTGGTATGGTTTCTGGACTTCAGTTAAATCATGCGAAAAGTAAAGTATATATGAGCCCTTACGTTGAGAATAAGGTCTTTATTGCACAAACTTTGGGGGTTAGTGAGGGAAGCCTGCTAGTTCCTTATTTGGGTCTCCCACTCATATCCACAGGCATTCACAAAACCCACTGTCAGCCTATCCTACAAAAAATAAAGAATAGAATTTCTTCTTGGAAAAATAGGCTTCCATCAAAAGCAGGACGACTCGAACTCATCCGTTTTGTATTGCACTCCTACTCTATATATTGGTGTAATGCATTTCTTCTGCCTGCTGGACTTCTCCAAGATATTGAACGGTTATTAATAAACTTCTTTTGGAATGACACAAATGATAAGGCAATGCATATGGTAAATTGGGATAGCATTTGCAAACCGAAAGATGAAGGGGGGCTAAACTTGAGAAATACTAGAGATTGGAATCAAGCATGCCTGGTACAACAATTGTGGGATCTTTTGCAAAACAAATGTTCCTTATGGTCACAATGGGTTTCTGCTAGGTATCTTTCAAAGGAATCAATCTGGGAAATTTCAACAAGAACATACCACTCTTCAGCTTGGAAAGGAATTTTAAAGGCAAGGAATTGGCTAATCAAACACATTTCTTATGCAATCTCTTCTGGAACTAGTACTAATATGTGGTACGATCCTTGGGTGAATGGGAAGAGTATATTTCAATTATATGGCGACAGAATACGAAAAGATCTTGGGGCTCCCAAAGATTAGAAGGTTTCCGAGTTCATTGCTAACGGTACCTGGTGTCTCCCTAATCCTATTTCTCCCGAAATGTTATCACTTTGGCCGACTATCATAGCTATTCCAATCAGGAACAACTCTTCAGATATACTTATTTGGCCTCATGACAATGGCAAATTTAGTGCCACATCCGTATGGAATCAAATTAGACAAAGAAATAACAAGTGGGTCCCAAGCAGTTGGACATGGGATCGACCGGGATCACAAAGACACTCCTTATGTACATGGCAGGCCCTTCTCAATAAACTACCTACAATAGACAATATGAAAAGAAGAGGTATCTATCATGTTAACCGATGCTCCCTTTGTTTGCAACAAGAAGAAACTGTTGACCACCTTTATTTTGCTTGTAATTATACAAAATGGATATGGAAGGAGATTCTCCAGCGATTTGAACTCAATAGACTGCCGCAACCAAACTTGCACCAAGAACTAGGCGACCTTATGCAATGTTTCTAAAGAAAAGGGCCACTTACACAACTAGTAAAGGTTACTTTCAGATGCGCTATTTGGTGGATGTGGAAGGAGAGATGTAATAGAATCTTTGAATGTCAACACACAAACAATGCTCAGCTCTTGAAAGAGATTATTAGAGACTCAAGATCCTGTATGGAGCATGATCTCAAAATCGAGCACTTCACCCGAAGAGAAAAAGATATTTTTATCAAATTTAATTTTGCTATTAGCTAAAGATCTTGGGAATGATGTCAAATAATGTACCCACAGGTAGTTATAGTCTACAGCATGTGTAGTCATAACTATCGCATTCACACTCTATGAGTTAATTGGCTTTGTCTATGACTTGTATAGATAAAGCTATTTGTAGAATCTTTACACATAATCAATTTACTTTTACTTACCAAAAAAAAATCTCCAATGATCGTATTTACATATAGCACATAATGTAGTGGTCTAGGTTGAATACCCACGTGATAGGTAAAATATTCCGAATCAAATCATAGATGGGACCCATGGTCAAACAAATATTTGCATTCTTTCATAAACATGCATAATACCTTTGACCACTAATTTCAGAAGTTTCAGAATCATATTCAGTGATAGCATACACTCTGACATGGGCAGATGATTTAAGAGGCAGTGTCTCTTTCTTCTTGTTCAAAGGGCAAACTTTTATTTTATGATCCAACTTCCCACAAACAAAATAGACTCCAGTCATTTGAAAACACAAACTTGTTTCATAATTTAACTTGCAATTCACATGTGATTGAGTCTTTCGTGATGACTTCCCATTTCAAATCCAAATATCTTGACCCTCTTGTTATCACTTTCTGATTCATTTCCAATCATATTTTTATTGGTAACTTGTCCTTATCATCTTGCCACTGATCTCCAAAAATTCTTTTCATTGTTGCCATTAATGATCAGCCTCTATTTCCAATATAAGGTGGCAAAAGAAATCTTTCGATCATCAGAACAATTTTGTACATCATATATCTTCTCTGTTTGCATCATTCATTTTTCTACCACCAATGAAATTAGGTCCACCATGCTTCTGCTGCGCCACTCTGATTCAATATCCCCGATTACCCCTTTCATCCCACTTAATTAATCAAAACCAGATGAAATAGATGGACTAAATGTCACCGTCATCCTAGATTCCTAAAAGACATCAAGGAAAATCTTCCCGATCACTATAGTGTACTAGACCTCGAAATATTTTACACGTCAACATATCAAATATTTCAGTAATCCTCAAACCATGCTCTGATACCACCTCTGTCACGCCCCTCAAAATATCCATAATTTTTAAAACAATTTCAACACAGACCAATCCATCCAGGATCCAAACTAACGTTTGAGGACACTGAAAAACATTCAATCAAATTCACATCCATAAAACTTGTGCATTTTAAAATCATATATCACATCACTCGATAATTCACATTTATGGCAACCCAAGCCAACTTGACAAACATGAACAACATTTATAAATCCACAAGCTAAATAAATTATACAATCAGAACTCCAACTATTCACCACAAGTTCATATCGTCATAAATTAGACTTAACATTCCGAAATTCCAAATAAGAGAGATCTTCTAACACTTTTACACAGTATATCCATTTCGATTCATCGACAACATTTCATTACATACAAAACATACTTATACAACAATATCATAATAACCACCCAGACTTGCCCATAATTCTGAATAGCTATCCACTGCCTCAGCCCAAATCAACATCTCGAAGAGTGACAAGCTGACCTGAAAGATTTATATAACAACGGAGTGAGCCAAAAACGGCTCAGCAAGTGACAAAGCATATTTAGAACAAAAGGAACGGTTTCAAACGAGTAAGGTATCATAATGCAAGGCAGAATACAAGAATTCTCAAGGATACCATCTCAATAGATACCAAATCATACGTATCATGTCATTCAAAACATATTTGATCCATAACGAATGGAGCATAGAGTAATTGGAACATATCAATGGCAGATAGGACATTTCAGAACATATCAGTTCATAGCAAATGGAGCACAGAGTAATTGGAGCATATCAGTAACAAAGGAAACATATCGGAGCTTATCAATGGCAGATAGGACATTTCAGAACATATCAGTTCATAGCAAATGGAGCACAGAGTAATTGGAGCATATCAATGGCAGATGAAATGTTCCGGAGCATATCAACGACATATGGAACATTTCGAAGCATATTATCAGTGAATGAAGCATTTCAGAGCATAACAAAAACAAATATCGTACAGAAGCTCAAACGTCGTCTTTGACGTTGCAAACATATCAATCTTATCCAAAGCATGTACAGAAACACATAACCAAAGCTCTGGATATCATATCAAACATACAGAAGGTGTAGTGGGATCTCAGTCAGAATGTGTTTCATCCATTTCTGAATAACCACCTGACAAAAGTCTCCCACGTCTGGGAGCTCCATCCACCCACGTCTAGGTGAAGTCAAAGGGGGCCGGCAGAGCATCGCAGGCTCTAAGCAATATCCCACAAAGCGGGACCCCACAAAGCGGGCAAATAAGCGCATACCAGAATATCCCACATAGCGGGACCCCACAAAGCGGGCAAATCAGCGCATACCCTTTACCATTTCTGGCAAAGGTCCAGACAATCCCACACACCAGAGTACAAAAGGGCAGTTTCAACAATAAGTAGCATATATCGGAAGCACACGCGGAACAACAAAGCGTACATGTGCCTTTACGAGTCAATCCGAAGTAAGCAATAATCTTTCACAAGTATATTCAGATTTGAAAGGAATTGAAAGCAAGGGCACATATGGAATCCAAGCAATCACATATAACTCAATTCAATAAGAAGATTTGATGAATTCAATGTCCAAAGGAATGAAACTGGAATAGGCACATATCGAAAGCAAATGCGGAACAATAGGATATACATGTGCCTATATGAGTCAATACGATATAGCATAAACGTTACACAACAATTTTCAAGAATGCAATAATTTTAAGGACAAGAGCATACAAGAATTCAAAGCAGTAATATAAAGCTCAATTGAATGAGAAAGCTAAAGGATATCAATTTCCAAAGGAATGAAACCAGAATATGAGAAATCGACCAAAGCTCGATTTCTGGCAGAATACAGAAGGCACATTGAACAAATGATTCAAACTATCGATCGTGCTCCAATTTACTCAGAAATAATCATTGGATTATACTTTCAGATAAGACAGGCTTCATATGAATTGAGCTGTCCAACAGAGAGAGTTACAAATGATTTGGTAAGCAAGTGTCGTAGAACAAAATCTCTGTTGGCAGAATTCATAATGTCAGATTCAACAGATAACTGGACAAGTGTTTGGATTCCAAATCTTTCAATCCATATATCAAGGAAAGGTCTACGAGTCTAGTTTCCAATGAAATCAGTTTTGAACAAATCAGAGTTTTCAACAAAGACTTATAGGTAGCTCGGTATCAAAAGGTCAGAATCTCAGAAGTTGCACAGATTCGAATCGTTACGTCTAAACAGGAGATATATCAAATGCAAGGCTAGAACAATTCAAAGTTCCTCATATTCAAAGCAAATGTAGAGATAAAAATGGCAGTGAGGAACGATCAGGATACTTGCAAGAGAAAAGATTAGAAAGCTTGCAATAGAAAAGGTTAGAGCACTTGCAATAAGACATATCAGAGCAATCATAGGAGAAACGATCAGGGAACTTGCAATAGAAAGGATCGAAACAAGCGGGAAACTTGCCTTTCAAAGATTTCGATCCGACGATCCAAAGAAGGTGCCAGCCTAAATCCTTCTACTTTTCCTCCGTGTCCTCTCTCTGTTTTGTTTTGTGCTCCCGTTTTCTTCCTTTCTTCGCAACTACACCACGTGTCGAACATCGAGGCACAGTCACCTGCTCTTTCTTACTCCCATTCCTTCTTTTTCTTTCCTAAACACAGCTGCCACAGCCGCCGCCGCTGCCGCTGCCACAATCGTAGCCCCTTCCACCGCACTACCTTCCTTCCTCCCTTCTCTCGCAGACATAACTGCTGCATACACAGTCGCTGCCACTGCGGCCGCAATCCCATCCGCAGCCCCTTTTTCCCCCTTTCCTTTCTTTTCTTTCCCAGCTGCAACTGCCGCAGTCGCAGTCGCAACATGGCCGCAGCCACCACAGCCGCAGCCTATTCTTTCTCCCCTGCTCTATTTCCTCTCCTTCTCTTCCAGCTGCAGCTGCCACTGCCACAGCTGCCTCTCCTTCTCCTCTTCCTCTATTCTTCCCTTTTCCTTTCTCTTCTTCTTCCTTTCCTTCTCTTCTTTCCCAGCTGCACTACTGCAGTCGCAGCCTCAGCCACGGCCACAGCCTCTTCTTCCTCCCCTGCTCATCTTCCTCTCCTTCTTCTCTTCCAACTGCAGCTGCCATCGCAGCAGCTGCAGCCCCTTCTCTTCCCCTTCTCTTCTTCCTCCCCTTCCCTTCTTCCTTCCTCTTCCTCTTTCCCTGCCACAGCTGCAGCTGCCACAGCCGCAACCGCAGCTACTTCTTTCCCTTCTCCTCTTCCTCCTCCTTCCTTTCTTCTTCTCTTCTTCTCCTTCCTCCCCTTCTTCTCCCCGACGAACAGCACCTCCTTTCCTCTGTTTCCTCCTGCAGGAAACAGAGGTGCCGCCTCTTCACCCGCTTCTACTTCTTCTCTTCTTCCTCACCATCTCTTCCTCTCCTTCTGTTCGAGCTGCAGCTTCCACCGCCGCAGCCGCAGCTCCTCCTTTCCCTTCTCTTCTTCTTCTCCTCTTCTACTTCCCTCCTCTGTTTCCTCTGCAGGAAACAGAGGTATCACAACCTCTTCTCCTGCTTCCTCTTCCTCTTCTTTTCCTCTTCTTCTTCTTCTCCTCTTCGAACGCCCCACACCTCTCCTCTGTTTCCACCTGCAGGAACCAGAGGTGCTGCAGCCCTAGCTGCTGCCACCTCTCGCTCCTCTCCCTCTTCCCTCTCTTTTCCCTCTTCTTCTCCTTCTCTTCTTCTCCTCTTCCCTTTTCCTCCCCAACGCCACACACCTCCTCGCTGCAGCCTTGCCGCAGCTATCCTCCTCTCTTCTTCTTCTTCTTCTTCTTCTTCTTCTTCCCTTTTCATCCTCAACGCCCCACACATCCTCTCCTCTGTTTCCACCTGCGGGAAACAGAGGTGCTGCAGCCCTAGCTGCTGCAGCTGCCTCTCTTTCTCCTCTCCATCTTCCCTCTCTTCTACTTCTTCTTTTCTTCTCTTCTCCCTCTTCTTCCTCTTCTTCCTCTCTTCTTTTCCCTCTTCTTCTCTTCTTCCTCTACTTCTCTTCTTCTTCTCCCCACGCCCCACCGCTTCTCTCTGTTTCTCGAAGAAACAGAGAAACAGAGAGAGCGTGGGAGGCGGTGGGATAAAACCGAAGTTTTCGGTTTTCTTTATTTTCTTCTTTTTACAACTTAACAGTTTAGTCCTTAAAATTTCCATATTTACATATAGGTCCCCCGATTTATAAATAAATCTTTATTAATAATTTTCAAAAGCGAGGGATATTACACTAGTCCTCCGAGCTTCATGGTTCAATTGCTCCTCTTGATGTCGTGCGAAAGAGATGGCTGCCATAAGCGTATACGGTTGTTGCGCTTTAACTTCTCCTCGGATCTCCGGCTTCAAGCCCTCAATGTAGGTCCACAATAGCTGTTTCTGAGACCAATCATGAGTTTGATTAGATAACCTTTCAAACCTGGTTTGGTACTCCTGAATAGTGGAGGTTTGTTGGATCTTTGCTAGTTGTTCGTCAATATTCTCGTAATCGGTTGGTCTGAAGCGAATCAGCAGTCCTTCTTTGAATTGTCGCCATGAAAGGACTCCATAAGTATGTTCAAACCAGTCAAACCACTGGATAGCATCCCCTTCAAGATGTATAGCTGCAATTTTTACCATAGATATATCCGCGGTTTTGTGGTACCGAAAATATCGCTCCGCGCGCGAGATCCAACCAATCGGGTCTCCTTCTTCCCATCTAGGGAAGTCCACTCTCATGCATGGATAGTTGGGGTCAGTCATATAGCCTCCCCTCCCTTGGAAGTCATCTCTTTGGGCTTGGTGTGATTGGGCAAAGCTCTCTCCTTGATATGATTTCTTCGGGCTTAGTGGTCGGCCCAATCTGAGTTCGGTAAAGAGCATCCGAATCTTATCCTCCATTCGCGCCTCCAAGGCTTCGAATTTAGCATTGATTGCCTCCTTAGATGCCATAGTATATGCCCCCAAATCTATGATGTTAAGATATCGCTTTTGTTGTTGGGTTAAAGGCATGTATAGGTTGAGAGAAGTGATGGTTGAAAGGGTTGGTGGATTGGTGGATGTAGGCTGTGGTTTTGGCTTGTTTTGTGGCTGTTTTGGGTGCAGTTTGAGGGTGTGGTTTGGCAGACTTTTAGGGTTGTGGATGAAAGTTTTGGATCTGTGGTAGATGGTAGCAAAGGTTTGACAGAAATCCGTGGAAGTTGCAGCAAGTATGTGCTGTCTTGTAAGAGTAGAATTGTCGTCGAAGAAACAACGGTTTCTCGACGTAATTTCCACCGAAAACTTGATAAAATTGAGGAGGGAATTGATAGAAAAATCACAGTTTATATGACAGCAAGGATATCTAATTTAATCAAGAAAATTTTGGCAGTATAACAGCAAGGAAATTGGTGCAAGTTGCAATTGCAGAATTATCGTCGAAAAATTTCAGCGGGTTACGATGAAAATTTGCAGCAACATAAAATCGTTTTTAGAGATGAATTTCTTAATAGATCAATCTTAGATGGAAGCCAAGATGATCTATGAAGTGTATAAGAAATTTCATTCAAAAAAGATTGCAAATAGATGGGTTAAGGCAACGATATGCAGCTGAAATTTTCTGTAGCATAGATTTTTAAGTGCAGCAGATTGGACATAAAAGATCAGTAGTTTATATTGAGAATTTTTCGATGAAACCAAAGGGAAATTCACTGTTAGGAAGTGTCAAAGATGTCATAAAAATTTCGTAGAAATTTGGATAGAAAAAGTATAGTAGCAAGATCAAACAGATGGTGCTATGCGGCTTGAATTCTGCAATTCAAGTGCAGCAGATTGGACATAAAAGATTAGTAGTTTATATTGAGAATTTTTTGATGAAACGAAAGGGTAATCCACTGTTAGGAAGTGTCAAAGATGTCATAAAAATTTCGTAGAAATTTGGATAGAAAAAGCACAGTAGCAAGATCAAACAGATGGTGCTATGCTGCTGGAATTCTGCAATGTATCTTTCGTCGTAGAGATGAAAACTTTGTGACGTAAAGTTTATGCAGCAATATACGAACAATTTTTTTTTTTTTTTGGATTTTCGAATAAGGATAACTAAATTGCAGCAGCAGTAAGGTAGGAAACCAGAACCTGTTGCAATTGACGGGGAGATCAAAGGATGATCCGTGGTGGTGGAGATGATGGCGGAATTCGGTGATGATCTTTTAAGCAATTGTGGGAATTGCTTTGGATGGTTATAGAGGGTTGATGGATGGCTGTGGAAGGGCAGCGAGACGCCAAGAACGCTGCTCTGATACCAGGTGTTAGAACCCTTGCAGATTCTAAACTTTGGGTTGATCTCTTTAGGGGATCGGCCTCCTTGGAACTCTATAGGGGTTCCTCCCTCCAAGTTGCTGCTCAAAGGCTGCAGAAAAGATTCATCTATTGCTTATGAAAAGAGAAGGAATACATGGCTATTTATAGGGCTTCTAAACCCTAACTCCTAATAGGACTCCTACTTAAGACTCTTACTTCTAACCAACTCCTAATAGGACTCCTACTCAAGACTCTTATTCCCTTACAACTCCTAATTCTTCTCTAAGAAAAAACCTCCTACATGAATGCCCCTCACAATTAGGACTCTCCTAGCTAGAGTCCTAACAGAATGTCCCTCTCAATTAGGACTCTCCTAGCTAGAGTCCTAACATTTTTACATGATTGTCCCTCTCAATTAGGACTCTCCAAGCTAGAGTCCTAACAGCAAAGCTCTCTCCGTGATATGATTTTTTCGGGCTTAGTAGTCGGCCCAATCTGAGTTCGGTAAAGAGCGTCCGAATCTTATCCTCCATTCGCACCTCCAAGGCTTCAAATTTAGCATCGATTGCCTCCTTAGATGCCATAGTATATGCCTTGAAATCTATGATGTTAAGATCTCTCTTTTGTTGTCAGGTTAAAGAGAGAAGTGATGGTCGAAAGGGTTGGTGGATCGGTGGATGTAGGCTACGATTTAGGCTTATTTTGTGGTTGTTTTGGGTGCAGTTTGAGGGTGTGGTTTGGTGGAGTTTTAGGGCTGTGCATGAAAGTTTTGGATCTGTGGTAGATGGCAGCAAAGGTTTGAGAGAAATCAGTGGAAGTTGCAGCAAGTATGTGCTGTCTTGTAAGAGCAGAATTGTCGTCGAAGAAACAGCGGTTTCTCGACGTAATTTCCACCAAAAACTTGAGAGAATTGAGGAGGGAATTGATAGCAAAATCACAGTTTATATGACAGCAAGGATGACTAATTTAATCAAGAAAATTTTGGCAGTATAACAGCAAGGAAATTGGTGCATGTTGCGATAGCAGAATTCTCGTCGAAAAATTTCAGCAGTTTACGATGAAAATTTATATCAACACAAAAATCGGTTTTAGAGATGAATTCCTCAATAGGTCAATCTTAGATGGAATCCAAGATGATCTATAAAGTGTATAAGAAATTTCATTAAAAAAAGATTGCAAATAGATGGGTTAAGGCAACAATACGCGGCTGAAATTTTCTGCACCATAGATTTTTAAGTATAGCAGATTGGACGTAAAAGATCAGAAGTTTATATTGAGAATTTTTTGATGAAACCAAAGGGAAATCCACTATTAGGAAGTGTCAAAGCTATCATAAAAATTTCGTAGAGATTTGGATAGAAACTATCAAGATCAAACAATCAGTGCTATGCGGCTGAAATTTTACGGTGCAAATTTTCAAGTATAGCAGATTAGATGTAAAATATCAATGGTTTATATTGAGAATTTTTTGACAAAACCAAAGGAAAATCTGCTGTTAGGAAGTGTCAAAGATGTCATAAAATTTCGTGGAGATTTGGATAGAAAAAACATAGTAGCAAGATCAAATATATAGTGCTATACGGTTGGAATTCTGCAATGTCTCTTTCGTCGTAGAGATGAAAACTTTATGACGAAAAGTTTATGCAGCAATATAGGAATAATTATTTTGAGATTTTCAAATAAAGATAACTAAATTGCAGCAGCATTAAGGTGGAAAACCAGAACCTGTTGCAATTCACGGGGAGATCAAAGGATGATCCGCGGTGGTGGAGATGATGGCGGAATTCGGCGATGATCTTTTAAGCAATTGTGAGAATTGCTTTGGGTGGTTGTGGAGGGTTGATGGATGGCTGTAGAAGGGCAGCGAGACGCCAAGAACGCTGCTCTGATACCAGGTGTTAGAACCCTTGCAGATTCTAAACTTAGGGTTGATCTCTTTAGGGGATCGGCCTCCTTGGAACTCTATAGGGGTTCCTCCCTCCAAGTTGCTGCTCAAAGGCTGCAGAAAAGATTCATCTATTGCTTGAGAAAAGAGGAGGAATACATGGGTATTTATAGGGCTTCTAAACCCTAACTCCTAATAGGACTCCTACTTAAGACTCTTACTTCTAACCAACTCCTAATAGGACTCCTACTCAAGACTCTTATTCCCTTACAACTCCTAATTCTTCTCTAAGAAAAAACCTCCTACATGAATGTCCCTCTCAATTAGGACTCTCCTAACTAGAGTCCTAACAGAATGTCCCTCTCAATTAGGACTCTCCTAGCTAGAGTCCTAACAGAATGTTCCTCTCAAATAGGACTCTCTTAGCTAAAGTCCTAACAGTTTTACATGAATGTCCCTCTCAATTAGGACTCTCCTAGCTAGAGTCCTAACAAAGGACTTGGAAAAAGTTTTTCGGATTTTGAGCTCGTAAATAAGATTCTAAGATCCCTTCCTAAGAGTTGGGATCCTAAAGTCACTACTATTCAAGAGACGAAAGATCTAAGCAACTTCCCTCTTGAAGAACTAATCGGGTCGTTAATGACCTACGAGATGAGTTGCAAAGCTCATGAAGAGCAAGAAGACATCCTTCCAAAGAACAGGAAGGACATGACACTTAGAACTTCAGAAGACCACTTGAGAGAAAACTCAAGTGATGAGGACTGTGACGATGACTTGGCACTTCTAACAAGAAATTTTAAAAAATTCATTAAAAGAAACAAGTTTAAGAATGACGCAAAAAATAAACTTGAACTTGAACTTGAACCCAAGAAGGAGTAGCGGCGACGACAATGTAGCGGTGGCCAGATCTAGGGCGACCACTGTAGCGGCGACCAGATCTAGGGCGACCATTGTAGCGGCGACGACACTATAGCGGCGACCAGATCTAGGGCGACCACTGTAGCGGCGGCCAGATCTCCCTAGGGCGATCTGACTCCTTCAGCGTCGGCTTTCTCCCACGGGAGACGGGCGACGACACTGTAGTGGAGATCTGATTTCCTGCAGCGTCGGCTGTTTCCCAAGGGCGACGGTACTATAGCGGCGGCGACGACACTGTAGCAGCGACGGTACTGTAGCGGCGACGACACTATAGCGGCGACGAGATCTCCCTAGGGCGATTTGACTCCTGCATCGTTGGCTTTCTCCCACGAGCGACGATACTATAGCAACGATCTTATCTCCCTTACTGTAGTGGTGATCGGATCTCCTGCAGCGTCGACTTCTCCCCAAGGGCGACGATACTATAGCGGCAACCAGATCTCCCTAGGGCGACGGTACTGTAGCGGTGATCTGATATACTGCGACGGTGGCTTTCCCTATGGAGACGATTCTATAGCCGCGACCAGAAGAGGGATCAAACATGGCAGCGACGACCCCTAGGGCTGGCGACGGTGGCGGGAGGGTTGATACGATGGTAAGACTCCCTACCGTTACCCCTCAATTGGCTCCTCCTCCATATCCTCTCCAGAGAGAAACTCCTTCGACGAAACAGCATCGAAGTAGGTCGCGCTCTAGATCGCGGCAGCCTGCCCTCATTTCCAATGACCCTAGGCCTTGGACTAGCCTCTTCAAGGCTCCGGTTGGAAGTCCGGATCTAAGCTTGGAATTCTTTACTCTAGAAGTTCAGGCTGATAAGAAGATTACTGTATACGAGACTGCTGATTCAGCAGAGCTTATTGAGACATGGTCTATGGCGATTGTTGGCTATGTGGTAGGTCTCAAAACATCTTATTTCCCACTATCCTCATTTATCAAAACTCGATGGGGAATATCGTCATTTGATCTTCATATGCTGGAGAACGGATTCTTTGTTTGCAAGCTATACTCTGAAGAAGATTTACAATGGGTCCTCGAAGGATTCTGGACTATTCGCGGCCATCCAATGATTCTACGACGCTGGTCTCCTGATGTCCGTTTGGAGTTAGATAGCCTACAGTCTATTCCATTATGGGTATCCTTTCAAGGTCTTCCTCTACATCTTTGGAGTCGACGTTTTATTGCAAAGTTATGCAGCACTTTGGGACAACCACTCTACATCGACAAAGCAACAGCTGCTCAGACGAGATTAGCATTTGCACGAGCATGTGTACTGGTTTCTTCCGATGAAGATCTTCCAAATGAGGTTTTCTATCGTGATCTTGACGGGAACACTCGGAAGGTACATGTCTCATATTCCTAGAAGCCACAACGATGTCAGCATTGCTTATCTTTTGGTCATGTAAATGGAGCTTGTCAGCAAACTCCAAAACAAATCATAAAGGTCTATCGACCACGTCAAGCGCCTCAGCAACAAAGCGAGTCTTCTCTAATGGCAGTAGCACCGATAGTGGCGAAGACTATTGAGCATTCCGACTCGCAAGGACAGCACCGCGGACAGAAGGATAAATCCAAAACTATATCTCTTCCTATAATGTCAGAGCCTTCCACAACAGAGGTTTCCCTTGGTACTAGTGGACAGGAGAAACATAAGTCAGGAACTTCATCTCTTCCAATATCATTGGATCCGTCCACAATAACTCAACAAACTCAGGCCCAAACAAATCTCGCCAGCAAGGATATTCTTCCTCAACAAACTCAGGCCACAACAAACATCGCCAATAAGGATATTCTGTCTCAACAAACTCATGCCCCAACAAACCTCTCTAGCCAAGCTACTCCAACAAGTACTATCCAGGATATTGTGCTGCAACAATCTTATCGTGCTTCAACAAACCCTGCCAATCAAGACCACATGATTCAAGGTATTTTAAAGTTTAAAACTCTGCAAGTTGTAGATGAAGTGCATAAATATAGGAATAAAGCCATAAAAGGTAAGGATATTGTGCGGGAGGAAAATACAAAATCAAAGGATAAGAAAAAGGATGGTACAGTCCATCCAAAGTCGTAGGATGAATACCTTACCACCTTTTTATTTCTTTATTACTGATGAAGATAACATGTTGGAATGTTCGCGGACTTAATAAGCCGGAGAAATGTCGGGAGCTCAACAGAATAATCAAGTCTGCCGCATGTGATATTGTGTCGATAGTTCTCTAGTGAATCAGCCCCTGCATTCTTCGGAATTAATATATTTTGCATGTGATATTGTTATTCTAGTAGAAACGAAAATTAAACAATCGCGCGTTCAAGCTCAAAAGAATTTAATATGGCCGGACGCAGAACTGTTTACCAATGACTCAAATGAAACTTTTGGTAGAATATGGGTCTTATGGCATCCTAACTCTATTAATGCTTGGTTTATTTCTGCTACTGATCAATTCATTCATCTTAAGGTAGAGGACAAAAAGAATGGTTGTCAATTCAATTTCACTGGTATATATGCTTCAAATAGTATGCAAGAAAGAAATACTCTTTGGTCTAACCTGACTAATATTGCAAATGGCTGTCTCAATGTACCTTGGATTGTTCTTGGAGACTTTAATACTGTTCGGTACACAAATGAAAAAGAGGGGGGTAGACAACTTTCAGAAAGCCAGCTTCAAAGTTTTAATGATTACATTGACACTGCAGCTTTGTTTGATATGAAATCTGTGGGCAATTGGCTCTCCTGGAGTAATCAAGGTGCTGCTAACAGAAAAATAATGGCTCGACTTGATAGGTGTTTGATTAATCATGAATGGTTAACAGTTTACCCAGATTCACTTCTTGAGTATGGTGCTCCTTTGTTTTCTGACCATTCTTTAATGTATATACACGCAGACAAAGCGACACCAAGAGGCAAGAAACCGTTTAGATTCTTTTACATGTGGAGTACTCATCCTCAATTTCTTGATGTTATCAGATCTGCTTGGAATGTTAATGTGCATGGATCCCCCCCTTACATCTTATGTCAAAAGCTCAAAGCCTGTAAAGCAGCACTAAAGGAGTGGAATACAAATACCTTTGGCAATATTACCACCACAGTTCAATTTTGCAGGAAGGAACTAATGTCATTGCAACATGAGCTGCAACTTCAGCCAAATGATGAGAATATTATCTACAAAGAGACAGAAGCCAGAAATAACTTCAAGCAAGCCTTAAAACAGGAGGAAAGTTTTGCAAAGCAGAAGTCTCGACAGCATTGGCTTACACTAGGAGATTCAAATACTAAATTTTTCTATGCTTCAATTGCTACTCGAAGGGCTGTTAACCGTATCAGCAAATGCATTGTTTGTGTGTTAACATTGTTTCTAATAATCTCTTTCAAGAGCTGAGCATTGTTTGTGTGTTAACATTCAAAGATTCTATTACATCTCTCCTTCCACATCCACCAAATAGTGCATCTGAAAGTAACCTTTGCCAGTTATGTAAGAGGCCCTTTTCTTGAGAAACATTGCATAAGGTCGCCTAGTTCTTGGTGCAAGTTTGGTTGCGGCAGTCTATTGAGTTCAAATCGCTGGAGAATCTCCTTCCATATCCATTTTGTATAATCACAAGCAAAATAGAGGTGGTCAACAGTTTCTTCTTGTTGCAAACAAAGGGAGCATCGGTTAACATGATAGATACCTCTTCTTTTCATATTATCTATTGTAGGTAGTTTATTGAGAAGGGCCTGCCATGTACATAAGGAGTGTTTTTGTGATCCCGGTCGATCCCATGTCCAACTGCTTGGGACCCACTTGTTATTTCTTTGCCTAATTTGATTCCATGCGGATGTGGCACTAAATTTGCCATTGTCATGAGGCCAAATAAGTATATCTGAAGAGTTGTTCCTGATTGGAATAGCTATGATAGTCGGCCAAAGTGATAACATTTCGGGAGAAATAGGATTAGGGAGACACCAGGTACCGTTAGCAATGAACTCGGAAACCTTCAAATCTTTGGGAGCCCCAAGATCTTTTCGTATTCTGTCGCAATATAATTAAAATATACTCTTCCCATTCACCCAAGGATCGTACCACATATTAGTACTAGTTCCAGAAGAGATTGCATAAGAAATGTGTTTGATTAGCCAATTCCTTGCCTTTAAAATTCCTTTCCAAGCTGCAGAGTGGTATGTTCTTGTTGAAATTTTCCAGATTGATTCCTTTGAAAGATACCTAGCAGAAACCCATTGTGACCATAAGGAACATTTGTTTTGCAAAAGATCCCACAATTGTTGTACCAGGCATGCTTGATTCCAATATCTAGTATTTCTCAAGTTTAGCCCCCCTTCATCTTTCGGTTTGCAAATGCTATCCCAATTTACCATATGCATTGCCTTAATAACTCCATCCTCAGTTGTGTTGGGCAGTTGTATCTGGGGTGATTTGTGTTCTCCCAACTTGGGCTTTAGGCATGATACGTGGAAGACAGGGTGGATTTTGGCATCCTCAGGTAATTTAAGTTTGTATGCCACGGCTCCAATACGCTCTGTGATCTGATAGGGCCCATAAAAACGTGGGGATAGCTTCATGGAGGCTCGAGTATTGATAGAGAGTTGCTTGTATGGTTGTAGGCGAAGATAAACCCAATCTCCCACTGAAAATTCTCTTTCACTTCGTCGTGTGTCGGCTTGTTGCTTCATTCTGGCTTGAGCGGTAGAGAGATTATCTTTTAACAGTTGTAAGAGTTTGTCCCTAACAATCAATTCTTGGTCAACCTGATCTACCTTGGCCGAGCCAATTACATACTTTGGAATCACAGGTGCTGGTCGACCATACAATGCTTCATAAGGGATATATTTTGTAGATGAATGTGTTAGAACCCTTGCAGATTCTAAACTTGGGGTTGATCTCTTTAGGGGATCGGCCTCCTTGGAACTCTATAGGGGTTCCTCCCTCCAAGTTGCTGCTTAAAGGCTGCAGAAAAGATTCATCTATTGCTTAAGAAAAGAGAAGGAATACATGGCTATTTATAGGGCTTCTAAACCGTAACTCCTAATAGGACTCCTACTTAAAACTCTTACTTCTAACCAACTCCTAATAGGACTCCTACTAAAGACTCCTATTCTCTTACAACTCCTAATTCTTCTCTAAGAAAAAACCTCCTACATGAATGCCCCTCTCAATTAGGACTCTCCTAGCTAGAGTCCTAACAGAATGTCCCTCTCAATTAGGACTCTCCTAGCTAGAGTCCTAACAGTTTTACATGAATGTCCCTCTCAATTAGGACTCTCCAAGCTAAAGTCCTAACAGACCCGCCCTCTTCAAATCAGCCTTGTCCTCGAGGCTGATGATTCGTGAATTCTGGGAATTTGATCTTCAAGTCGTCATAGTTCTCCCAAGTGGCATCTTCTATTGGTAGGTTCGCCCACTGTATTAGCACTTCATTAGTGGGTCGTCGTCGTCGAGTCATAATCCGTCGATCAATAATGGCACTTGGCTGGGTCCGAAGTTCTCTTTGGGTAGTCATATTTGGTGGGTGGCTTTGGGCTGTCTCCAAGCACCTATTTAAAACTTTCGTCTGACTATTGGTTTGTGAGTGATATGTCGTACTCTTTTTCAATTTAGTACCCTGCATATGGAATAACTTTGTCCAAAATCTGCTCTTGAAGATGCAAGTAGAATTTGTCACAAGCACATTGCGTCCCTTATAGCATAATTCTTTTGAGTCCCGATTATAATGAGCCATGGAGCTTGGTGCTTCCTCTAATTTTTTTTGTATCTTACTGGTCTCCGAATCTTCCTGCCATTCCATCTTAATATCCTCAAGGAAGTCGCTGGTTGGAAGTAAAACGATCGAAAATTTATCTTGCTCATGTAGTTGCGAAAGCGCATCTGCAACAACATTCTCTTTCCACCTTTTGTAAGTTATTTCATAATCAAATCCAAGAAGTTTTGTTACCCATTTTTGCTGCTCGGGGGAAGATATCTTCTGCTCCAAGAGATATTTTAGGCTTTTATGGCCGGTCTTGATTTGAAAGTATCGCCTGATCAAGTACGATCTCCACCTCGTTGCTGCGTGCACAATGGCGAGCATCTCCTTATCATATGTTAACATGTTTCGATAGGGGGGAGACAATATCTTGCTAATGTATATGAGTGGTCGACCATCTTGCATGAGAACGTCTCCCATTCTGTCTCCAGATGCATCGGCCTTAATGATGAAGGATCGGTTGAAATCTAGTAGCGTTAGCACCGGCGTCGTCGTTATGGCTGCCTTAAGTTTGTCGAAGGCAGTGGAGGCTCTGTCCGACCATTGAAAGACATCTTTTTCCAATAAGAAAGTAAGTGGTGCACTGATCTTTCCATAGTTTTTCACGAACTTACGGTAGTAGCCTGTTAAACCCAAAAAGCCATTAGCAATTTTATGTTCCACGGGGTCAGCCGGTTTTGCATTGCTCCAATTTTGAAGGGGTCTACTGCCACACCTTCCTCTGATATGATATGCCCAAGATATTCCACCTTCTTATGAAGAAAGCAAAAATTCATAGTGGTTGTTGTGTGTTCAAAAGGTGGTTTTCGGTATGTCTTCTTCGCATACTCGTATTTGATGATACCCGGATCGAAGGTCCAGCTTTGTAAAGATTTGTGCTCCCTTAGCAACTCATCTACTACTAGAATAGGGTATTTATCCTTGATGGTTATGCCATTGAGAGCTCGGTAATCAACACATAATCGACATATTCCATCCTTCTTTCGTATGAGGAGCACCGATGAAGAGTAGGGGCTGCAACTTGGCCGAATAACTCCTGTTTTGAGCATCTCTTTTACAATCCTTTCTATTTCATCCTTCTGGAGATGTGTATATTGATATGGCTGAGCATTTGCTGGAGATTTTCCTGGAAGAATCATTATACAATGATCATGCCGACGGGTAAGAGGTAGGTTGCGCGGTTCGTCAAATATATCCGAAAATTCAACAAGCAAAGGAAGTAGATTTGTTTCTTCAAATTTTGTTGGCTCTCCCTTAGTTTGTTGCTCAAGTTGTACTAAAAAGGTGCTGCATGCTTTATGCAAAACCTTCTCTATTTGTTGTGTGCAAATCGTCGTTACGGCGCCCTCACGTTTCCCGTGCAATATCACCTGTTTCTCCTTACTGTAAAATTTTATAATTAGTTGCATAAAATTCTAAGAAATATCACCTAATGTCATCAACCGTTTAATTCTGAGTATGGCCTCATGATCATCAAGAGGGAGGAGGAAGAAATCTGCAATTATCTCTTAGTCCTGCAACAACAGTTTCACCTGCGGGCACCTATGTTCACACTTCAAAATCCGTCCGTTGAGACCTTAACGACAAACCTGCTGCAATTCTCAATAGGTAAGTTCATATAGACAGCAACCTTACTGTTTAGGAAGTTATTAGTGCTGCCCGTGTCGATGAGAACAGTAATCGGTTGTTGTTTGAGAAGGCCTCCAACTTTCATCGTTTGTGGGATTAAGTAGCCAACTAGTGTATGTACCGTAAATTTGGTCGGTTGTGGCTCTTCTTCTGCATCTTCTTCTTCATGTTCAAGGCTCTCTTTTGGATGTTCAATAACCTCTTCTTCTATCGGTTCAATCATAAGAAGTCCCCCTTTACTACAGCGATGCTCACGGCTCCACGGCTAATCACAATGCCAACATAACCCCTTTGCATATCGCTCCCGAAGCTCTTCTCTTGTTAACCTCTTTGGTGTAGGGACTTGGTCGAAAGTAGGGGGGGCTAAGGGCTTCAATATTACTAGTTGAGGAGCGACCCTAGTCCTCCGAGCTTCATGGTTCAATTGCTCCTCTTGATGTCGTGCGAAAGAGATGGCTGCCATAAGGGTATACGGTTGTCGCGCTTTAACTTCTCCTCGGATCTCCGGCTTCAAGCCCTCAATGAAGGTTCTCAATAGCTGTTTTTGAGACCAATCATGAGTTTGATTAGATAACCTTTCAAACCTAGTTTGGTACTCCTGAATGGTAGAGGTTTGTCGGATCTTTGCTAGTTGTCCGTCAATATTCTCGTAATCAGTTGGTCTGAAGCGGATCAGCAGTCCTTCTTTGAATTGTCGCCATGAAAGGACTCCATAAGTATGTTCAAACCAGTCAAACCACTGTATAGCATCCCCTTCAAGATATATAGCTGCAATTTTCACAATAGATACATCCGCGATTTTATGGTACCGAAAATATCGCTCCGCACGCGAGATCCAACCAATTGGGTCTCCTTCTTCCCATCTAGGGAAGTCCACTCTCATGCATGGATAGTTGGGGTTGGTCATAGAGCTTCCCCTCTCTTGGAAGTCATATCTTTAGGCTTGGTGTGATTGGGCAAAGCTCTCTCCTTGGTGTAATTGGGTCTCCTTCTTCCCATCTAGGGAAGTCCACTCTCATGCATGGATAGTTGGGGTTGGTCATAGAGCTTCCCCTCTCTTGGAAGTCATATCTTTAGGCTTAGTGTGATTGGGCAAAGCTCTCTCCTTGATATGATTTCTTCGGGCTTAGTGGTCGGCCCAATCTGAGTTCGGTAAAGAGTGTCCGAATCTTATCCCCCATTCGCGCCTCCAAGGCTTTGAATTTAGCATTGATTGCCTCCTTAGATGCCATAGTATATGCCTCCAAATCTATGATGTTAATATATCTCTCTAAAGGCATGTATAGGTTGAGAGAAGTGATGGTCGAAAGGGTTGGTGGATCGGTGGATGTAGGCTACGATTTAGGCTTGTTTTGTGGCAGTTTTGGGTGCAGTTTGAGGGTGTGGTTTAGTGGAGTTTTAGGGCTGTGGATGAAAGTTTTGGATCTATGGTAGATGGCAGCAAAGGTTTGATAGAAATCATTGGAAGTTGCAGCAAGTATGTGCTGTCTTGTAAGAGTAGAATTGTCGTCGAAGAAACAATGGTTTCTCGATGTAATTTCTACCAAAAACTTAAGAGAATTGAGGAGGGAATTGATAGCAAAATTACAGATTATATGACAGCAAGGATGTCTAATTTAATCAAGAGAATTTCAGCAGTATAACAACAAGAAAATTGGTGCAAGTTGCGATAGCAGAATTATCGTCGAAAAATTTCAGCGGGTTACGACAAAAATTTGCAGCAACACAAAATTATTTTTAGAGACGAATTCCGTAATATATCAATCTTAGATGGAAGCCAAGATGATCTATGAAGTGTATAAGAAATTTCATTCAAAAAAGATTGCAAATAGATGGGTTAAGGCAACAATATGCCGCTGAAATATTTTGCAGCACAGATTTTTAAGTATAGCAGATTGGACGTAAAAGATTAGTGGTTTATATTGAGAATTTTTTGATGAAACCAAAGGGAAATCCACTGTTAGGAAGTGTCAAAGCTATCATAAAAATTTTGTAGAGATTTGGATAGAAACAATATAGTATCAAGATCAAACAAACAGTGCTATGCGGCTGAAATTTTACAGTGCAGATTTTCAAGTATAGCAGATTAGACGTAAAAGATCAATGGTTTATATTGAGAATTTTTTGAAAAAACAAAAGGAAAATCTGCTGTTAGGAAGTGTCAAAGATGTCATAAAAATTTCATAGAAATTTGGATAGAAAAAGCACAGTAGCAAGATCAAACAGATGGTACTATGCGGCTGGAATTCTGCAATGTATCTTTCGTCGTAGAGATAAAAATTTTGTGATGAAAGGTTTATGCAGTAATATAGGAACAGTTTTTTTTTTTTGTATTTTCGAATAAGGATAACTAAATTGCAGCAGCAGTAAGGTAGGAAACCAGAACCTGTTGCAATTCACGGGGAGATCAAAGGATGATCCACGGTGGTGGAGATGATGGCGGAATTCGGCGACGATCTTTTAAGCAATTGTGGGAATTGCTTTGGGCGGTTGTGGAGGGCTGATGGATGGCAGTGGAAGGGCAGCAAGATGCCAAGAACGCTGCTCTGATATGAATGACTTTGGTATTGTTTCTGGACTTCAGTTAAATCATGCAAAAAATAAAGTATATATGAGCCCTTACGTTGAGGATAAGGTCTTTATTGCACAAACTTTGGGGGTTAGTGAGGGAAGCTTGCCAGTTCCTTATTTGGGTCTCCCGCTCATATCCACAGGCATTCACAAAATCCACTATCAGCCTATCTTGCAAAAAATAAAGAATAGAATTTCTTCTTGAAAAAATAGGTTTCTATCAAAAGCAGGACGACTCGAACTCATCCGTTCGGTATTGCACTCCTACTCTATATATTGGTGTAATGCATTTCTTCAGCCTGTTGGACTTCTCCAAGATATTGAACAGTTATTAATGAACTTCTTCTGGAATAGCACAAATGATAAAGCAATGCATATGGTAAATTGGGATAGCATTTGCAAACCGAAAGATAAAGGGAGGTTAAATTTTTTTTTTTTTTTTTTTATAAGTAAAAGTAAATTGATTATGTGTAAAGTTTCTACAAATAGCTTTATCTATACAAGTCATAGACAAAGCCAAGTAACTCATAGAGTGCGAATGCGATAGTTATGACTACACATGCTGTAGACTATAACTACCTGTGGGTATATTATTTGGCATTATTCCCAAGATCTTTAGCTAATAGCAAAATTAAATTTGATAAAAATATCTTTTTCTCTTCGGGTGAAGTGCTCGGTTTTGAGATCATGCTCCATACAGGATCTTGAGTCTCTAATAATCTCTTTCAAGAGCTGAGCATTGTTTGTGTGTTGACATTCAAAGATTCTATTACATCTCTCCTTCCACATCCACCAAATAGCGCATCTGAAAGTAACCTTTGCCAGTTGTGTAAGTGGCCCTTTTCTTGAGAAACATTGCATAAGGTCGCTTAGTTCTTGGTGCAAGTTTGGTTGCGACAGTCTATTGAGTTCAAATCGCTGGAGAATCTCCTTCCATATCCATTTTGTATAAGCACAAGCAAAATAGAGGTGGTCAACAGTTTCTTCTTGTTGCAAACAAAGGGAGCATCGGTTAACATGATAGATACCTCTTCTTTTCATATTGTCTATTGTAGGTAGTTTATTGAGAAGGGCCTACCATATACATAAGGAGTGTCTTTGTGATCCCGGTCGATCCCATGTCCAACTGCTTGGGACCCACTTGTTATTTCTTTGCCTAATTTGATTCCATGCGGATGTGGCACTAAATTTGCCATTGTCAAGAGGCCAAATAAGTATATCTAAAGAGTTGTTCCTGATTAGAATAGCTATGATAGTCGGCCAAAGTGATAACATTTCGGGAGAAATAGGATTAGGGAGACACCAGGTACCGTTAGCAATGAACTCGGAAACCTTCCAATCTTTGGGAGCCCCAAGATCTTTTCGTATTCTGTCGCCATATAATTGAAATATACTCTTCCCATTCACCCAAGGATCGTACCACATATTAGTACTAGTTCCAGAAGAGATTGCATAAGAAATGTGTTTGATTAGCCAATTCCTTGCCTTTAAAATTCCTTTCCAAACTGCAGAGTGATATGTTCTTGTTGAAATTTTCCAGATTGATTCCTTTGAAAGATACCTAGCAGAAACCCATTGTGACCATAAGGAACATTTATTTTGCAAAAGATCCCACAATTGTTGTACCAGGCATGCTTGATTCCAATCTCTAGTATTTCTCAAGTTTAGCCCCCCTTCATCTTTCGGTTTGCAAATGCTATCCCAATTTACCATATGCATTGCTTTATCATTTGTGCCATTCCAGAAGAAGTTCATTAATAACCGTTCAATATCTTAGAGAAGTCCAACAGACAGAAGAAATGTATTACACCAATATATAGAGTAGGAGTGCAATACAGAACGGATGAGTTCGAGTCGTCCTGCTTTTGATAGAAGCCTATTTTTCCAAGAAGAAATTCTATTCTTTATTTTTTGCAGGATAGGCTGACTGTGGGTTTTGTGAATGCCTGTGGATATGAGCGGGAGACCCAAATATTGATAGACCTTATCCTCAACGTAAGGGCTCATATATAGTTTACTTTTCGCATGATTTAACTGAAGTCCAGAAACCATACCAAAGTCATTCATAATAGTAGCCAGGTTATTAACTGAAGTTGGATCATTCTGGAGAAAGATAAGTAAATCTTCTGCAAATGTTATATGTGATATATAAATAGAGCCAGCATTGGGTACCTTAATGCTGCCATTTAAGACTGCATGTTCCAACATACAGCTAAGTCCTTCCATCGCAATAGTAAAGAGATACGGAGAGAATGGATCACCTTGTCGGATGCCATTCGTGCTCCCAAAAAAACCAATAGGTGAGCCATTAAAGAGTATCGAAAACTGTGGAGTTTCCAGGCAAGATTGAATCCAATTAACCCATTGCTGTGAGAAGTTCATATCGAGGAGCATCTTATAGATAAATTTCCTATTAACTGAATCAAAGGCTTTCCGTAAATCAGCTTTAAAACATATTTTTGTCCCTCTTGCTTTTGAATGTAAATCTTTGACCAAGTCATTAGCAAGCAAAATGTTGTGATGTATACTTCTCCCTTTGATGAAAGCAGCTTGATTTGGGCTAATGATCTTGTGTATTACCTTTTGCATTCTATTTGCTAATACTTTGGAGATGATCTTGTAAATAAAGTTGCATAATGATATGGGTCAATAGTTCTCTAGTGAATCAGCCCCTGCATTCTTCGGAATTAAAGAAATAAAGGTGCAATTCATCTCTCTAAGAATATGACCTGAAGAGAAAAAATGTTGGCAAGCCTTGATCACATCATTTCCAATAATAGACCAAGCAGTTTGGTAAAATTCAGCTGGAAATCCATCTGGACCTGGGCTTTTGTGCTTTGGTGACTTAAAGACAACACATACAATTTCGTCGTTAGTAATTGGGGCATTGAGGATTGAAATAGGTTCCGAATCAAGTTTTCTAGTCGGCTCCACATGAATGTTATTAGTTTTCCTAGCTTGATTGAGTAAGGAATAAAAAAATTGCTTTGTGTGGGCTTTAACCTCATCTAAATTCTCAATAAGATTATCATCTTTGTCTCTGCATTTGCTGATACGGTTAACAGCCCTTCGAGTAGCAATTGAAGCATAGAAAAATTTAGTATTGGAATCCCCTAGTGTAAGCCAATGCTGTCGAGACTTCTGCTTTGTAAAACTTTCCTCCTGTTTTAAGGCTTGCATGAAGTTATTTCTGGCTTCTGTCTCTTTGTAGATAATATTCTCATCATTTGGCTGAAGTTGCAGCTCATGTTGCAATGACATTAGTTCCTTCCTGCAAAATTGAACTATGGTGGTAATATTGCCAAAGGTATTTGTATTCCACTCCTTTAGTGCTGCTTTATAGGCTTTGAGCTTTTGACATAAGATGTAAGGGGGGGATCCATACACATTAACATTCCAAGCAGATCTGATAACATCAAGAAATTGAGGATGAGTACTCCACATGTTAAAGAATCTAAACGGTTTCTTGCCTCTTGGTGTCGCTTTGTCTGCATGTATATACATTAAAGAATGGTCAGAAAACAAAGGAGTACCATACTCAAGAAGTGAATCTGGGTAAACTGTTAACCATTCATGATTAATCAAACACCTATCAAGTCGAGCCATTATTTTTCTGTTAGCAGCACCTTGATTACTCCAGGAGAGCCAATTACCCACAGATTTCATATCAAACAAAGCTGCAGTGTTAATGTAATCATTAAAACTTTGAAGCTGGCTTTCTGAAAGTTGTCTACCCCCCTCTTTTTCATTTGTGTACCGAACAGTATTAAAGTCTCCAAGAACAATCCAAGGTACATTGAGACAGCCATTTGCAATATTAGTCAGGTCAGACCAAAGAGTATTTCTTTCTTGCATACTATTTGAAGCATATATACCAATGAAATTGAATTGACAGTCATTCTTTTTGTCCTCTACCTTAAGTTGAATGAATTGATCAGTAGCAGAAATAAACCAAGCATTAATAGAGTTAGGATGCCATAAGACCCATATTCTACCAAAAGTTTCATTTGAGTCATTGGTAAACAGTTTTGCGTCTGGCCATATTAAATTCTTTTGAGCTTGAACGCGCGATTGTTTAATTTTCGTTTCTACTAGAATAACAATATCACATGCGGCAGACTTGATTATTCTGTTGAGCTCCCGACATTTCTCCGGCTTATTAAGTCCGCGAACATTCCAACATGTTATCTTCATCAGTAATAAAGAAATGAAAAGGTGGTAAGGTATTCATCCTACGACTTTGGATGGACTGTACCATCCTTTTTCTTATCCTTCGGTTTTGTATTTTCCTCCCGCACAATATCCTTACCTTTTATGGCTTTATTTCTATATTTATCCACTTCATCTACAGCTTGCAGATTTTTAAACTTTAAAATACCTTGAATCATGTGGTCTTGATTCGCAGGGTTTGTTGAAGCATGATAAGATTGTTGCAGCACAATTTCCTGGATAGTACTTGTTGGAGTAGCTTGGCTAGAGAGGTTTGTTGGGGCATGAGTTTGTTGAGACAGAATATCCTTGTTGGCGATGTTTGTTGTGGCCTGAGTTTGTTGAGGAAGAATATCCTTGCTGGCGAGATTTGTTTGGGCCTGAGTTTGTTGAGTTATTGTGGACGGATCCAATAATATTGGAAGAGATAAAGTTCCTGACTTATGTTTCTCCTGTCCACTAGTACCAAGGGAAACCTCTGTTGTGGAAGGCTCCGACATTATAGGAAGAGATATAATTTTGGATTTGTCCTTCTATCCGCGGTGCTGTCCTTGCGAGTCGGAATGCTCAATAGTCTTCACCACCATCGGTGCTACTGCCATTAGAGAAGACTCGCTTTGTTGCGGAGGCACTTGACGTGGTCGATAGACCTTTGTGATTTGTTTTGGAGTTTGCTGACAAGCTCCATTTGCATGACCAAAAGATAAGCAATGCTGACATCGTTGTGGCTTCCAGGAATATGAGACATGTACCTTCCGAGTGTTCCCGTCAAGATCACGATAGAAAACCTCATTTGGAAGATCTTCGTCAGAAGAAACCAGTACACATGCTCGTGCAAATTCTAATCTCGTCTGAGCAGCTGTTGCTTTGTCGATGTAGAGTGGCTGTCCCAGAGTGCTGCATAACTTTGCAATAAAACGTCGACTCCAAAGATGTAGAGGAAGACCTTGAAAGGATACCCATAATGGAATAGATTGTAGGCTATCTAACTCCAAACGGACATCAGGAGACCAGCGTCGTAGGATCATTGGATGGCCGCGAATAGTCCAGAATCCTTCGAGGACCCGTTGTAAATCTTCTTCAGAGTATAGCTTGCAAACAAAGAATCCGTTCTCCAGCATATGAAGATCAAATGACGATATTCCCCATCGAGTTTTGATAAATGAGGATAGTGGGAAATATGATGTTTTGAGACCTACCACATATCCAACAATCGCCATAGACCATGTCTCAATAAGCTCTGCTGAATCAGCAGTCTCGTATACAGTAATCTTCTTATCAGCCTGAACTTCTGGAGTAAAGAATTCCAAGCTTAGATCCGGACTTCCAACCGAAGCCTTGAAGAGGCTAGTCCAAGGTCTAGGGTCACTGGAAATGAGGGCAGGCTACCGCGATCTAGAGAAATACTAGAGAAATACTAGAGATTGGAATCAAGCATGTCTGGTACAGTAATTGTGGGATCTTTTACAAAACAAATGTTCCTTATGGTCACATTGGGTTTCTGCTAGGTATCTTTCAAAGGAATCAATCTGGGAAATTTCAACAAGAACATACCACTCTACAGCTTGGAAAGGAATTTTAAAGGCAAGGAATTGGCTAATCAAACACATTTCTTATGCAATCTCTTCTGGAACTAGTACTAATATGTGGTACGATCCTTGGGTGAATGGGAAGAGTATATTTCAATTATATGGCGACAGAATACGAAAAGATCTTGGGGCTCCCAAAGATTGGAAGGTTTCCGAGTTCATTGCTAACGGTACTTGGTGTCTCCCTAATCCTATTTCTCCCGAAATGTTATCACTTTGGCCGACTATTATAGTTATTCCAATCAGGAACAACTCTTCAGATATACTTATTTGGCCTCATGACAATGGCAAATTTAGTGCCACATCCGCATGGAATCAAATTAGGCAAAGAAATAACAAGTGGGTCCCAAGCAGTTGGACATGGGATCGACCGGGATCACAAAGACATTCCTTATGTACATGGCAAGCTCTTCTCAATAAACTACTTACAATAGACAATATGAAAAGAAGAGGTATCTATCATGTTAACCGATGCTCCCTTTGTATGCAACAAGAAGAAACTGTTGACCACCTCTATTTTGCTTGTGATTATACAAAATGGATATGGAAGGAGATTCTCCAGCGATTTGAACTCAATAGACTGCCGCAACCAAACTTGCACCAAGAACTAGGCGACCTCATGCAATGTTTCTCAAGAAAAGGGCCTCTCACACAACTGGCAAAAGTTGCTTTCAGATGCGCTATTTGGTGGATGTGGAAGGAGAGATGTAACAGAATCTTTGAATGTCAACACACAAACAATGCTCAGCTCTTGAAAGAGATTATTAGAGACTCAAGATCCTGTATGGAGCAAGATCTCAAAACGGAGCACTTTACCGAAAGAGAAAAAGATATTTTTATCAAATTTAATTTTGCTATTAGCTTAAGATCTTGGGAATGATGCCAAATTATGTACCCACAGGTAGTTTCGATATATCTGGATAAATATTTTCTATGTTATCTATAATTAGGAGTTATAGTCTACAGCATGTGTAGTCATAACTATCGCATTCGCACTCTATGAGTTACTTGGCTTTGTCTATGACTTGTATAGATAAAGCTATTTGTAGAAACTTTACACATAAACAATTTACTTTTACTTACCAAAAAAAATATATGTTTATTACTTACTAAGCTTTGTAGCTCACTCTATTGTTATATAAAATTTTCAAATTAACTTATGGATAAGTCTTGTTAATTATTATGTTATTGTATATAAGTATATTTTGTATGTAATAAAGTGTTATTGATATAGTGTAAAAGCTTGAATGTAATATCCTCACGAAGCATAATACAATCAAAGAATCTAAAATATGTGACCTTGTGGTGACTTTATAACATGTTGTAAAAATGTGAAACCTTGTGCTCTAAAATGCTTACATGTAAATTATTAGTGGAAAAGTCATCTAATTCTATATAACAAAATGCTTACATGTAAATTATTAGTGGAAAACTCATCTAATTCTATATAACATTTTTATCCCTTCTCACTTCCAATGCAGGGCTAGTAAAAAACATCACAATTAATTCATAGTCACAGGGTCTTGTCCATTGCAAACATGTCCTCTTTTTTTGGTAAGTAAAAGTAAATTGATTATGTGTAAAGTTTCTACAAATAGCTTTATCTATACAAGTCATAGACAAAGCTAAGTAACTCATAGAGTGCGAATGCGATAGTAATGACTACACATGCTGTAGACTATAACTACCTGTGGGTACATTATTTGACATCATTCCCAAGATCTTTAGCTAATAGCAAAATTAAATTTGATAAAGATATCTTTTTCTCTTCGGGTGAAGTGCTCGGTTTTGAGATCATGCTCCATATAGGATCTTGAGTCTCTAATAATCTCTTTCAAGAGCTGAGCATTGTTTGTGTGTTGACATTCAAAGATTCTATTACATCTCTCCTTCCACATCCACCAAATAGCGCATCTGAAGGTAACCTTTGCCAGTTGTGTAAGAGGCCCTTTTCTTGAGAAACATTGCATAAGGTCGCCTAGTTCTTGGTGCAAGTTTGGTTGCGGCAGTCTATTGAGTTCAAATCGCTGGAGAATCTCCTTCCATTTCCATTTTGTATAATCACAAGCAAAATCACAAGCAAAATAGAGGTGGTCAACAGTTTCTTCTTGTTGCAAACAAAGGGAGCATCGGTTAACATGATAGATACCTCTTCTTTTCATATTGTTTATTGTAGGTAGTTTATTGAGAAGGGCCTGCCATGTACATAAGGAGTGTCTTTGTGATCCCGGTCGATCCCATGTCCAATTGCTTGGGACCCACTTGTTATTTCTTTGCCTAATTTGATTCAATGTGGATGTGACACTAAATTTGCCATTGTCATGAGGCCAAATAAGTATATCTGAAGAGTTGTTCCTGATTGGAATAGCTATGATAGTCGGCCAAAGTGATAACATTTCGGGAGAAATAGGATTAGGGAGGCACCAGGTACCATTAGCAATGAACTCGAAAACCTTCCAATCTTTGGGAGCCCCAAGATCTTTTCGTATTCTATCGCCATATAATTGAAATATACTCTTCCCATTCACCCAAGGATCGTACCAAATATTAGTACTAGTTCCAGAAGAGATTGCATAAGAAATATGTTTGATTAGCCAATTCCTTGCCTTTAAAATTCCTTTCCAAGCTGCAGAGTGGCATTCCGTCACTTCAAGAAATTTTGTTAGCAATCAATTCTTTGTAGCCATTGATATGCAAACTAGAGGAAAAAGAAGCCAGAAATGTATCCTCTTTCTGGCGGTTCATACCAGTGACCCGTAGTAGTCATCTTAATATGGTTCCCAACAAAGAATGCAGGGTTACTCGATGTCATGTCAGAATAAAAAAAAAAAGATGGCCATCTTAATATAGCCATCTTTGTAGCTATGAACCTGTTTGCCTTGATGAGTCCAGGCTCAAATATCAAGCTGGACCACAGAGGTACATAAACCAAGTGGTCATGAATCTCATTCTTGTTCAATCCACAAAAAGGCATTGCTATTGCAGTCCAAAGAAACAAACAACTGACCTGGTGATAGACATTGGTCATGTACTTAGACTGGATTGAATCTAGAAGTTAGAAATAAGCTGTATACTGGAATTGTGTACAAGGGAGGACAGTTAAGTGAGGTACCAGTACTTTCTAGTAATTCTCTGATAACATCAATGCACTTAATTTGGATGACTTAATTAGTTAAAGAGTATCATCTGGATTTGTGACCATGTTTGAGTTATCAATGTGAATCTAAGATAGGTAAATGACTCAAAATATGGATGTACACTCTTCTTACAACATTTCACGATTTTGTTTCTAGCGGCCTCAACTAACAAGCTAGAGACATAGTTCACGATTGGCTGATAAAGCAACATAGTTATTTGAAAATTGTCACTGTTGTCTTCTGCAAATTATTTGATAAATTGCCATCATTCGTGTCATTGAATCACTACACAGTAAAGGCCAACCAAGTCACTAAGCTACATGACCTGTAAGATAAGCGGTCGGAAGGATGAAATATACATGATAATATATGTAACTCTGCCACGTTATGAGAAGATAAGGCCATACCTTGTGGGCATTGAAGGTTGTTAGCTCGAGCTTGTTCCAGTCATGTGTCGAAGGCTTGAAATAGTGTGGATCTGCACCTGGATTTGTGATGGTGTGTGCAGGTCTATATTGCACTTAAAACCAAGAGATGCACTTTCAATTGTGGCTCTCCACTTAAATGAATAATCAATACAATGTAATGCACAAAGTCCATAAAGAATTACAAATCAACCGAAGGAGTATAAGTTAAATAACCACATCAAACATTGGTTCTACCAGAATTGCATACAACTATTTTAATACTTCATGACCAGTTCACCTACCACATCGTAACAAATAGGAAGGCAAAAAGGATCAAAGCAAGCACAATCTATCATTCAACTTGGTACCAAGATTATAAGCTACTTGATTCTTTGTTTTCATGTACTATGACAAGATTTTTGCGACACTAATTTATACATTATGAAGGCCATGCTTGACTGAATTCTTGAAAAGTGTTATGTCATGAGACTATCTTTCTTTGTGTTTAGTCAGATTTCACATGCATAACCCTCATAATGATCAGCATCATCTGAGCTGAGCCCTTTCAGCCATCAGAAGCAAGAATATATTGAAAGAAATGACCACTTCATGCCAGCTAGCTAAAATTGAGAGGGCACAAGTGCTTGCATTCTCTTTGTCATCTGATCAAGCTCCTCCATCATGTCTAACTTCTTAGTTCGCACTAGAAACCCCTCCAACACCCGGAAGGCCCTCTCAGATGGAACTCTCCCTCTATCCACCACTTGTTTAAAACACTTGTAGGCCTCCACCACATTTCCTTTGCAACATAGTGCTGTCACCAAAGAATCCAATGCATGCCTATGAGGACAAAATCCCTTCTCCACTAGATAATTCCACAAGCTCAAACCCAAATCAGCCCTGCTGTTCTCGCAGAATACCTTCATGAGCAGCATTACTGTACGTGTCCTTGGCACAAAGTTCTTCTCAACCATCCTTTTATAGAGCTTCCAAAACCCCTCTAGATCCTCATACTTCTTCATGCCACACAACAGCGTATAATAACTCACATCATCAAGCTGAATTGCCTTCTCCATCTCTTCCATAATCTCCAAAGCAGACCTAAGATTCCCCACCCTTACAAACGAGCCCATCAATGCATTATAAGCCCCTCTGTCAGGAACCAGTCCTCTTGCGACCATTTCATCAAACAACCTACGGGCATGCATTGGGTTCTTTGCAATGCCAGAACCATGAATCAAAGTGGTAAAGCTTTTGACCGTAGGTGAGCAATTATTCTTCGCCATCTCATCCAGAAGCCCCAAAGCATCAAAAAATCGCATTTTCTTGCAGTAGGCATCCATTCTAATGCAATAAGTTACTGCATCAGGTTCAAACCCCCGGATCATCATGTCATGATAGAAAAGATCGAACGCGACAAGATTCTGGGACTCCTTGAAGCCCAGAAGTAGGGTGTTGAGTGTCCGAGAGTTGGGTGGGAACCGGGAGTGAAACCTCCGGAAGATGGCACGAGCCTCGGAAACCCGCCCCTGGGTGCAGTAGGCTCTTAACAGCGCATTGAACTCGTCAAAGCTGAAGGAGAGACCGGCGGCGGCCCAGGCCCTCTCGGCGCGGTCGAAGGCATCGAGCGTTTCGTCGAAAGTTCGGAACTTTGCGTGGCGGGAGAGGAGCACGGCGAGGGACTTGGGGGTCAGGAGGGCAGGCTGGGATCTGGCGACGTCATCGATGAGCTCGAAGGCGGCGTCGAAATGGCGGGCGCGGGTGAGAATGTGGAGAATGGTGGCGAAGGCGGAGGAGGAAGGAGGGTGATCGCGGTGGCCGCGTAGGGAGAGGCGGAAGAGGTAGAGGGCTTTGGGGGCGGCGGCGTGGGCGGCAAAGAGGCGGAGGAGGAGGGAGTCGACGAGAGGGGAGGAAAGAAAGGGAGTCGGGATGTGGTGGCGAAGGACGGGGATGGGCTGGTCGTTGATGAGCTTGGCGAGGTCGTCGACGGAAGCGGCGATGGAGGAGGACGAGGGATTACCGGAGGTGAAGGCGGAGGCGGAGAAAGATGAGGAAGAAAGGAGCTGATGGCCCGGGCGAGGAAGAAAGGCGGAAACTTTTAGATTCATTGCGAAGCGCAATTGCAGTCTACCGAGAGTCGAGGAAACTTTGTAGCATTCGCAACTACTAATTAAAACAAGTCATTTTATTAAAGCTAGTCGCGACGTGTCACAAACGTAATAAAAAACGTTTTAGATAATCCCGAAAATATTTTCTTTAGGGAGGTACCTCATCTTTTTATATATTTCTTAAAACTTATTTTTATTTTTTATAATTTTTAAAATATCTTCTGACTAATTACCATTAAATATGTCTAAACAAGTCATATGAGCAGTTTTATTTAAGGCCGTAACATGTTGGGTGATCCCGAAAATATTTTCTTTAGGCTAAGAGGTGTCCCATTTTTTTATATATTTTTTAAAAATTATTTTTATTTTTTATATTTTTAAAATATCTTCTGACTAATTATCATAAAATATACTATAAAACAAGTCATATGAACAGTTTTATTAAAGTTAGAGTCATGACATGCCACAAACGTAATAAAAAGAATATTTTGAGTGATCCTGAAATTATTTTCTTGAAGCTAAGAGGAGCCCCATCTTTTTATATATTTCTTAAAAAATATTTTTATTTTTTTATAATTTTGAAATACCTCCTAACTAATTACCATGAAATATGTCGTAAAACAAGTCATATGAGTAGTTTTATTAAAGCTAGAGCCATGACATGTCACAAACACAATAAAAAGAACGTTTTAGGCGATCCTAAAAATATTTTCTTTAGGCTAAGAGGTACCTTTTTTTATATATTTCTTAAAAGTTATTTTTATTTTTTATAATTTTTGAAATACCTTCTGACTAATTATCATAAAATATACTGTAAAACTAATCGTATGAGCAGTTTTATTAAAACTAGAGCCATGATATGCCACAAATGCAATAAAAAGAACGTTATGGGTGATCCCGAAAATATTTTTTTTAGGCTAAGAGGTGTGACTGACACCTAATGTATTACAATCTTCTCATATGGATCTTACTAATGCTATGATATTTTTTTCAGCCCATAATGTTACCTCATAGTTTTTAACTCAACCCACTCAAATATGATAGCTCATAAGTGTTGAATCTCAGATTTTGATGATGAAATCAATTGATAGTGGTTATGATCTGATCTGCGTTTTGAGTGACACAAGAAGCTTCGAACATGGAGAGACAATGAAAGTAGGAAGAATCATGTTAGGATGGAGTGGAGCATATCAGTGTTACGATCAGGGTCGGCACTAAGAGGGGGGGGGATGAATTAGTGCAGCGGTAAAATCATGATGGTTTAAAAACTTTCGTACGATAAAATCGTTTCTGACATAAAACTGTTTTTGGAAGCTTAACTTAAATTGAAAGCATACGGAAGTATAGTTGATGTAAAGTAATGGAGGCAGTTTGTAGTTAAGATAAATAGTAGAAAGTAAATGCAAATCGAGATTGAGAGTGGTTCGGTCAATTTTGACCTACATCCACTTTTGGCTTTCTCCTCCGACGAGGCCACCGACTTCCACTAGAGGCCTTCCTGTTAGAACCCTTACAGATTCTAAACTTGAGGTTGATCTCTTTAGGGGATCGGCCTCCTTGGAACTCTATAGGGGTTCCTCCCTCCAAGTTGCTGCTCAAAGGCTGCAGAAAAGATTCATCTATTGCTTATGAAAAGAGAAGGAATACATGGCTATTTATAGGGCTCTTAAACCCTAACTCCTAATAGGACTCCTACTTAAGACTTACTCTTACTTCTAACCAACTCCTAATAGGACTCCTACTCAAGACTCCTATTCCCTTACAACTCCTAATTCTTCTCTAAGGAAAAACCTTCTACATGAATGTCCCTCTCAATTAGGACTCTCCAAGCTAGAGTCCTAACAGACCCGCCCTCTTCAAATAAGCCTTGTCCTCGAGGTTGATGATTCATGAATTCTAGGAATTTGATCTTCAAGTCGTCATAGTTCTCCCAAGTGGCATCTTCTATGGGTAGGTTCGCCCACTGTATTAGGACTTCATTAGTGGGTCATCGTCGTCGAGTCACGATCCGTCGATCAATAATGGCACTTGGCTGGGTCTGGAGTTCTCTTTGGGTAGTCATATTTAGTGGGTGGCTTTGGGCTGTCTCCAAGCACCTATTTAAAACTTCCGTCTGGCTATTGGTTTGTGGGTGATATGTCGTACTCCTTTTCAATTTAGTACCCTGCATATGGAATAATTTTGTCCAAAATCTGCTCTTGAAGATGCAAGTATAATTTATCACAAGCACAATGTGTCCCTTATAGCATAATTCTTTTGAGTCCCGATTGTAATGAGCCACGAAGCTTGGTGCTTCCTCTAATTTTTTTTGTATCTTACTGGTCTCCGAATCTTCTTGCCATTCCATCTTAATATCCTCAAGGAAGTTGCTGGTCGGAAGTGAAATGGCTGAAACTTCTGCTTGCTCGGATAGCTACGAAAGCGCATCTGCAAGAACATTCTCTTTCTCCTTTTTGTAAGTTATTTCATAATCAAATCCAAGAAGTTTTGTTACCCATTTTTGCTGCTCTGGGGATGATATCTTTCGCTCCAAAAAGTACTTGAGGCTTTTATGGTCGGTTTTAATTTGAAATCGTCGACCAATCAAGTAGGGTCTCCACCTCGTTGCTACGCGCACAATAACGAGCATCTTCTTATCATATGTTAACTTATTTTGATGGGAGGGAGATAATGCCTTGCTAGTGTATGCGAGTGATCGACCATCTTGCATAAAAATGGCTCCAATTCCGACTCCAGATACATCAGCCTCGATAATGAAGGGTCGGTTGAAATATGGTAGTGTTAGCACCGGCGTCGTCGTCATGACTGCCTTAAGTTTGTCGAAGGCAACGGAGGCTCTGTCCGACCATTGGAAGACATCTTTTTTCAATAAGGAAGTATGTGGTGCACTGATCTCTCTATAGTTTCTCACGAACTTACAGTAGTAGCCTGTTAAACCCAGAAAGCCATGTAGCAATTTTATGTTCCTCGGGGTTAGTCAGTTTTGCATTGCTCTAATTTTGAAGGGGTATACTGCCACACCTTCCTCTGATATGATATGCTCAAGATATTCCACCTTCTTTTGAAGAAAGCAAAAATTCATAGTGGTTGTTGTGTATTCAAAAGGTGGTTTTCGGTATATCTTCTTCGCATACTCGTATTTGATGATACCTGGATCGAAGGTCCAGCTTTGTGAAGATTTGTGCTCCCTTAGCAACTCATCTACTACTGGAATAGGGTATTTATCCTTGATGGTTATGCCATTGAGAGCTCGGTAATCAACACATAATCGCCATATTCCATCCTTCTTTCGTATGAGGAGCACCGGTGAAGAGTAGGGGCTGCAACATGGCCGAATAACTCCTGTTTTGAACATCTCTTTTACAATCCTTTCTATTTCATCCTTCTGGAGATGTGGATACTGATATGGCTGAGCATTTGCTGGAGATTTGCCTGGAAGAATCGTTATACAATGATCATGCCGACGGGTAAGAGGTAGGTTGTGCGGTTCATCAAATATATCTGAAAATTCAACAAGCAAAGGAAGTAGATTTGGATCTTCAAATTTTGTTAGCTCTCCCTTAGTTTGCTGCTCAAGTTGTACCAAAAAGCCGCTGCATGCTTTACACAAAACCTTCTCCATTTGTTGTGTGCAAATCGTTGTTACGTCGCCCTCACGTTTCCCGTGCAGTATCACCTGTTTCTCCTTACTGTAAAATTTTATAATTAGTTGCATAAAATTCCATGAAATATCACCTAATGTCATCAACCATTTAATTCTGAGTATGGCCTCATGATCATCAAGAGGGAGGAGGAAGAAATCTGTAATTATCTCTTGGTCCTGCAGCAATAGTTTCACCTGTGGGCACCTATGATCACACTTCAAAATCCGTCCGTTGGCGACCTTAACGACAAACCTGCTGCATTTCTAAATAGGTAAGTTCATATGGACAGCAACCTTACTGTTTAGGAAGTTATTAGTGCTGCCCGTGTCGATAAGAACAGTGATCGGTTGTTGTTTGAGAAGGCCTCCAACTTTCATCGTTTGCGGGTTTGAGTAGCCAGCTAGTGTATGTACCGTAACTTCGGTCGGTTGTGGCTCTTCTTCTGCATCTTTTTCTTCATATTCAAGGCTCTTTTCTGGATGTTCAATGACCTCTTCTTCTATTGGTTCAATCATAAGAAGTCTCCCTTTACTATTACGATGCTCACGGCTCCACGGCTCCACGGCTCTTCTATTGGTTCAATCATAAGAAGTCTCCCTTTACTACTATGATGCTCACGGCTCCACGGCTCGTCACAATGCCAACATAACCCCTTCGCATATCGCTCCCGAAGCTCTTCTCTTGTTAACCTCTTTGGTGTAGGGACTTGGTCGACATTAGGGGGGGCTGAGGGCTTCAATATTACTGGTTGAGGAGCGACCCTAGTCCTCCAAGCTTAATGATTCAATTGCTCCTCTTGATGTCTTGGAAAGAGATGGCTGCCATAAGCGTATACGGTTGTCGCGCTTTAACTTCTCCTCGGATCTTCGACTTCAAGCTGTAATATCTCTCACTTTTGAAAATTATTAATAAAGATTTATTTATAAATCGGAGGACCTATATGTAAATATAGAAATTTCAAGGACTAAACTGTTAAGTTGTAAAAAGAAAAAAAGATAAAGGAAAACCGAAAATTCGGTTTTATCCCACCGCCTCCCACGCTCTCTGTTTCTCGAACAGAGAGAGAAGCGGTGGGGCGTGGGTCTGTTTCTCGAACAGGGAGAGGAGCGAGAGGTGGCAGCAGCTAGGGCTGCAGCACCTCTATTTCCTGCAGGTGGAAACAGAGGAGAGGTGTGGGGCGTTCGAAGAGGAGAAGAAGAAGAAGAGGAAGAGAAGAAGAAGAGGAAGCAGGAGAAGAGGTTGTGATGCCTCTGTTCCTGCAGAGGAAACAGAGGAGAGGGTGTGTGTGACGCTGGGGAGGAAAAGGGAAAGAGGAGAAGAAGAGAAGGAGAAGAAGAGGGAAAAGAGAGGGAAGAGGGAGAGGAGCGAGAGGTGGCAGCAACTAGGGCTGCAGCACCTCTGTTTCCTGCAGGTGGAAACAGAGGAGACGTGTGGGGTGTCGGGTAGGAGAAGAGCAGAAGAAGAAGAAGAGGAAGAGAAGAAGAAGGGGAAGCAGGAGAAGAGGTTGTGATACCTCTGTTCCCTGCAGAGGAAATAGAGGAGAGGGTGTGTGTGACACCGGGAAGAAGAAGGGGAGGAAGGAGAAGAAGAGAAGAAGAAGAAAGGAAGGAGAAGGAAGAGGAGAAGGGAAAGAAGTAGCTGCGGCTGCGGCTGTGGCAGCTGCAGCTATGGCAGGGAAAGAGGAAGAGAAAGGAAGAAGGGAAGGAGAGGAAGAAGAGAAGGGAAAGAAGGGGTTGCAGCTGCGGCGATGGCAGCTGCAGTTGGAAGAGAAGAAGGGGAGGAAGGAGAAGAAGAGAAGAAGAAGAAAGGAAGGAGAAGGCAGAGGAGAAGGGGTGGCAGCTGCGGTAGTGGCAGAAGCAGCTGGAAGAGAAGGAGAGGAAGTAGAGCAAGAGAGGAAGAAGAGGCTGCGGTTGTGGTGGCTGCGGCCATGGCTGCGACTGCGGCAGTTGCAGCTGGGAAAGAAAAGAAAGGAAAGGGGGAAAAAGGGGCTGCGGACGGGATTGCGGCCGCAGCGGCAGCGACTGCGTATGCAGCAGTTATGTCTGCGAGAGAAGGGAGGAAGGAAGTTAGTGCGATGGAAGGGGCTACGATTGTGGCAGCGGCAGCGGCGGCGGCTGTGGCAGCTGTGTTTAGGAAAGAAAAAGAAGGAATGGGAGTAAGAAAGAGCAGGTGACTGTGCCTCGATGTTCGACATGTGGTGTAGTTGCGAAGAAAGGAAGAAAACGGGAGCACAAAACGAAACAGAGAGAGGACACGGAGGAAAAGTAGAAGGATTTGGGCTGGCACCTTCTTTGGATCTTCGGATCGAAATCTTTGAAAGGCAAGTTTCCCGCTTGTTTCGATCCTTTCTATTGCAAATGTTTCGATCCTTTCTATTGCAAGTTCCTTGATCGTTTCTCCTATAATTGCTCTGATATATCTTATTGCAAGTATCCTGATCTTTCCTCACTGTCATTTTTATCTCTACATTTGCTTTGAATATGAGGAACTTTGAATTGTTCTAGCCTTGCATTTGTTATATCTCCTGTTTAGACGTAACGATTCGAATCTGTGCAACTTTTGAATTCTGACCTTTTGATACTGAGCTGCCTATTAGTCTTTGTTGGAAACTCTGAGTTGATCAAAACTGATTTCATTGGAAACTAGACTCGTAGACCTTTCTTTGATATATGGATTGAAAGATTTGGAATCCAAACACCTGCCCAGTTATCTGTTGAATCTGACATTATGAATTCTGCCAACAGAGATTTTGTTCTACGACCCTTGTTTACCAAATTATTTGTAACTCTCTCTGTTGGACAGTTCAATTCATATGAAGCCTGTCTTATATGAAAGTATTATCCAATGATTATTTCTGAATAAATTGGAGCACGATTGATAGTTTGAATCATTTGTTCAATGTGCCTTCTGTATTCTGCCAGAAATCGAGCTTTGGTCGATTTCTCATATTCTGGTTTCATTCCTTTGGAAATTGATATCCTTTAGCTTTCTCATTCAATTGAGCTTTATATTACTGCTTTGAATTCTTGTATGCTCTTGTCCTTAAAATTATTGCATTCTTGAAAACTGTTGTGTAACGTTTATGCTATATCGTATTGACTCATATAGGCACATGTATATCCTATTGTTCCGCATTTGCTTTCGATATGTGCCTATTCCAGTTTCATTCCTTTGGACATTGAATTCATCAAATCTTCTTATTGAATTGAGTTATATGTGATTGCTTGGAATCCCTGTACACTCTTGCTTTCATTTCTTTCCTAAAATGAATACTTTTGTGAGAGATTTGTTCCTTGCATCACATTGTTTTTGAAAAGGCACATGTACGTTTGGTTGTTCCGCGTGTGCTTCCGTTATATGCTACTTATTGTTGAAACTGCCTTCTTGTACTCTGGTGTGTGGGATTGTCTGGACCTTTGCCAGAAATGGTAAAGGGTATGCGCTGATTTGCCCGCTTTGTGGGGTCCCGCTTTGTGGGATATTCTGGTATGCGCTTATTTGCCCGCTTTGTGGGGTCCCGCTTTGTGGGATATTGCTTAGAGCCTGCGATGCTCTGCCGGCCCCCTTTGACTTCACCTAGACGTGGGTGGATGGAGCTCCCAGACGTGGGAGACTTTTGTCAGGTGGTCATTCAGAAATGGATGAATCACATTCTGACTGAGATCCCACTACACCTTCTGTATGTTTGATATGATATCCAGAGCTTTGGTTATGTGTTTCTGTACATGCTTTGGATAAGATTGATATGTTTACAACGTCAAAGACGACGTTTGAGCTTCTGTACGATATTTGTTTTGTTATGCTCTGAAATGCTTCATTCACTGATAATATGCTTCGAAATGTTCCATATGTCGTTGATATGCTCCGGAACATTTCATCTGCCATTGATATGCTCTAATTACTCTGTGCTCCATTTGCTATGAACTGATATGTCCTGAAATGTCCTATCTGCCATTGATAAGCTCCGATATGTTTCCTTTGTTACTGATATACTCCAATTACCCTGTGCTCCATTTGCTATGAACTGATATGTTCTGAAATGTCCTATCTGCCATTGATATGTTCCAATTACTCTATGCTCCATTCGTTACGGATCAAATATGTTTTGAATGACATGATACGTATGATTTGGTATCTATTAAGATGGTATCCTTGAGAATTCTTGTATTCTGCCTTGTATTATGATACCTTACTCGTTTCAAACCGTTCCTTTTGTTCTGAATATGCTTTGTCACTTGCTGAGCCGTTTTTGGCTCACTCCATTGTTATATAAATCTTTCAGGTCAGCTTGTCACTCTTCGAGAGGTTTGATTTAGGCTGAGGCAGTGGATAGCTATTCAGAATGATGGGCAAGTCTGGTTGGTTATTATGATATTGTTGTATAAGTATGTTTTGTATGTAATGAAATGTTGTCGATGAACCGAAATGGATATACTGTGTCAAAGTGTTAGAAGATCTCTCTTATTTGGAATTTCGGAATGTTAAGTCTAGTTTATGATGATATGAACTTGTGGTGAATAATTGGAGTTCTGATTGTATAATTTATTTAGCTTGTGGATTTAAAAATGTTATTCATGTTTGTCAAGTTTGCTTGGGTTGTCATAAATGTGAAATTATCGAGTGATGTGATATATGATTATAAACTGCACAGGTTTTATAGATGTGAATTTGATAGAATGTTTTTCAGTGTCCTCAAACGTTAGTTTGGATCCTGGATTGGTTAGTGTGACGAAAAATTTTAAATATCATGGATATTTTGAGGGGCGTGACACAAGCCCTCAATGAAGGTCCTCAAAAGCTGTTTTTGAGACCAATCATGAGTTTGATTAGATAACCTTTCAAACCTGGTTTGGTACTCCTGAATGGTAGAGGTTTGTCGGATCTTTGCTAGTTGTCCGTCAATATTCTCGTAATCGATTGGTTTGAAGCGGATCAGTAGTCCTTCTTTGAATTATCGCAATGAAAGGACTCCATAAGTATATTCAAACTAGTCAAACCACTGTATAGCATCCCCTTCAAGATGTATAGCTGTAATTTTCACCATAGATGCATCCGCGGTTTTATAGTACTGAAAATATCGCTCCACGTGCGAGATCCAACCAATCGGGTCTCCTTCTTCCCATCTAGGGAAGTCCACTCTCATGCATAGATAATTGGAGTCAGTTATAGAGCTTCTCCTCTCTTGGAAGTCATATCTTTGGGTTTGGTGCGATTGGCCATAGCTCTCTCCTTGATGTGATTTCTTCGTGCTTAGTGGTCGGCCCAATCTGAGTTCGGTAAAGAGCGTATGAATCTTATCCTCCATTCGTGCCTCGAAGGCTTTGAATTTAGCATTGATTACCTCCTCAGATGCCATAGTATATGCCGCCAAATCTGTGATGTTAAGATCTCTCTTTTGTTGTCGGGTTAAAGGTATGTATTGGTTGAGAGAGGTGATGGTCGAAAGGGTTGGTAGATCGGTGGATGTAGGCTACTGTTTAGGCTTGTTTTGTGGCTATTTTGGGTGCAGTTTAAGAGTGTGGTTTGGTGGAGTTTTAGGGCTGTAGATGAAAGTTTTGGATCTGTGGTAGATGGTAGCAATGGTTTGATAGAAATAAGTGGAAGTTGCAGCAAGTATGTGCTGTCTTGTAAGAGTAGAATTATCGTCGAAGAAACAACGGTTTCTCGACGTAATTTCCACCAAAACCTTAAGAGAATTGAGGAGGGAATTGATAGTAAAATCACAGTTTATATGACAGCAAGGACATCTAATTTAATCAAGAAAATTTTGGTAGTATAACAGCAAGGAAATTGGTGCAAGTTGCGATTGCAGAATTCTCGTCGAAAAATTTCAGCAGGTTACGACGAAAATTTGCAGCAACATAAAATCGTTTTTAGAGATGAATTTCTTAATAGATCAATCTTAGATGGAAGCCAAGATGATCTATGAAGTGTATAAGAAATTTCATTCAAAAAAGATTACAAATAGATGGGTTAAGGCAACAATATGCGGCTGAAATTTTCTGCAGCACAGATTTTTAGGTATAGCAGATTGGACGTAAAAAATCAATGGTTTATATTGAGAATTTTTTGATGAAACCAAAGGGAAATCCACTGTTAGGAAGTGTCAAAGCTGTCATAAAAATTTTGTAGAGATTTGGATAGAAACAATATAGTATCAAGATCAAACAAACAGTGCTATGCGGCTGAAATTTTACAGTGCAGATTTTCAAGTATAGCAGATTTGACATAAAAGATCAATGGTTTATACTTAGAATTTTTTGAAAAAACCAAAGGGAAATCTGCTGTTAGGAAGTGTCAAAGATGTCATAAAAATTTCATAGAAATTTGGATAGAAAAAGCACAGTAGCAAGATCAAACAGATGGTACTATGCGGCTGGAATTCTGCAATGTATATTTCGTCGTAGAGATGAAAACTTTGTGACGAAAGGTTTATGCAGCAATATAGGAACCGTTTTTTTTTTTGGATTTTCGAATAATGATAACTAAATTATAGCAGCAGTAAGGTAGGAAACCAGAACCTGTTGCAATTCACGGGGAGATCAAAAGATGATCCGCGGTGGTGGAGATGATGGCGGAATTCAGCGACGATCTTTTAAGCAATTGTGGGAATTGCTTTGGGCGGTTGTGGATGGCTGATGGATGGCAGTGGAAGGGCAGCGAGATGCCAAGAACGCTGCTCTGATACCAGGTGTTAGAACCCTTACAGATTCTAAACTTGGGGTTGATCTCTTTAGGGGATCGGCCTCCTTGGAACTCTATAGGGGTTCCTTCCTCCAAGTTGCTGCTCAAAGGCTGCAGAAAAGATTCATCTATTGCTTATGAAAAGAGAAGGAATACATGGCTATTTATAGAGCTTCTAAACCCTAACTCCTAATACGACTCCTACTTAAGACTCTTACTTCTAACCAACTCCTAATAGGACTCCTACTCAAGACTCCTATTCCCTTACAACTCCTAATTCTTCTCTAAGAAAAAACCTCTTACATGAATATCCCTCTCAATTAGGACTCTCCTAGCTAGAGTCCTAACAGAATGTCCCTCTCAATTAGGAATCTCCTAGCTAAAGTCCTAATAGTTTTACATGAATGTCCCTCTCAATTAGGACTCTCCTAGCTAGAGTCCTAACAAACCCGCCCTCTTCAAATCAGCCTTGTCCTCGAGGCTGACGATTCATGAATTTTGGGAATTTGATCTTCAAGTCATCATAGTTCTCCAAAGTGGCATCTTCTGTTAGTAGGTTTGCCCACTGTATTAGCAATTCAGTAGTGGATCGTCGTCGTCGAGTCATAATCCGTCGATCAATAATGGCACTTGGCTGAGTCTGAAGTCCTCCTTGGGTAGTCATATTTTGTGGGTGGCTTTGGGCTATCTCCAACACCTATTTACAACTTCTGTTTGGCCGTCGGTTTGTGAGTGATATGCCATACTCCTTTTCAATTTAGTACTCTTATAGTGTAATTCTTTTGAGTCCCAATTGTAATGAGCTACGGAGCTTGGTGCTTCCTCCAATTTTTTTATAATCTTACTAGTCTCTGAATCTTCCTGCCATTCCATCTTAATATCTTCAAGGAAGTCGCTGGTCGGAAGTGAAATGGCCAAAACTTCAGCTTGCTCGGGTAGCTGCGAAAGCGCATCTGCAAGAACATTCTCTTTCCCCTTTTTGTAAGTTATTTCATAATCAAATCCAAGAAGTTTTGTTACCCAGTTTTGTTGCTCAGGGGATGATATCTTTCGCTCCAAAAAGTACTTGAGGCTTTTATGGTTGGTTTTAATTTGAAATCGTCGACCAATCAAGTAGGGTCTCCACCTCGTTGCTGCGCGCACAATGACGAGCATCTCCTTATCATATGTTGACTTATTTTGATGGGAGGGAGATAATGCCTTGCTAGTGTATGCGAGTGGTCGACCATCTTGCATGAGAATTGCTCCAATTCCGACTCCAGATGCGTCGGCCTCAATAATGAAGGGTCGGTTGAAATCTGGTAGTGTTAGCACCGGCGTCGTCGTCATGGCTGCCTTAAGTTTGTTGAAGGCAACGGAGGCTCTGTCCGACCATTGGAAGACATCTTTTTTCAGAAAAGAAGTAAGTGGTGCACTGATCTCTCCATAGTTTTTCACGAACTTGCAGTAGTAGCCTGTTAAACCCAGAAAGCCATGTAGCAATTTTATGTTCCTCGGGGTCAGCCAATTTTGCATTGCTCCAATTTTGAAGGGGTCTACTGCCACACCTTCCTCTGATATGATATGCCCAAGATATTCCACCTTCTTTTGAAGAAAGCAAAAATTCATAGTGGTTATTGTGTGTTCAAACGGTGGTTTTCGGTATGTCTTCTTCGCATACTCGTATTTGATGATACCCGGATCGAAGGTCCAGCTTTGTGAAGATTTATGCTCCCTTTCATCTTGCAACTCATCTACTACTAGAATAGGGTATTTATCCTTGATGGTTATGCCATTGAGAGTTCGGTAATCAACACATAATCGCCATATTCCATCCTTCTTTCGTATGAGGAGCACCGGTGAAGAGTAGGGGCTACAACATGACCGAATAACTCCTGTTTTGAGCATCTCTTTTACAATCCTTTCTATTTCATCCTTCTGGAGATGTGGATACTGATATGGATGAGCATTTGCTGGAGATTGGCCTGGAAGAATCGTTATACAATGATCATGCCGACGGGTAAGAGGTAGGTTGCGTAGTTCTTCAAATATATCTGAAAATTCAGCAAGCAAAGGAAGTAGATTTGGATCTTCCAATTTTTTTGGCTCTCCCTTAGTTTGCTGCTCAAGTTGTACCAAAAAGCCACTGCATGCTTTATGCAAAACCTTCTTCATTTGTTGTGTGCAAATCATCGTTACGTCGCCCCCACGTTTCCCGTGCAGTATCACCTGTTTCTCCTTACTGTAAAATTTCATAATTAGTTTCATAAAATTCCAAGAAAAATCACCTAATGTTGTCAACCATTTAATTCTGAGCATGGCCTCATGATCATCAAGAGGGAGAAGGAAGAAATATGCAATTATCTCTTGGTCCTGCAGCAATAGTTTCTCCTGCGGGCACCTACGATCACACTTCAAAATCCGTCTGTCGGTGACCTTAACATCAAACCTGCAACGATTCTCGATAGGTAATGCCATTCGGATAGCAACCTTACTGTTTAGGATATTATTAGTGCTGCCCGTGTCGATGAAAACAGTGATCAGTTGTTGTTTGAGAAGACCTCCAACTTTCATCATTTGCGGGTTTGAGTAGCCGGCTAGTGCATGTACCGTAACTTCGGTCGGTTGTGGCTCTTCTTCTGCATCTTCTTCTTTATGTTCAATGCTCTCTTCTGGATGTTCAATGACCTCTTCTTCTACTAGTTCAATGATAAAAAGTCTCCCTTTACTACAGCGATGCTCATGGCTCCACGGCTCGTCGCAATGCCAACATAACCCCTTCGCAGATCGCTCCTGAAGCTCTTCTCTTGTCAACCTTTTTGGTGCAGGGACTCGGTCAACAGTAGGGGGGGCTAAGGGCTTCAATATTACTGGTTGAAGAGTGACCCTAGTCCTTCGAGCTTCATGGTTCAATTGCTCCTCTTGATGTCGTGCGAAAGAGATGGCTGCCATAAGCGTGTACGGTTGTCGCACTTTAACTTCTCATCGGATCTCCGGCTTCAAGCCCTCAATAAAGGTCCTCAATAGCTGTTTTTGAGACCAATCAAGAGTTTGATTAGATAACCTTTCAAACCTGGTTTGGTACTCCTGAATGGTGGAGGTTTGTCGGATCTTTGCTAGTTGTCCGTCAATATTCTCGTAATCGGTTGGTCTGAAGCGGATCAGCAGTCCTTCTTTGAATTGTTGCCATGAAAGGACTCCATAAGTATGTTCAAACCAGTCAAACCACTGTATAGCATCCCCTTCAAGATGTATAGCTGCAATTTTCACCATAGATGCATCCGCGGTTTTGTGGTACCGAAAATATCGCTCCGCGTGCAAGATCCAACCAATCGTGTCTCCTTCTTCCCATCTAGGGAAGTCCACCCTTATGCATGGATAGTTGGGATCAATCATAGTGCCTCCCCTCCTTTGGAACTCATCTCTTCGGGCCTAGTGCGATTGGGCAAAGCTCTCTCCGTGATATGATTTTTTCGGGCTTAGTAGTCGGCCCAATCTGAGTTCGGTAAAGAGCGTCCGAATCTTATCCTCCATTCGCGCCTCCAAGGCTTCAAATTTAGCATCGATTGCCTCCTTAGATGCCATAGTATATGCCTCCAAATCTATGATGTTAAGATCTCTCTTTTGTTGTCAGGTTAAAGGCATGTATAGGTTGAGAGAAGTGATGGTCGAAAGGGTTGGTGGATCGGTGGATGTAGGCTACGATTTAGGCTTGTTTTGTGGCTGTTTTGGGTACAGTTTGAGGGTGTGGTTTGGTGGAGTTTTAGGGCTATGGATGAAAGTTTTGGATCTGTGGTAGATGACAGCAAAGGTTTGAGAGAAATCAGTGGAAGTTGCAGCAAGTATGTGCTGTCTTTTAAGAGCAGAATTGTCGTCGAAGAAACAGCGGTTTCTCGACGTAATTTCCACCAAAAACTTGAGAGAATTGAGGAGAGACTTGATAGCAAAATCACAGTTTATATGACAGCAAGGATGACTAATTTAATGAAGAAAATTTTGGCAGTATAACAGCAAGGAAATTGGTGCAAGTTGCGATAGCAGAATTCTCGTCGAAAAATTTCAGCAGTTTACGATGAAAATTTATAGCAACACAAAAATCGGTTTTAGAGATGAATTCCTCAATAGATCAATCTTAGATGGAAGCCAAGATGATCTATAAAGTGTATAAGAAATTTCATTCAAAAAAGATTGCAAATAGATGGGTTAAGGCAACAATATGCGGCTGAAATTTTCTGCAGCATAGATTTTTAAGTATAGCAGATTGGACGTAAAAGATTAGAAGTTTATATTGAGAATTTTTTGATGAAACCAAAGGGAAATACACTATTAGGAAGTGTCAAAGCTATCATAAAAATTTTGTAGAGATTTGGATAGAAACAACGTAGTATCAAGATCAAACAATCAGTGCTATGCGGCTGAAATTTTACGGTGCAAATTTTCAAGTATAGCAGATTAGATGTAAAATATCAATGGTTTATATTGAGAATTTTTTGACAAAACCAAAGCTAAATCTGCTGTTAGGAAGTGTCAAAGATGTCATAAAATTTCGTGGAGATTTGGATAGAAAAAACATAGTAGCAAGATCAAACAGATAGTGTGATACGGTTGGAATTCTGCAATGTATCTTTCGTCGTAGAGATGAAAACTTTATGATGAAAAGTTTATGCAGCAATATAGGAATAATTGTTTTTTGGGATTTTCAAATAAAGATAACTAAATTTCAGCAGCAGTAAGGTAGAAAACCAGAACCTGTTGCAATTCACGGGGAGATCAAAGGATGATCCGTGGTGGTGGAGATGATGGCGGAATTCGGCGATGATCTTTTAAGCAATTGTGGGAATTGCTTTGGACGGTTGTGGAGGGTTGATGGATGGCTGTGGAAGGGCAGCGAGATGCCAAGAACGCTGTTCTGATACCAGGTGTTAGAACCCTTGCAGATTCTAAACTTGGGGTTGATCTCTTTAGGGGATCGGCCTCCTTGGAACTCTATAGGGGTTCCTCCCTCCAAGTTGCTGCTCAAAGGCTGCAGAAAAGATTCATCTATTGCTTGAGAAAAGAGGAGGAATACATGGCTATTTATAGGGCTTCTAAACCCTAACTCCTAATAGGACTCCTACTTAAGACTCTTACTTCTAACCAACTCCTAATAGGACTCCTACTCAAGACTCCTATTCCCTTACAACTCCTAATTCTTCTCTAAGAAAAAACCTCTTACATGAATGTCCCTCTCAATTAGGACTCTCCTAGCTAGACTCCTAACAGCAAGCTAGCAAATTTACAACATTTTAGAACATGCAAGCTAGCAGTTTTGAGATGTTCAAGAAAGCAACTTCTTTTTTTTTGGTAAGTAAAAGTAAATTGATTATGTGTAAAGTTTCTACAAATAGCTTTATCTATACAAGTCGTAGACAAAGCCAAGTAACTCATAGAGTGCGAATGCGATAGTTATGACTACACATGCTGTAGACTATAACTACCTGTGGGTACATTATTTGGCATCATTCCCAGGATCTTTTGCTAATAGCAAAATTAAATTTGATAAAAATATCTTTTTCTCTTCGGGTAATGTGCTCGATTTTGAGATCTTGCTCCAAACAGGATCTTGAGTCTCTAATAATCTCTTTCAAGAGCTGAGCATTGTTTGTGTGTTGACATTCAAAGATTCTATTACATCTCTCCTTCCACATCCACCAAATAGCGCATCTGAAAGTGACCTTTGCCAGTTGTGTTAGAGGCCCTTTTCTTGAGAAACATTGCATAAGGTCACCTAGTTCTTGGTGCAAGTTTGGTTACGGCAGCCTATTGAGTTCAAATCGCTGGAGAATCTCCTTCCATATCCATTTTGTATAATCACAAGCAAAATAGAGGTGGTAAACAGTTTCTTCTTGTTGCAAACAAAGGGAGCATCGGTTAACTTGATAGATACCTCTTCTTTTCATATTGTCTATTGTAGGTAGTTTATTGAGAAGGGCCTGCCATGTACATAAGGAGTGCCTTTGTGATCCCGGTCGATCCCATGTCCAACTGCTTGGGACCCACTTGTTATTTTTTTACCTAATTTGATTCCATGCGGATGTGGCACTAAATTTGCCATTGTCATGAGGCCAAATAAGTATATCTGAAGAGTTGTTCCTGATTGGAATAGCTATGATAGTCGGCCAAAGTGATAACATTTCGGGAGAAATAGGATTAGGGAGACACCAGGGACCGTTAGCAATGAACTCGGAAACCTTCCAATCTTTGGGAGCCCCAAGATCTTTTCGTATTCTGTCGCTATATAATTGAAATATACTCTTCCCACTCACCCAAGGATCGTACCACATATTAGTACTAGTTCCAGAAGAGATTGCATAAGAGATGTGTTTGATTAGCCAATTCCTTGCCTTTAAAATTTCTTTCCAAGCTGCAGAGTGGTATGTTCTTGTTGAAATTTCCCAGATTGATTCCTTTGAAAGATACCTAGCAGAAACCCATTGTGACCATAAGGAACATTTGTTTTGCAAAAGATCCCATAATTGTTGTACCAGGCATGCTTGATTCCAATCTCTAGTATTTCTCAAGTTTAGCCCCCCTTCATCTTTCGGTTTGCAAATGCTATCCCAATTTACCATATGCATTGCCTTATCATTTGTGCCATTCCAGAAGAATTTCATTAATAACCGTTCAATATCTTGGAGAAGTCCAGCAGGTAGAAGAAATGCATTACACCAATATATAGAGTAGGAGTGCAATACAGAACGGATGAGTTCGAGTCATCCTGCTTTTGATAGAAGCCTATTTTTCCAAGAAGAAATTCTATTCTTTATTTTTTGCAGGATAGGCTGACAGTGGGTTTTGTGAATGCCTGTGGATTTGAGCGGGAGACCCAAATAAGGAACTGGCAGGCTTCCTTCACTAACCCCCAAAGTTTGTGCAATAAAGACCTTATCCTCAACGTAAGGGCTCATATATACTTTACTTTTCGCATGATTTAATTGAAGTCCAGAAACCATACCAAAGTCATTCATAATAGTAGCCAGGTTCTTTACTGAAGTTGGATCATTTTGGAGAAAGATAAGTAAATCATTTGCAAATGTTATATGTGATATATGAATAAAGCCAGCATTGGGTACCTTAATGCTGCCATTTAAGACTGCATGTTCCAACATACAGCTAAGTCCTTCCATCGCAATAGTAAAGAGATACAGAGAGAGTGGATCACCTTGTCGGATGCCATTCGTGCTCCCAAAAAAACCAATAGGTGAGCCATTAAAGAGTATCGAAAACTTTGGAGTTTCAAGGCAAGATTGAATCCAATTGATCCATTGCTGTGGGAAGTTCATATCGAGGAGCATCTTATAGATAAATTTCCTATTAACTGAATCAAAGGCTTTCCGTAAATCAGCTTTAAAACATATTTTTGTCCCTCTTGCTTTTGAATGCAAATCTTTGACCAAGTCATTAGCAAGCAAAATGTTATGATGTATACTTCTCCCTTTGATGAAAGCAGCTTGATTTGGACTAATGATCTTGTGTATTACCTTTTGCATTCTATTTGCCAATACTTTGGAGATGATCTTATAAATAAAGTTGCATAATGATATGGGTCGATAGTTCTCTAGTGAGTCAACCCCTGCATTCTCCGGAATTAAAGAAATAAAAGTGTAATTCATCTCTCTAAGAATATGACCTGAAGAGAAAAAATGTTGGCAAGCCTTGATCACATCATTTCTAATAATAGACCAAGCAGTTTGGTAAAATTCAGTTGGAAATCCATCTGGACCTGTGCTTTTGTGCTTTGGTGACTTAAAGACAACACATACAATTTCGTCATCTGTAATTGGGGCATTGAGGATTGAAATAGCTTCCGAATCAATTTTTCTAGTCGGTTCCACATGAATGTTATTAGGTTAGGATGAACTTCTTCTGGAATGGCACAAATGATAAGGCAATGCATATGGTAAATTGGGATAGCATTTGTAAACCGAAAGATGAAGGGGGGCTAAACTTGAGAAATACTAGAGATTGGAATCAAGCATGCCTGGTACAACAATTGTGGGATCTTTTGCAAAACAAATGTTCCTTCTTTTGTAAAACAAATGTTCCTTATGGTCACAATGGGTTTGTGCTAAGTATCTTTCAAAGGAATCAATCTGGGAAATTTCAACAAGAACATACCACTCTGCAGCTTGGAAAGGAATTTTAAAGGCAAGGAATTGGCTAATCAAACATATTTCTTATGCAATCTCTTCTAGAACTAGTGCTAATATGTGGTATGATCCTTGGGTGAATGGGAAGAGTATATTTCAATTATATGGCGATAGAATTCGAAAAGATCTTGGGGCTCCCAAAGATTGGAAGGTTTCCGAGTTCATTGTTAACGGTACCTGGTGTCTCCCTAATCCTATTTCTCCCGAAATGTTATCACTTTGGCCGACAGGATCTTGAGTCTCTAATAATCTCTTTCAAGAGCTGAGCATTGTTTGTGTGTTGACATTCAAAGATTCTATTACATCTCTCCTTCCACATCCACCAAATAGCGCATCTGAAATTAACCTTTGCCAGTTGTGTAAGAGGCCCTTTTCTTGAGAAACATTGCATAAGGTCGCCTAGTTCTTGGTGCAAGTTTGGTTGCGATAGTCTATTGAGTTCAAATTGCTGGAGAATCTCCTTCCATATCCATTTTGTATAATTACAAGCAAAATAGAGGTGGTCAATAGTTTCTTCTTGTTGCAAACAAAGGGAGCATCGGTTAACATGATAGATACCTCTTCTTTTCATATTGTCTATTGTAGGTAGTTTATTGAGAAGGACCTGCCATGTACATAGGGAGTGTGTTTGTGATCCCGGTCGATCCCATGTCCAACTGCTTGGGACCCACTTGTTATTTCTTTGCCTAATTTGATTCCATGCGGATGTGGCACTAAATTTGCCATTGACATGAGGCCAATCTTTGGGAGCCCCAAGAAATAGGATTAGGGAGACACCAGGTATCGTTAGCAATGAACTCGGAAACCTTCCAATCTTTGGGAGCCCCAAGATCTTTTCGTATTCTGTCGCCATATAATTGAAATATACTCTTCCCATTCACCTAAGAATCGTACCACATATTAGTACTAGTTCCAGAAGAGATTGCATAAGAAATATGTTTGATTAGCCGATTTCTTGCCTTTAAAATTCCTTTCCAAGCTGCAGAGTGGTATGTTCTTGTTGAAATTTTCCAGATTGATTCCTTTGAAAGATACCTAGCAGAAACCCATTGTGACCATAAGGAACATTTATTTTGCAAAAGATCCCACAATTGTTGTACCAGGCATGCTTGATTCCAATCTCTAGTATTTCTCAAGTTTAGCTCCCCTTCATCTTTCGGTTTACAAATGCTATCCCAATTTACCATATGCATTGCCTTATCGTTTGTGCCATTCTAGAAGAAGTTCATTAATAACCGTTCAATATCTTGGAGAAGTCCAATAGGCAGAAGAAATGCATTACACCAATATATAGAGTAGGAGTGCAATACAGAACGGATGAGTTCGAGTCGTCCTGCTTTTGATAGAAGCCTATTTTTCCAAGAAGAAATTCTATTCTTTATTTTTTGCAGGATAGGCTGACAGTGGATTTTGTGAATGCTTGTGGATATGAGCGGGAGACCCAAATAAGGAACTGGCAGGCTTCCCTCACTAACCCCCAAAGTTTGTGCAATAAAGACCTTATCCTCAACGTAAGGGCTTATATATACTTTACTTTTCGCATGATTTAACTGAAGTCCAGAAACCATACCAAAGTCATTTATAATAGTAGCCAGGTTCTTTACAGAAGTTGGATCATTTTGGAGAAAGATAAGTAAATCATCTGCAAATGTTATATGTGATATATGAATAGAGCCAACATTGGGTACCTTAATGCTGCTATTTAAGACTGCATGTTCCAACATATAGCTAAGTCCTTCCATCGCAATAGTAAAGAGATACGGAGAGAGTGGATCACCTTGTCGGATGTCATTCGTGCTCCCAAAAAAACCAATAGGTGAGCCATTAAAGTGTATCGAAAACTTTGGAGTTTCCAGGCAAGATTGAATCCAATTAACCCATTGCTGTGGGAAGTTTATATCGAGGAGCATCTTATAGATAAATTTCCTATTAACTGAATCAAAGGCATTCCGTAAATCAGCTTTAAAACATATTTTTGTCCCTCTTGCTTTTGAATGCAAATCTTTTACCAAGTCATTAGCAAGCAAAATGTTATGATGTATACTTCTCCCTTTGATGAAAGCAGCTTGATTTGGGCTAATGATCTTGTGTATTACCTTTTGCATTCTATTTGTCAATACTTTGGAGATGATCGTGTAAATAAAGTTGCATAATGATATGGGTCGATAGTTCTCTAGTGAATCAGCCCCTGTATTCTTCGGAATTAAAGAAATAAAAGTGCAATTCATCTCTCTAAGAATATGACCTGAAGTGAAAAAATGTTGGCAAGCCTTGATCACATCATTTCCAATAATAGACCAAGCAGTTTGGTAAAATTCAGCTGGAAATCCATCTGGACCTGGGCTTTTGTGCTTTGGTGACTTAAAGACAACACATACAATTTCATCGTCTGTAATTGGGGCATTGAGGATTGAAATAGCTTCCGAATCAAGTTTTCTAGTCGGCTCCACATGAATGTTATTAGTTTTCCCAGCTTGATTGAGTAAGGAATAAAAAAATTGCTCTGTGTGTGCTTTAACCTCATCTAAATTCTCAATAAGATTATTATCTTTGTCTCTGCATTTGCTGATACGGTTAACAGCCCTTCGAGTAGCAATTGAAGCATAGAAAAATTTAGAATTGGAATCTCCTAGTGTAAGTCAATGCTGTCGAGACTTCTGCTTTGCAAAACTTTCCTCCTGTTTTAAGGCTTGCATGAAGTTATTTTTGGCTTCTATCTCTTTGTAGATAATATTCTCATCATTTGGCTGAAGTTGCAGCTCATGTTGCAATGGCATTAGTTCCTTCCTACAAAATTGAACTGTGGTGGTAATATTGCCAAAGGTATTTGTATTCCACTCCTTTAGTGCTGCTTTACAGGCTTTGAGCTTTTGACATAAGATGTAAGGGGGGGATCCATGCACATTAACATTCCAAGCAGATCTGATAACATCAAGAAATTGTGGATGAGTACTCCACATGTTAAAGAATCTAAACGGTTTCTTGCCTCTTGGTGTCGCTTTGTCTGCGTGTATATACATTAAAGAATGGTCAGAAAATAAAGGAGCACCATACTCAAGAAGTGAATCTGGGTAAACTGTTAACCATTCATGATTAATCAAACACCTATCAAGTCGAGCCATTATTTTTCTGTTAGTAGCACCTTGATTACTCCAGGAGAGCCAATTACCCACAGATTTCATAGCAAACAAAGCTGCAGTGTCAATGTAATCATTAAAACTTTGAAGCTGGCTTTCTGAAAGTTGTCTACCCCCCTCTTTTTCATTTGTGTACCGAACAAAATTAAAGTCTCCAAGAACAATCCAAGGTACATTGAGACAGCCATTTGCAATATTAGTCAGGTCAGACCAAAGAGTATTTCTTTCTTGCATACTATTTGAAGCATATATACTAGTGAAATTGAATTGACAACCATTCTTTTTGTCCTCTAGCTTAAGATGAATGAATTGATCAGTAGCAGAAATAAACCAAGCATTAATAGAGTTAGGATGCCATAAGACCCATATTCTATCAAAAGTTTCATTTGAGTCATTGGTAAACAGTTCTGCGTCCAACCATATTAAATTCTTTTGAGCTTGAACGCGCGATTGTTTAATTTTCGTTTCTACTAGAATAACAATATCACATGCGACAGACTTGATTATTCTATTGAGCTCCCGACATTTCTCCGGCTTATTAAGTCCGCGAACATTCCAACATGTTATCTTCATCAATAATAAAGAAATGAAAAGGTGGTAAGGTATTCATCCTACGACTTTGGATGGACTGTACCATCCTTTTTCTTATCCTTCGGTTTTGTATTTTCCTCCCGCACAATATCCTTACCTTTTATGGCTTTATTCCTATATTTATCCACTTCATCTATAACTTGCAGATTTTTAAACTTTAAAATACCTTGAATCATGTGGTCTTGATTGACAGGGTTTGTTGAAGCACGATAAGATTGTTGCAGCACAATATCTTGGATAGTACTTGTTGGAGTAGCCTGGATAGAGAGGTTTGTTGGGGCATGAGTTTGTTGAGACAGAATATCCTTGTTGGCGATGTTTGTTGTGGCCTGAGTTTGTTGAGGAAGAATATCCTTGCTGGCGAGATTTGTTTGGGCCTGAGTTTGTTGAGTTATTGTGGACGGAACCAATGATATTGGAAGAGATGAAGTTCCTGACTTATGTTTCTCCTGTCCACTAGTACCAAGGGAAACCTCTGTTGTGTAAGGCTCCGACATTATAGGAAGAGATATAGTTTTGGATTTGTCCTTCTGTCCGCGGTGCTGTCCTTGCGAGTCGGAATGCTCAATAGTCTTCGCCACCATCAGTGCTACTGCCATTAGAGAAGACTCGCTTTGTTGTTGAGGCGCTTGACATGGTCGATAGACCTTTGTGATTTGTTTTGGAGTTTGCTGACAAGCTCCATTTGCATGACCAAAAGATAAGCAATGCTGACATCGTTGTGGCTTCCAGGAATATGAGACATGTACTTTCCGTGTGTTCCCGTCAAGATCACGATAGAAAACCTCATTAGGAAGATCTTCGTCAGAAGAAACCAGTACACATGCTCGTGCAAATGCTAATCTCGTCTCAGCAGCTATTGCTTTGTCGATGTAGAGTGGCTGTCCCAGAGTGCTGCATAACTTTGCAATAAAACGTCGACTCCAAAGATGTAGAGGAAGACCTTGAAAGGATACCCATATTAGAAAAGACTGTAGGCTATCTAACTCCAAACGGACATCAGGAGACCAGCGTTGTAGAATCATTGGATGGCCGCGAATAGTCCAGAATCCTTCGAGGACCCGTTGTAAATCTTCTTCAGAGTATAGCTTGCAAACAAAGAATCCGTTCTCCAGCATATGAAGATCAAATGACGATATTCCCCATCGAGTTTTGATAAATGAGGATAGTGGGAAATAAGATATTTTGAGACCTACCACATAGCCAACAATCGCCATAGACCATGTCTCAGTAAGCTCTACTGAATCAGCAGTCTCATATACAGCAATCTTCTTATCAGCCTGAACTTCTGGAGTAAAGAATTCCAAGCTTAGATTCGGACTTCCAACCGGAGCCTTGACGAGGCTAGTCCAAGGCCTAGGGTCACTGGAAATGAGGGCAGGCTGCCGCGATCTAGAGCGCGACCTACTTCGATGCTGTTTCGTCGAAGGAGTTTCTCTCTGGAGAGGATATGGAGGAGGAGCCAATTGAGGGGTAACGGTAGGGAGTCTTACCATCGTATCAACCCTCCCGCCACCGTCGCCAGCCCTAGGGGCCGTCGCTGCCATGTTTGATCCCTCTTCTGGTCGCCGCTATAGAATCGTCTCTATAGGGAAAAGCCACCGTCGTAGTATATCAGATCGCCGCTACAGTACCGTCGCCCTAGGGAGATTTGGTCGCCGCTATAGTATCGTCGCCCTTGGGGAGAAGCCGAGGCTGCAGGAGATCCGATCACCACTACATTAAGGGAGATCAGATCGTTGTTATAGTATCGTCGCCCATGGGAGAAAGCCAACGTTGCAGGAGTCAGATCGCCCTAGGGAGATCTCGTCGCCGCTACAGTGTCGTCGCCGCTACAGTACCGTCACTGCTACAGTGTCGTCGCCGCCGCTACAGTACCGTCGCCCTTGGGAAACAGCCGACGCTGCAGGAAATCAGATCGACGCTACAGTGTCGTCGCCTATCGCCCGTGGGAGAAAGCCGACTCTGTAGGAGTCAGATCGCCCTAGGGAGATCTAACCGCCGCTACAGTGGTCGCCCTAGATCTGGTCGCCGCTACAGTGTCGTCGTCGCTATTGTGGTCACCCTAGATCTGGTCGCCGCTATAGTGTCATCGCCGCTGCAGGAGTCAGATCGCCCTAGGGAGATCTGGCCGCCGCTATAGTGTCGTCACCGCTACAGTGGTCGCCCTAGATCTGGCCGCCGCTACAATGTCTATATATTTCATTTTTCATGCACGATACTAAAAAATAAATCAATCATCATTATGAGCATATCATACATGATACTAAAACATTAAAAATTTTTTAAGCATTTAGCAACATGTTGATCATGATACCAAACATTCATCATTTAAAGCATTCATGATATACATCATATCCATCACATACATCATCATAAAATAATAAGTATTGCATGTATCATTCCATCACATGGACAATATCAAGAAGTATCATAGTATGAAGAATCTTGATTCATAGAAAAATATCATGTATCGAATATCGAGAAATCAAGATGATGATGAGATGAAGACATTCCTATAGCAAAAAGATGTCACGTAAATAATCTCAATTAATGTATAATATCTCTCAATTCTTTATGAATTATAATTACGAAAAAAAATCATGATTCATTTCGATAAATTTTTTTTTTGGTAAGTAAAAGTAAATTGATTATGTGTAAAGATTCTACAAATAGCTTTATCTATACAAGTCATAGACAAAGCCAATTAACTCATAGAGTGCGAATGCGATAGTTATGACTACATATGCTGTAGACTATAACTACTTGTGGGTACATTATTTGACATCATTCCCAAGATCTTTAGCTGATAGCAAAATTAAATTTGATAAAAATATCTTTTTCTCTTCGGGTGAAGTGCTCGATTTTGAGATCATGCTCCATACAGGATCTTGAGTCTCTAATAATCTATTTCAAGAGCTGAGCATTGTTTGTGTGTTGACATTCAAAGATTCTATTACATCTCTCCTTCCACATCCACCAAATAGCGCATCTGAAAGTAACCTTTGCCAGTTGTGTAAGTGGCCCTTTTCTTGAGAAACATTGCATAAGGTCGCCTAGTTCTTGGTGCAAGTTTGGTTGCGGCAGTCTATTAAGTTCAAATCGCTGGAGAATCTCCTTCCATATCCATTTTGTATAATTACAAGCAAAATAAAGGTGGTCAACAGTTTCTTCTTGTTGCAAACAAAGGGAGCATCGGTTAACATGATAGATACCTCTTCTTTTCATATTGTCTATTATAGGTAGTTTATTGAGAAGGGCCTGTCATGTACATAAGGAGTGTCTTTGTGATCCCGGTCGATCCCATGTCCAACTGCTTGGGACCCACTTGTTATTTCTTTGTCTAATTTGATTCCATACGGATGTGGCACTAAATTTGCCATTGTCATGAGGCCAAATAAGTATATCTGAAGAGTTGTTCCTGATTGGAATAGCTATGATAGTCGGCCAAAGTGATAACATTTCGGGAGAAATAGGATTAGGGAGACACCAGGTACCGTTAGCAATGAACTTGGAAACCTTCCAATCTTTGGGAGCCCCAAGATCTTTTCGTATTCTGTCGCCATATAATTGAAATATATTCTTCCCATTCACCCAAGGATCGTACCACATATTAGTACTAGTTTCAGAAGAGATTGCATAAGAAATGTGTTTGATTAGCCAATTCCTTGCCTTTAAAATTCCTTTCCAAGCTGAAGAGTGGTATGTTCTTGTTGAAATTTCCCAGATTGATTCCTTTGAAAGATACCTAGCAGAAACCCATTGTGACCATAAGGAACATTTGTTTTGCAAAAGATCCCACAATTGTTGTACCAGGCATGCTTGATTCCAATCTCTAGTATTTCTCAAGTTTAGCCCCCCTTCATCTTTCGGTTTGCAAATGCTATCCCAATTTACCATATGCATTGCCTTATCATTTGTGCCATTCCAGAAGAAGTTCATTAATAACCGTTCAATATCTTGGAGAATCCAGCAGGCAGAAGAAATGAATTACACCAATATATAGAGTAGGAGTGCAATACAGAACGGATGAGTTCGAGTCGTCCTGCTTTTGATAGAAGCCTATTTTTCCAAGAAGAAATTCTATTCTTTATTTTTTGTAGGGTAGGCTGACAGTGGGTTTTGTGAATGCCTGTGGATATGAGCGGGAGACCCAAATAAGGAACTGGCAGGCTTCCCTCACTAACCCCCAAAGTTTATGCAATAAAGACCTTATTCACAACGTAAGGGCTCATATATACTTTACTTTTCTCATGATTTAACTGAAGTCTAGAAACCAAACCAAAGTCATTCATAATAGTAGCCAGGTTCTTTACTGAAGTTGGATCATTTTGGAGAAAGATAAGTAAATCATCTGCAATGTTATATGTGATATATGAATAGAGCCAGCATTGGGTACCTTAATGCTGCCATTTAAGACTGCATGTTCCAACATACAGCTAAGTCCTTCCATCGCAATAGTAAAGAGATACGGAGAGAGTGGATCACCTTGTCGGATGCCATTCGTGCTCCCAAAAAAACCAATAGGTGAGCCATTTAAGAGTATCGAAAACTTTGGAGTTTTCAGGCAAGATTGAATCCAATTAACCCATTGTTGTTGAAAGTTCATATCGAGGAGCATCTTATAGATAAATTTCCTATTAACTGAATCAAAGGTTTTCCGTAAATCAGCTTTAAAACAGATTTTTGTCCCTCTTGCTTTTGATTGTAAATCTTTGACCAAGTCATTAGCAAGCAAAATGTTATGATGTATACTTCTCCCTTTGATAAAAGCAGCTTGATTTGGGCTAATGATCTTGTGTATTACCTTTTGCATTCTATTTGTCAATACTTTGGAGATGATCTTGTAAATAAAGTTGCATAATGATATGGGTCGATAGTTCTCTAGTGAGTCAGCCCCTGCATTCTTCGGAATTAAAGAAATAAAAGTGCAATTCATCTCTCTAAAAATATGACCTGAAGAGAAAAAATGTTGGCAAGCCTTGATCACATCATTTCCAATAATAGACCAAGCAGTTTGGTAAAATTCAGCTGGAAATCCATCTGGACCTGGGCTTTTGTGCTTTGGTGACTTAAAGACAACACATACAATTTCGTCGCCAGTAATTGGGGCATTGAGGATTGAAATAGCTTCCGAATCAAGTTTTCTAGTCGGCTACACATTAATGTTATTAGTTTTCCCAGCTTGATTGAGTAAGGAATAAAAAAATTGCTCTGTGTGTGCTTTAACCTCTTCTAAATTCTCAATAAGATTATCATCTTTGTCTCTGCATTTGCTGATACGGTTAACAGCCCTTCGAGTAGCAATTGAAGCATAGAAAAATTTAGTATTGGAATCTCCTAGTGTAAGCCAATGCTGTCGAGACTTCTGCTTTACAAAACTTTCCTCCTGTTTTAAGGCTTGCATGAAGTTATTTCTGGCTTCTGTCTCTTTGTAGATAATATTCTCATCATTTGGCTGAAGTTGCAGCTCATGTTGCAATGACATTAGTTCCTTCCTGCAAAATTGAACTGTGGTGGTAATATTGCCAAAGGTATTTGTATTCTACTCCTTTAGTGCTGCTTTACAGGCTTTGAGCTTTTGACATAAGATGTAAGGGGGAGATCCATGCACATTAACATTCCAAGCAGATCTGATAACATCAAGAAATTGAGGATGAGTACTCCACATGTTAAAGAATCTAAACGGTTTCTTGCCTCTTGGTGTCGCTTTGTCTGTGTGTATATACATTAAAGAATGGTCAGAAAACAAAGGAGCACCATACTCAAGAAGTGAATCTGGGTAAACTGTTAACCATTCATGATTAATCAAACACCTATCAAGTCGAGCCATTATTTTTCTGTTAGCAGCACCTTGATTACTCCAGGAGAGCCAATTACCCACAGATTTCATATCAAACAAAGCTGCAGTGTCAATGTAATCATTAAAACTTTGAAGCTGGCTTTCTGAAAGTTGTCTACCCCCCTCTTTTTCATTTGTGTACTGTACAGTATTAAAGTCTCCAAGAACAATCCAAGGTACATTGAAACAGCCATTTGCAATATTAGTCAGGTCAGACCAAAGAGTATTTCTTTCTTGCATACTATTTGAAGCATATATACCAATGAAATTGAATTGACAGCCATTCTTTTTGTCCTCTACCTTAAGTTGAATGAATTGATCAGTAGCAGAAATAAACCAAGCATTAATAGAGTTAGGATGCCATAAGACCCATATTCTACCAAAAGTTTCATTTGAGTCATTGGTAAACAGTTCTGCGTCCGGCCATATTAAATTCTTTTGAGCTTGAACGCGCGATTGTTTAATTTTCGTTTCTACTAGAATAATAATATCACATGCGGCAGACTTGATTATTCTATTGAGCTCCCGACATTTTTCCGGCTTATTAAGTCCGCGAACATTCCAACATGTTATCTTCATCAGTAATAAAGAAATGAAAAGGTGGTAAGGTATTCATCCTACGACTTTGGATGGACTGTACCATCCTTTTTCTTATCCTTCGGTTTTGTATTTTCCTCCCGCACAATATCTTTACCTTTTATGACTTTATTTCTATATTTATCCACTTCATCTACAGCTTGCAGATTTTTAAACTTTAAAATACCTTGAATCATGTGGTCTTGATTGGCAGGGTTTGTTGAAGCACGATAAGATTGTTGCAGCACAATTTCCTAGATAGTACTTGTTGGAGTAGCTTGGCTAGAGAGGTTTGTTGGGGCATGAGTTTGTTGAGACAGAATATCCTTGTTGGCGATGTTTGTTGTGGCTTGAGTTTGTTGAGGAAGAATATACTTGCTGGCGAGATTTGTTTGGGCCTGAGTTTGTTGAGTTATTGTGGACGGATCCAATGATATTGGAAGAGATGAAGTTCCTGACTTATGTTTCTCCTGTCCACTAGTACCAAGGGAAACCTCTGTTGTGGAAGGCTCCGACATTATAGGAAGAGATATAATTTTGGATTTGTCCTTCTGTCCGCGGTGCTGTCCTTGTGAGTCGGAATGCTCAATAGTCTTCGCCACCATCGGTGCTGCTGCCATTAGAGAAGACTCTCTTTGTTGCGGAGGCGCTTGACGTGGTCGATAGACCTTTGTGATTTGTTTTGGAGTTTGTTGACAAGCTCCATTTGCATGACCAAAAGATAAGCAATGCTGACATTGTTGTGGCTTCCAAGAATATGAGACATGTACCTTTCGAGTGTTCCCGTCAAGATCACGATAGAAAACCTCATTTGGAAGATCTTCGTCAGAAGAAACCAGTACACATGCTCGTGCAAATGCTAATCTCGTCTCAGCAACTGTTGCTTTGTCGATGTAGAGTGGCTGTCCCAAAGTGCTGCATAACTTTGCAATAAAACGTCGACTCCAAAGATGTAGAGGAAGACCTTGAAAGGATACCCATAATGGAATAGACTGTAGGCTATCTAACTCCAAACGGACATCAGGAGACCAGCGTCGTAGAATCATTGGATGGCCGCGAATAGTTCAGAATCCTTCGAGGACTCGTTGTAAATCTTCTTCAGAGTATAGCTTGCAAACAAAGAATCCGTTCTCCAGCATATGAAGATCAAATGACGATATTCCCCATCGAGTTTTGATAAATGAGGATAGTGGGAAATAAGATGTTTTGAGACCTACCACATAGCCAACAATCGCCATAGACCATGTCTCAATAAGCTCTGCTGAATCAGCAGTCTCGTATACAACAATCTTCTTATCAGCCTGAACTTCTGGAGTAAAGAATTCCAAGCTTAGATCCGGACTTCCAACCGGAGCCTTGAAGTGGCTAGTCCAAGGCCTAGGGTCACTGGAAATGAGGGCAGGCTGCCGCGATCTAGAGCGCGATCTACTTCGATGCTGTTTCGTCGAAGGAGTTTCTCTCTGGAGAGGATATGGAGGAGGAACCAATTGAGGGGTAACGGTAGGGAGTCTTACCATCGTATCAACTCTCCCGCCACCATCGCCAGCCCTAGGGGCCGTCGCTGCCATGTTTGATCCCTCTTCTGGTCGCGGCTATAGAATCATCTCCATAGGGAAAAACCACCGTCGCAGTATATCAGATCGCCGCTACAGTACCGTCGCCCTAGGGAGATCTGGTCGCCGCTATAGTATCGTCGCCCTTGGGGAGAAGCCGACGCTGCAGGAGATCCGATCACCACTACAGTAAGGGAGATCAGATCGTTGCTATAGTATCGTCGCCCGTGGGAGAAAGCCAACGCTGCAGGAGTCAGATCGCCCTAGGGAGATCTCGTCGCCGCTACAGTGTCGTCGCCGCTACAGTACTATCGCTGCTACAGTGTCGTCGCCGCCGCTACAGTACATCGCCCTTGGGAAACAGCCGACGCTGCAGGAAATCAGATCGCTGCTACAGTGTCGTCGCCTGTCGCCCGTGGGAGAAAGCCGACGCTGCAGGAGTCAGATCGCCCTAGGGAGATCTGGCCGCCGCTACAGTGGTCGCCCTAGATATGTTCGCCGCTACAGTGTCGTCGCCGCTACAGTGTCGCCCTAGATCTGGTCGCCGCTATAGTGTCGTCGCCGCTGCAGGAGTCAGATCGCCCTAGGGAGATTTGGCCGCCGCTACAGTGTCGTCGCCGCTACAGTGGTCGCCCTAGATCTGGCCGCCGCTACAGTGGTCGCCGCTACTTGAACAGGATCTGTTCTATATGTGCAATCCTCGTTACAGTTTTTCGATAAATTTCAATAAGAAGATACAAGAACACATAGTAGGAGATCTTGATTCATAAATAATTTCAAGTTATAAATCATGAGAAATCAAGACCATGATTTTGATAGAACTCATTAAATTCAAATCATCAAAATCTCAACATTACTTTCAAGAGATTCAAAATAGCATAAACAATTTTATTGATCTCTTAGTGAAAAATCGATAAGATAGAGAAAAAGAAAAATTTTCAAGAAAAATGCTTTCCTCTTTTTGTTTCAACTTATTGATTAATTTCATACATGTATTTTCTTTTCTTTTATGTCAAATCCATGCATTCATTAATGCCGAAAAAAGAACTTTCAAAAGATCGCAAGGTTCGATAATCACAAAAATTATCATGCATAATTTCAAAATATAAATTTATTAAGTATGATCTCAAATTACATTATTTCATCAAACATGATTTCATATTTTCAATTAAAATTATTTTATTTGTTTATCATAAAATATGTATTTTTCATGATTATTTTTTAAAAATCATTAGAAAGGTAAGCATGATCTAATTTTATCTTTGCATTATATTTTTAAATATGTAAATTAAAAAAATTCTAAAATAAAATTGAAATGCCTCATGGAAAGGATCATGTAATTTTGAAATAAATTAAAGGCATTTTGATTACCTCAACGTCGAAAGGTGTTAAGGCGTAGTTTGCCACCTCGCCTTTATTGTTTTTCTCCTCGTCTTCGGAGGAGCTTGATTCATCCCAATTTGTGTTCTTCATCTTGCGTTTAAAGCAAGTAGTTCCGTTCTTTTTGCTTTTTAATTTTTGTTTCATGAACTTTTTAAATTTCATTTGTGGTTCAAGTTCACCATCACTTGAGCTTATGCTCGAGTGCTCTTCAATTGTTCTATGTCCTAAATCCTTCCTGTTCTTTGGAAGGTGGTTCTTAAGTTCTTCACGTGCATTGCACGTTATTTCATATGTGATCAATAAACCAATTAGTTTTTCAATCGAAAAATGGTTCAAGTTCTTTGATTCTTATATTGTTGTTATTTTCGAATCCTAATTTTTTGAAAGCAATCGTAAAATCTTGTTAATGAGTTCAAAATCCTAAAAACATCTACCAAGTGTTTTTAAACCATTGACGATATCCTTAAAATGGGTGTACATGTCAACAACGGTTTCGCTTAGTTTCATATGAAAAAGTTCAAAATCTTGCATTAAAAAGATGACTTTAGAATCCTTAACTTTGCTAGTGCCTTCGTGTGTGATTTCGAGAATGCGCCATATGTCAAAAGCTATTTCGAACATAGAAGTTCGATTAAACTAGGTTTTATCTAAAGCGCAAAATAGAGCATTCATAGTTCTAGCATTTAAAGAAAACGTCTTCTTCTCCAAATCATTCTAATGGTTCATTGGAAGAGAAGACATTCGAAAATTATTTTCTATAATATTCCATAAATTTAAATCCAACTAAATCAAGAAAACTCTCATTTAAGTTTTTCAATAAGTGTAGTCCGTCCCATTAAAAAAGAGAGGACGAATGAGAGAGTGACCCTCTTGGAAGTCGAAAAGAGCTATTTTTATTTGGGTGTTAAACCAAATTAGAAAACTGTAGCTCTGATACCAATTGTTAGGATCATGATCGGCACTAAGAGGTGAATTAGTGCAGCGGTAAAATCACGACGGTTTAAAAACTTTCGTACAATAAAACCATTTTTGACGTAAAACCATTTTCGAAAACTTAACTTAAATTGAAAGCATACGGAAGTGTAGTTGATGTAAAGCAATGGAGGCAGTTTGCAGTTAAAATAAATAGCAGAAAGTAAATGCAAATCGAGATTTAGAGTGGTTCGGTCAATCTTGACCTATATCCACTTTTGGCTTCCTCTTTCGACAAGGTCACCAACGTCCACTAGAGGTCGTCCTTCAATAGGCGAAGGCCAATCACCTTTTACACCCCTCTTCTTCTTCAATAGGAGAACCCTTAAAAGCACTCTCTTACTCCTCTCTTAAACTAGTCTAACACTTAGAAGAGGGAGAGGAGATCACACAAGATTTTAGCAGCGTTTCTTTCTTTTTAGACTCTCTGTGCTTGTGTGCTTTAACCAGGGATGAGAGGGGTATTTATAGGCTTCAAGTTGATTCAAACTTGGAGCCTAAAACTTTCCCATCCTGGGTTCCCCGGGCAGGGTGGTACCACTGCCTCCGTTGGGTAGTACCACCACCCAGGTCTGGTGGTACCACCACCTAGGGTACAGTGCTAGGCAGTACCACCACCTAGACTGGCGGTACCACCGCTTGGCACCCTGCCAGGGGTGGTACAACTGCCCAAACTAGCAGTACCACTGCCTGACATAGTCTCGAAGACTGTGCCATGACGGTGAGACTCCTTAGGGCACTGTTTGGGCTTCTTATTAGGCCCAACATAGTTCTTACATGGGCCTAGCTGACTCATAATTGGGTTGGCTCAATCCAAGCCCAATTACGTGCTAACTACGATTCTTAAGACATATTCTAAGCTAAACAAAGTTCGTAAGTCTATTCTTCCGATAAGCTTTCGGCGATCTTTCGGTGAACTTCCGACGATCTCTCGACAATATTCCGGCGGACTCTCGGCAAGCTCATGGACTTCACGACGATCTTTTTGGTGAGTTTCGATGAGCTTCTCTAGCAAGCTTTGAGACTTCTAGGTTGGTTTCTCTAGAACTTTCGACGAACATCCGGACTTCTGACGAACTCTTGAACTCCCAATGTGATCGTGTCCTTGACTCCGGGACTTTATTTTGCTTCATGCCTTGCAATTGTAGTTAATCCTACACATGTAAAACAAACCTTGTTCTACATAATTAATACTAAGCATTAATCAAGTTGTCCGGCATGTCATTGGTCTCTCGACGCTTCATCCGATTCTTCGGCGCATCGTCCTCTCCTGTGGCCTATTGCCCAATCGGCTAGTTGACTCCACAACTCCGATATCCTTGGCATAATGTCTGCTCTTCTTGGCCCGATGCCCGAATCCACGACCAGAAGCCTTCTGTCGATACGTCGACCGATCCATTGTCCCGACATCCAATCTTCTAACATGTTCCTCCTGGCCAACATAATTCTTCCTGCTTTAATTGTCTCATCTTGATCGAAGCATCCTGTGTCACTCAAAACACAGATTAAAATATAAAAACATATTAATTGGTTTCATCATCAAAATATGATATTCAACAATCAGAAGATTGGACGTCGAGCCGGAGGATCGATCGACGTATCGGTAGAAGGCTTCAAACCATGGGTTCGGGCATCGGGCCAAGAAGAGTGAAAATTATACTAAGGAAATCGGAGTTGAGGAGGTCAACTAGCCGAGTGGGCAATTGGCCGCAAGATATGACGATACGTCAAAGAATTGGATGATGCGTCAATGAACCAATAACATACCGGACAACATTTGATTTAGCTTTATAATAATTGTCTAGATCGAAGTACATTTGATTTAGCTTTATAATAATTGTCTAGATCAATTAGGGGACAGTTGGCATAAGTTTGGGCTGCATTGGGCCAAGTGAAAGGCCCAAAAAATGACCCAATAGGTGGAACCGTCTGTAGCACAATCCCCGAGACTATGTCAGGTGATGGTACTGTCCAATAGTAGGGTGTCAGGCGATAGTACCACCTAGTGTCTGTGCTGTAGGTGGCGGTACCGCCCAACAATGGTGGTGGTACCCCCAATACCCAGAAGACCCGGGATGAGACTAGTTTTGGCTCCAAGTTTGAATCCATTTGGAGCCTATAAATACCCCTCTCATCCTAACACACAAAAGCACAGAGAACTTTAAAATGGGAAAACTTTGTAGCAATCACTTGAGAGATCCCCTTCTCTAGTTCTAAAGTTTAGAATTATGTTTAGGGAAGAGTGAGTGCTTGTAAAATGTTGTCTCCTGAACCTATGAAAAGAAGAAGAGAGATGTAAAAGGGTAGTTAATCTTTGTCCATTGAAAGACGATCGTTAGTGGATGCCGGTGGCCTTGACGGACCTTAACGGAAGAGGAATCAAGAGTGGATGTAGGTCATGATGACCGAACTACTATAAAAATCTGGTTTGCATTTACTTTAAGTCCTTTACTTTAAACTACAAACTAATTTCTTACTTTCACTATACTTCTGTACGTTTTCAAAGTTAAACATTTTTTATATGAACTTTTATCGTACGAAGATTTTTAAATCGACATGATTTTATCACTGCACTAATTCACCCCCACCCCCCCCCCCCCCCCCTCTTACTACCGACTCGATTCTAATAGTTGGTATCAGAGAGAGGTCACTCTCATTTTGGTTTGAAATCCAAGAGAGATGGCATTTGACGACAACCAAGATGGTCACTCAATCACACGTTTACCCATGTTCAATGGGACGGATTACACCTATTGGAAAACTAGAATAAGGATTTTTCTAATTTCTATGGATTTTGAGTTATGAAACATTGTGGAAAACGGCTTTCAAAAGTCTTCTACTCCAATGAACGAATGGAATGACTTGGAGAAGAAAACTTTTTCTTTAAATACTAGAGCAATGAATGCTCTATTTTGCGCTTTGGATAAAAATGAATTCAATCGAGTTTTTATTTGCGAAACGGCTTATGACATTTGGCATACACTTGAAATCACACACGAAGGCACAAGTAGGGTTAAACATTCTAAAGTTAATCTTTTGATGCTTGATTTTGAGTTGTTTCATATGAAACCAAGCAAAATCGTTGGAGACATCTACACTCGTTTTACAGATGTCATCAATGGTTTAAAAAGTCTTGGTAAATAATTTTCTAATTTTGAACTAGTGAATAAAATATTAAGATCTCTTCCAAAGAGTTGGGATCCTAAAGTAACGATCATTCAAGAGGCCAAGGATTTAAATAATTTCCCTCTCGAAGAACTTATTAGGTATTTTGTGTTAGGAATGAGTCGACACTAAGAAAAATCTTATGAGAGCGTAGCGGATAAAATTATGTTGGTTTAAAAAATCTTTCGTATAATAAAAATTGATCTCGGAAGATGTTAAATTGAAAGCAAATGAGAGCATAGTGAGAGTAAGAAATCAGTTTGCAATATAAAGTAGATTGCAGTAAAGTTAAATAGCAAAACAGTGTTGAATCTCGTATTTTGATGATGAAATCACTTGATATATGTTTATGATTTAATCTGTGTTTTGAGTGACGCAGGATGCTTCGATTAGGATGAGACAATTAAAGCAGAAAAAATCAAGTTGTGCTGGAGGAATATGTCAGAAGATTGGACGTCGGGCCGATGGATCGGTCGACGTATCGACAGAAGGCTTCGAGTCGTGGACTCGGGCATCGGACCAAGAAGAGCGGGTATTGCGCCAAGAATATCGGAGTTGCGGAGTCTACTGGTCGATTGGGCAATAGGCCGCAAGAGAGGATGATGCGCCGAAGAATCGGATGAAGCGTCGAGGGACCAATGACATGCCGAACAACTTGGACGACACTGTAGCGGCGACAACACTGTAGTGGCGACCAGATCTAGGGCGACGACACTGTAGCGGCAACGAGATCTCCCTAGAGTGATCTGCCTCCTGCAGCGTTGGCTTTCTCACACGAGTGGAACTACAGGCTCGCCCAGATCTAGGGCGACGCTGTAGCGGCGACCAGATCTAGGGCGGCGACACTGTAGCGGCGGTAACACTATAGCGGCGGTAACACTGTAGCGGCGACCAGATCTAGGGCGACGACAGTGTAGCGGCGACGAGATCTCCCTAGAGTGATCTGCCTCCTGCAGCGTTAGCTTTCTCCCACGAGTGGAACTGCAGGCTTGCCCAGATCTAGGGCGACATTGTAGCGGCGACCTGATCTAGGGCGGCGACACTATAGCGGCGACCAGATCTCCCTAGAGCGATTTGACTCCTGCAGCGTTGGCTTTCTCCCACGAGTGTTGCGTCGGCTTCTCCCCAAGGGCGACGATACTGTAGCAGCGACCAAATATCCCAAGGGAGATCTGACTCTTGTAGCGTTGGCTTTCTCCCACGGGCGACGCATCGGCATCTCCCCAAGGGCAACGATACTGTAGCGGCAACCAGATCTCCCTAGGGCGACGGTACTATAGCAACGATCTGATATACTACAGTGGTGGCATTTCCCTATGGCGACGATTCTGTAGCGGCGACCAGAAGAGGGATCAAACATGGCAGCGATGGCCCCTAGGGCTGGCGACGGTGGCGGGAGGGTTGAGGCAAGACTCCCTACCCTTACCCCTCAAGTTGCTCCTCCACCATATCCTCTCCAGAGAGAAACTCCTTCGACGAAGCAGCATCGAATCTGGTCGTGCTCTAGATCGCGGCATCCTACTCTCATTTCCAGCGATCCTCGACCTTGGACTAGCCTCTTCAAGGCTCCGGTTGGAAGTCCAGATCTAAGCTTGGAATTCTTTACTCTAGAAGTTCAGGCTGATAAGAAGATTGCTGTATACGAGACTGCTGATTCAGCAGAGCTTATTGAGACATGGTCTATGGCGATTGTTGGCTATGTGGTAGGTCTCAAAACATCTTATTTCCCACTATCCTAATTTATCAAAACTCGATGGGGAATATCGTCATTTGATCTTCATATGCTAGAGAACGGATTCTTTGTTTGCAAGCTATACTCTGAAGAAGATTTGCAACGAATCCTCGAAGGATTCTGGACTATCCGCGGTCATCCAATGATTCTATGACGTTGGTCTCCTGATGTCCGTTTGGAGTTAGACATCAGGGTATCCTTTCAAGGACTGCCTTTACATCTTTGGAGTCGACGTTTTATTGCAAAGTTATGCAGCACTCTAGGACAGCCACTGTACATCGACAAAGCAACAGCAGCTCAGACGAGATTAGCATTTGCACGAGCATGTGTGCTGGTTTCTTCCGACGAAGATCTTCCTAATGAGGTTTTCTATCGTGATCTTGACGGGAACACTCGGAAGGTACATGTCTCATATTCCTAGAAGCCACAACGATGTCAGTGTTGCTTATCTTTTGGTCATGCAAATGGAGCTTGTCAGCAAACCCCAAAACCAACCACAAAGGTCTATCGACCACGTCAAGCGCCTCAGCAACAAAGTGATTCTTCTCTAATGGCAGTAGCACCAATGGTGGTGAAAACTATTGAGCATTCCGACTCGCAAGGAAAGCACCGCGGATAGAAGGACAAATCCAAAACTTTATCACTTCCTATAATGTCGGAGCCTTCCACAACAGAGGTTTCCCATGGTACTAGTGGGCAGGACAAAAATAAGTTAGGAACTTCATCTCTTCCAATATCATCAAATCCGTCCACAATAGCTCAACGAACTCAAGCTCAAACAAATCTCGCCAGCAAGGATATTCTTCCTCAACAAACTCAGGCCACAACAAACATCGCCAACAAGGATATTCTGTCTCAACAAACTCATGCCCCAACAAACCTCTCTAGCCAGGCTGATCCAACAAGTACTATCCAGGATATTGTGCCGCAACAATCGTATCGTGCTTCAACAAACCCTGCCAATCAAGACCACATGATTCAAGGTACTTTAAAGTTTAAAAATCTACAAGTTATAGATGAAGTGGATAAATATAGGAGTAAAGCCATAAAAGGTAAGGATATTGTGCGGGAGGAAAATACAAAACCGAAGGATAAGAAAAAAGATGGTACAGTCCATCCAAAGTCGTAGGATGAATACCTTACCACCTCTTCATTATTTTATTACTGATGAAGATAACATGCTGGAATGTTCGCGGACTTAATAAGCTGGAGAAATGTCGGGAGCTCAACAGAATAATCAAGTATGCCGCATGTGATATTGTTATTCTAGTGGAAACGAAAAATTAAATAATCGCGTGTTCAAGCTCAAAAGAATGTAATATGGCCAGACGCAGAACTGTTTACCAATGACTCAAATGAAACTTTTGGTAGAATATGGGTCTTATGGCATCCTAACTCTATTAATGCTTGGTTTATTTCTGCTATTGATCAATTCATTCATCTTAAGGTAGAGGACAAAAAGAATGGCTGTTAATTCAATTTCACTAGTATATATGCTTCAAACAGTATGCAAGAAAGAAATACTCTTTGGTCTGACCTGACTAATATTGTAAATGACTGTCTCAATGTACCTTGGATTATTCTTGGAGACTTTAATACTGTTCGGTACACAAATGAAAAAGAGGGGGGTAGACAACTTTCAGAAAGCCAGCTTCAAAGTTTTAATGATTACATTGACACTACAGCATTGTTTGATATAAAATCTGTGGGTAATTGGCTCTCCTGGAGTAATCAAGGTGCTGCTAATAGAAAAATAATGGCTCGACTTGATAGGTGTTTGATTAATCATGAATGGTTAACAGTTTACCCAGATTCACTTCTTGAGTTTGGTGCTCCTTTGTTTTCTGACCATTCTTTAATATATATACACGCAGACAAAGCGACACAAAGAGGCAATAAACCATTTAGATTCTTAAACATGTGGAGTACTCATCCTCAATTTCTTGATGTTATCATATCTGCTTGGAATGTTAATGTGCATGGATCACCCCTTACATCTTATGTCAAAAGCTCAAAGCCTGTAAAGCAGCACTAAAGGAGTTGAATACAAATACCTTTGGCAATATTACCACCAGAGTTCAATTTTGCAGAAAGGAACTAATGTCATTGCAACATGAGCTGCAACTTCAGCCAAATGATGAGAATATTATCTACAAAGAGACAGAAGCCAGAAATAACTTCATGCAAGCCTTAAAACAGGAGGAAAGTTTTTCAAAGCAGAAGTCTCGACAGCATTGGCTTACACTAGGGGATTCCAATACTAAATTTTTCTATGCTTCAATTGCTACTCGAAGGGCAGTTAACCGTATCAGCAAATGCAGAGACAAAGATGATAATCTTATTGAGAATTTAGATGAGGTTAAAGCATACACAGAGCAATTTTTTTTTTCCTTTCTCAATCAAGCTAGGAAACCTAATAACATTTTTTTTTTTTTGGTAAGTAAAAGTAAATTGATTATGTGTAAAGTTTCTACAAATAGCTTTATCTATACAAGTCATAGACAAAGCCAAGTAACTCATAGAGTGCGAATGCGATAGTTATGACTACACATGCTGTAGACTATAACTACCTGTGGGTACATTATTTGGCATCATTCCCAAGATCTTTAGCTAATAGCAAAATTGAATTTGATAAAAATATCTTTTTCTCTTCGGGTGAAGTGCTTGGTTTTGAGATCATGCTCCATATAGGATCTTGAGTCTCTAATAATCTCTTTCAAGAGCTGAGCATTATTTGTGTGTTGACATTCAAAGATTCTATTACATCTCTCCTTCCACATTCACCAAATAGCGCATCTGAAATTTACCTTTGCCAGTTGTGTAAGAGGCCCTTTTCTTGAGAAACATTGCATAAGGTCATCTAGTTCTTGGTGCAAGTTTGGTTGTGGCAGTCTATTGAGTTCAAATCGCTGGAGAATATCCTTCCATATCCATTTTGTATAATCACAAGCAAAATAGAGGTGGTCAACAATTTCTTCTTGTTGCATACAAAGGGAGCATCGGTTAACATGATAGATACCTCTTCTTTTCATATTGTCTATTGTAGGTAGTTTATTGAGAAGGGCCTGTCATGTACATAAGGAGTGTCTTTGTGATCCCGGTCGATCCCATGTCCAACTGCTTGGGACCCACTTGTTATTTCTTTGCCTAATTTGATTCCATGTGGATGTGACACTAAATTTGCCATTGTCATGAGGCCAAATAAGTATATCTGAAGAGTTGTTCCTGATTGGAATAGCTATGATAGTCGGCCAAAGTGATAACATTTCGGGAGATATAGGATTAGGGAGACACCAGGTACCGTTAGTAATGAACTCGGAAACCTTCCAATCTTTGGGAGCCCCAAGATCTTTTCGAATTCTATCGCCATATAATTGAAATATACTCTTCCCATTCACCCAAGGATCATACCACATATTAGCACTAGTTCTAGAAGAGATTGCATAAGAAATATGTTTGATTAGCCAATTCCTTGCCTTTAAAATACCTTTCCAAGCTGCAGAGTGGTATGTTCTTGTTGAAATTTCTCAGATTGATTCCTTTGAAAGATACTTAGCACAAACCCATTGTGACCATAAGGAACATTTTTTTTGCAAAAGATCCCACAATTGTTGTACCAGGCATGCTTGATTCCAATCTCTAGTATTTCTCAAGTTTAGCCCCCCTTCATCTTTCGGTTCACAAATGCTATCCCAATTTACCATATGCATTGCCTTATCATTTGTGCCATTCTAGAAGAAGTTCATCCTAACCTAATAACATTCATGTGGAACCGGCTAGAAAACTTGATTCGGAAGCTATTTCAATCCTCAATGCCCCAATTACAGATGACGAAATTGTATGTGTTGTCTTTAAGTCACCAAAGCACAAAAGCACAGGTCCAGATGGATTTCCAACTGAATTTTACCAAACTGCTTGGTCTATTATTAGAAATGATGTGATCAAGGCTTGCCAACATTTTTTCTCTTCAGGTCTTATTCTTAGAGAGATGAATTACACTTTTATTTCTTTAATTCCGGAGAATGCAGGGGCTGACTCACTAGAGAACTATCGACCCATATCATTATGCAACTTTATTTACAAGATCATCTCCAAAGTATTGGCAAATAGAATGCAAAAGGTAATACACAAGATCATTAGTCCAAATCAAGCTGCTTTCATCAAAGGGAGAAGTATACATCATAACATTTTGCTTGCTAAATGACTTGGTCAAAGATTTACACTCAAAAGCAAGAGGGACAAAAATCTGTTTTAAAGCTGATTTACGGAAAGCCTTTGATTCAGTTAATAGGAAATTTATCTATAAGATGCTCCTCGTTATGAACTTTCCACAGCAATGGGTTAATTGGATTCAATCTTGCTTGGAAACTCCAAAGTTTTCGATACTCTTTAATGGCTCACCTATTGGTTTTTTTGGGAGCACGAATGGCATCCGACAAGGTGATCCACTATCTCCGTATCTCTTTACTATTGCGATGGAAGGACTTAGCTGTATGTTGGAACACACAGTCTTAAATGGCAGCATTAAGGTACCCATTGCTGGTTCTATTCATATATCACATATAACATTTGCAGATGATTTACTTATCTTTCTCCAAAATGAACCAACTTCAGTAAAGAACCTAGCTACTATTATGAATGACTTTGGTATGGTTTCTGGACTTCAGTTAAATCATGCGAAAAGTAAAGTATATATGAGCCCTTACATTGAGGATAAGATCTTTATTGCACAAACTTTGGGGGTTAGTGAGGGAAGCTTGCCAGTTCCTTATTTGGGTCTCCCGCTCATATCTAAAGGCATTCACAAAACCCACTGTCAGCCTATCTTGCAAAAAATAAAGAATAGAATCTCTTCTTGGAAAAATAGGTTTCTATCAAAAGCAGGACGACTCGAACTCATCCGTTCGGTATTGCAATCCTATTCTATATATCGGTGTAATGCATTTCTTCTGCCTGCTGGACTTCTCCAAGATATTGAACGGTTATTAATGAACTTCTTCTGGAATGGCACAAATGATAAGGCAATGCATATGGTAAATTGGGATAGCATTTGCAAACCGAAAGATGAAGGGGGGTTAAACTTGAGAAATACTAGAGATTGGAATCAAGCATGTCTGGTACAGTAATTGTGGGATCTTTTGCAAAACAAATGTTCCTTATGGTCACATTAGGTTTCTGCTAGGTATCTTTCAAAGGAATCAATCTGGGAAATTTCAACAAGAACATACCACTCTGCAGCTTGGAAAGGAATTTTAAAGGCAAGGAATTGGCTAATCAAACACATTTCTTATGCAATCTCTTCTGGAACTAGTACTAATATGTGGTACGATTCTTGGGTGAATGGGACGAGTATATTTCAATTATATGGCGACAGAATACGAAAAGATCTTGGGGCTCCCAAAGATTGGAAGGTTTCCGAGTTCATTGCTAATGGTACCTGGTGTCTCCCTAATCCTATTTCTCCCGAAATGTTATCACTTTGGCCGACTATTATAGCTATTCCAATCAGGAACAACTCTTCAGATATACTTATTTGGCCTCATGACAATGGCAAATTTAGTGCCACATCCGTATGGAATCAAATTAGGCAAAGAAATAACAAGTGGGTCCCAAGCAGTTGGACATGGGATCGACCGGGATCACAAAGACATTCCTTATGTACATGGCAGGCCCTTCTCAATAAACTACCTACAATAGACAATATGAAAAGAAGAGGTATCTATCATGTTAACCGATGCTCCCTTTGTATGCAACAAGAAGAAACTGTTGACCACCTCTATTTTGCTTGTGATTATATAAAATGGATATGGAAGGAGATTCTCCAGCGATTTGAACTCAATAGACTGCCGCAACCAAACTTGCACCAAGAACTAAGCGACCTCATGCAATATTTCTCAAGAAAAGGGCCTCTCACACAACTGGCAAAGGTTACTTTCAGATGCGCTATTTGGTGGATGTGGAAGGAGAGATGTAACAGAATCTTTAAATGTCAACACACAAACAATGCTCAACTCTTGAAAGAGATTATTAGAGACTCAAGATCCTGTATAGAGCAAGATCTCAAAACGGAGCACTTTACCCAAAGAGAAAAAGATATTTTTATCAAATTTAATTTTGCTATTAGCTGAAGATCTTGGGAATGATGCCAAATTATGTACTCACAGGTAGTTTTGATATATCTGGATAAATATTTTCTATGTTGACTATAATTAGGAGTTATAGTCTACAGCATGTGTAGTCATAACTATCGCATTCGCACTCTATGAGTTACTTGGCTTTGTCTATGACTTGTATAGATAAAGCTATTTGTAAAAACTTTACACATAATCAATTTACTTTTACTTACCAAAAAAAAAATAATTGTCTCGATCGAAGTTTTGTTTTACATGTGTAGGATTAACTACGATGAAAGTAAGACATGCAGCAGGAGTTGCGCCGGAGTCAAGACTATGATCATGGTGGGAGTTCGAGAGTTCGACGGAAGTCCGGACGGTCGTTGGAGGTTCTATGGGAACAAATCCGAGAAGTCCAGGAGCATGCCAAAAGAAGCTCGTCGGAACTCGCCAAGTGGATCGTCGCAAGTGCAGGAGTTTGCCGGAAGTCCGCAGGAGCATCACCGAGGGTTCATCGGATGATCGACGGAAGTTCGCCGGAAGCTCGCCGAAAGAAGTGATTGACGCACCGGAGCAAGTTGCAGTAAATGTCTTAAGAAAAATCATAGTTAGCACGATGATTAAGTTAGAAATGAGAGGTGATCCCATTGACTTAATCTTGGGGCAATTGGGCCCTTAACAGACCCAAATTGGGCCAAATGGATCAGCCCATTCGGACCTAGATTTCTTGGCCAGAGGTGGCACCGCTTGGGTCGGCGGTGGCACCACCTGGGTCGGCGGTGTGTTAGGACTCTAGCTTGGAGAGTCCTAATTGAGAAGGACATTCTGTTAGGACGCTAGCTAGGAGAGTCCTAATTGAGAGGGGCATTCATATAGGAGGTGTTTTCTTAGAGAAGAATTAGGAGTTGTAAGGGAATAGGAGTCTTGACTAGGAGTCCTACTAGGAGTTGGTTAGAAGTAAGAGTCTTAAGTAGGAGTCCTATTAGGAGTTAGGGTTTAGAAGCCCTATAAATAGCCATGTATTCCTTCAGAAGCCCTATAAATAGCCATGTATTCCTTCTCTTTTGATAAGCAATAGATGAATCTTTTCTACAGCCTTTGAGCAGCAACTTGGAGGGAGGAACCCCTATAGAGTTCCAAGGAGGCCGATCCCCTTAAGAGATCAACCCCAAGTTTAGAATCTGCAAGGGTTCTAACACCTGGTATCAGAGCAGCATTCTTGACATCTCGCTGCCCTTCCACTACCATCCATCAGCCCTCCACAACCGCCCAAAGCAATTCCCACAATTGCTTAAAAGATCATCGCCGAATTCCGCCATCATCTCCACCACCACGGATCATCCTTTGATCTCCTTGTGAATTGCAATAGGTTCTGGTTTCCTACCTTACTACTGCTGCAATTTAGTTATCCTTATTCAAAAAAAAAAAAAAAAAAAAACTGTTCCTATATTGCTGCATAAACCTTTCGTCACAAAGTTTTCATCTCTACGAAGAAAGATACATTGCAGAATTCCAGCCGCATAGTACCATCTGTTTGATCTTGCTACTATGCTTTTTCTATCCAAATTTCTATGAAATTTTTATGACATCTTTGACACTTCCTAACAGCAGATTTCCCTTTGGTTTTTTAAAAAAATTCTCAATATAAACCATTGATCTTTTACGTCAAATCTGCTATACTTGAAAATCTGCACTGTAAAATTTCAGCCGCATAGTACTATTTGTTTGATCTTGATACTATATTGTTTCTATCCAAATCTCTACGAAATTTTTATAATAGCTTTGACACTTCCTAACCGTGTATTTCCCCTTGGTTTCATCAAAAAATTCTCAATATAAACCACTGATCTTTTACGTCCAATCTGCTATACCTAAAAATCTGTGCTGCAGAAAATTTCAGCCGCATATTGTTGCCTTAGCCCATCTATTTGCAATCTTTTTTGAATGAAATTTCTTATACACTTCATAGATCATCTTGGCTTCCATCTAAGATTGATCTATTAAGAAATTCATCTCTAAAAATGATTTTATGTTGCTGCAAATTTTCATCGTAACCCGCTGAAATTTTTCGACGAGAATTCTGTAATCTCAACTTGCACCAATTTCCTTGCTGTTATACTACCAAAATTTTCTTGATTAAATTAGATGTCCTTGCTGTCATATAAACTGTGATTTTTCTATCAATTCCCTTCTCAATTATCTTAAGTTTTTGGTGGAAATTACGTTAAGAAACCGTTGTTTCTTCAACGACAATTCTACTCTTACAAGACAGCACATACTTGCTGCAACTTCCACTGATTTCTATCAAACCTTTGCTACCATCTACCACAGATCCAAAACATTCATCCATAGCCCTAAAACTCCACTAAACCACACCCTAAAACTACACCCAAAACAGCCACAAAACAAGCCTAAATCTAGCCTACATCCATCGATCCACCAATCCTTTTGACCATCACTTCTCTCAACTATACATGCCTTTAACCTGACAACAAAAGGGAGATCTTAATATTATAGATTTGGAGGCATATACTATGGCATCTAAGGAGACAATTAATGCTAAATTCGAAGCCTTGGAGACGCGAATGGAGGATAAGATTCGGACGCTCTTTACCGAACTCAGATTGGGCTGACCACTAAGCCCGAAAAAATCATATCACGGAGAGAGCTTTGCCCAATCGCACCAGGCACGAAGAGATGAGTTTCAAGGGAGGGGAGGCTCTATGACTGAACCTAACTATCCATGCATGAGAGTGGACTTCTCTAGATGGGAAGAAGGAGACCCAATTGGTTGGATCTCGCGCGCGGAGCGATATTTTCGGTACCATAAAATCGCAGATGCATCTATGGTGAAAATTACAGCTATATATCTTGAAGGGGATGCTATACAGTGGTTTGACTAGTTTAAACATACTTATGGAGTCCTTTCATGGTGACAATTCAAAGAAGGACTGCTGATCCGCTTCAGACCAACCGATTATGAGAATATTGACGGACAACTAGCAAAGATCCGACAAACCTCTACCATTCAGGAGTACCAAACCAGGTTTGAAAGGTTATCTAATCAAACTCATGATTGGTCTCAAAAAAAGCTATTGAGGACCTTCATTGAGAGCTTGAAGCCGGAGATCCGAGGAGAAGTTAAAGCGCGACAACCGTATACACTTATGGCAGCCATCTCTTTTGCACGACATCAAGAGGAGCAATTGAACCATGAAGCTCGGAGGACTAGGGTCGCTCCTCAACCAGTAATATTGAAGCCCTCAGCCCCCCCTACTATTGTCCAAGTCCCTACACCAAAGAGGTTAACAAGAGAAGAGCTTCAGGAGCGATATGCGTAGGGGTTATATTAGCATTGTGACGAGCCGTGGAGCCGTGAGCATCGCTATAGTAAAGGAGGACTTTTTATGATTGGACCGATAGAAGAAGAGGTCATTGAACATTCAGAAGAGAGCCTTGAACATGAAGAAAAAGATGCAGAAGAAGAGCCACAACCGACCGAAGTTACGGTACATACATAAGCTGGCTACTCAAACCCGCAAACGATGAAAGGATCGTCAAAACTATGATCTTCAAGTCGTCATAGTTCTCCCAAGTGGCATCTTCTATTGGTAGGTTCGCTCACTATATTGGCACTTCATTAGTGGGTCGTCGTCGTCGAGTCACGATCCGTTGATCAATAATGGCACTTGGCTGGGTCTGGAGTTCTCTTTGGGTAGTCATATTTGGTGGGTGGCTTTGGGCTATCTCCAAGCACCTATTTAAAACTTCCGTTTGGCTTTTGGTTTGTGGGTGATATGTCGTACTCTTTTTCAATTTAGTACCCTGCATATGGAATAACTTTGTCCAAAATCTACTCTTGAAGATGCAAGTAGAATTTGTCACAAGCACAATGCGTCCCTTATAGCATAATTCTTTTAAGTCCCGATTGTAATGAGCCATGGGGCTTGGTGCTTCCTCCAATTTTTTTATAATCTTACTAGTCTCTGAAACTTCCTGCCATTCCATCTTAATATCCTTAAGAAAGTCGTTGGTCGGAAGTGAAACGACCGAAACTTCAACTTGCTCGGGTAAGCTGCGAAAGCGCATCTGCAAGAACATTCTCTTTCCCCTTTTTGTAAGTTATTTCATAATCAAATCCAAGAAGTTTTATTACTCTTTTTTGCTGCTCAGGGGATGATATTTTTCGCTCCAAAAAGTACTTGAGGCTTTTATGGTCAGTTTTAATTTGAAATCGTCGGCCAATCAAGTAGGGTCTCCACCTCGTTGCTGCGCGCACAATGGCGAGCATCTTCTTATCATATGTTGACTTATTTTGATGGGAGGGAGATAATGCCTTGCTAGTGTATATGAGTGGTCAACCATCATGCATGAGAATGGCTCCAATTCCAACTCCAGATGCGTCGGCCTCAATAATGAAGGGTCGGTTGAAATCTGGTAGTGTTAGCACCGGCGTCGTCGTCATGGCTACCTTAAGTTTGTCGAAGGCAACGGAGGCTCAGTCCGACCATTGGAAGACATCTTTTTTCAGTAAGGAAGTAAGTGGTGCACTGATCTCTCCATAGTTTTTCACGAACTTGCAGTAGTAGCCTGTTAAACCCAGAAAGCCATGTAGTAATTTTATGTTCCTCGGGGTCAGCTAGTATTGCATTGCTCCAATTTTGAAGGGGTCTACTGCCACACCTTCCTCTGATATGATATGCCCAAGAAATTACACCTTTTTTTGAAGAAAGCAAAAATTCATAGTGGTTGTTGTGTGTTCAAAAAGTGGTTTTCGGTATGTCTTCTTCGCATACTCGTATTTGATGATACCCGGATCGAAGGTCCAGCTTTGTGAAGATTTGTGCTCCCTTAGCAACTCATCTACTACTGGAATAGGTAGGGTATTTATCCTTGATGGTTATGCCATTGAGAGCTCGGTAATCAACACATAATCGCCATATTCCATCTTTCTTTCGTATGAGGAGCACCGGTGAAGAGTAGGGGCTGCAACTTGGCCGAATAACTCCTGTTTTGAGCATCTCTTTTACAATCCTTTCTATTTCATCCTTCTGGAGATGTGGATATTGATATGGCTGAGCATTTGCTGGAGATTTTCCTGGAAGAATCATTATACAATGATCATGCCGACGGGTAAGAGGTAGGTTGCGCGGTTCGTCAAATATATCCGAAAATTCAACAAGCAAAGGAAGTAGATTTGGATCTTCAAATTTTGTTGGCTCTCCCTTAGTTTGTTGCTCAAGTTGTACCAAAAAGCTGCTGCATGCTTTATACAAAACCTTCTCTATTTGTTGTGTGCAAATCGTCGTTACGTCGCCCTCACGTTTCCCGTGCAGTATCACCTGTTTCTCCTTACTGTAAAATTTTATAATTAGTTGCATAAAATTCCAAGAAATATCACCTAATATCATCAACCATTTAATTCTGAGTATGGCCTCATGATCATCAAGAGGGAGGAGGAAGAAATCTGCAATTATCTCTTGGTCCTGCAACAACAGTTTCACCTGCGGGCACCTATGATCACACTTCAAAATCCGTCCGTTGGCGACCTTAACGACAAACCTGCTGTAATTCTCAATAGGTAAGTTCATATAGACAGCAACCTTACTATTTAGGAAGTTATTAGTGCTGCCCGTGTCTATGAGAACAGTGATCGGTTGTTGTTTGAGAAGGCCTCCAACTTTCATCGTTTGTGGGATTGAGTAGCCAACTAGTGTATGTACCGTAACTTTGGTCGGTTGTGGCTCTTCTTCTGCATCTTCTTCTTCATGTTCAAGGCTCTCTTTTGGATGTTCAATGACCTCTTCTTCTATTGGTTCAATCATAAGAAGTCCCCCTTTACTACAGCGATGCTCACGGCTCCACGGCTCATCACAATGCCAACATAACCCCTTCGCATATCGCTCCCGAAGCTCTTCTCTTGTTAACCTCTTTGGTGTAGGGACTTGGTCGAAAGTAGGGGGGGCTAAGGGCTTCAATATTACTAGTTAAGGAGCGACCCTAGTCCTCCGAGCTTCATGGTTCAATTGCTCCTCTTGATGTCGTGCGAAAGAGATGGCTGCCATAAGCGTATACGGTTGTCGCGCTTTAACTTCTCCTCGGATCTCCGGCTTCAAGCCCTCAATGAAGGTTCTCAATAGCTATTTTTTAGACCAATCATGAGTTTGATTAGATAACCTTTCAAACCAGATTTGGTACTCCTGAATGGTAGAGGTTTGTCGGATCTTTGCTAGTTGTCCGTCAATATTCTCGTAATCGGTTGGTCTGAAGCGGATCAGCAGTCCTTCTTTGAATTGTCGCCATGAAAGGACTCCATAAGTATGTTCAAACCAGTCAAACCACTGTATAGCATTCCCTTCAAGATATATAGCTACAATTTTCACCATAGATGCATCCGCGATTTTATGGTACCGAAAATATTGCTCCGCGCGTGAGATCCAACCAATTGGGTCTCCTTCTTCCCATCTAGGGAAGTCCACTCTCATGCATGGATAGTTGGGGTTGGTCATAGAGCTTCCCCTCTCTTGGAAGTCATATCTTTGGGCTTGGTGTGATTGGGCAAAGCTCTCTCCTTGATATGATTTCTTCGGGCTTAGTGGTCGGCCCAATCTGAGTTCGGTAAAGAGCATCCGAAACTTATCCTCCATTCGCGCATCCAAGGCTTCGAATTTTGCATTGATTGCCTCCTTAGATGCCATAGTATATGCCTCCAAATCTATGATGTTAATATCTCTCTCCAAAGGCATGTATAGGTTGAGAGAAGTGATGGTCGAAAGGGATGGTGGATCGGTGGATGTAGGCTACGATTTAGGCTTGTTTTGTGGCAGTTTTGGGTGCAGTTTGAGGGTGTGGTTTAGTGGAGTTTTAGGGCTGTGGATGAAAGTTTTGGATCTGTGGTAGATGGCAGCAAAGGTTTGATAGAAATCAGTGGATGTTGCGGCAAGTATGTGCTGTCATGTAAGAGTAGAATTGTCGTCGAAGAAACAATGGTTTCTCGATGTAATTTCTACCAAAAACTTAAGATAATTGAGGAGGAAATTGATAGCAAAATCACATATTATATGACAGCAAGGATGTCTAATTTAATCAAGAAAATTTCAGCAGTATAACAGCAAGAAAATTGGTGCAAGTTGCGATAGCAGAATTGTCGTCGAAAAATTTCAGCGGGATACGATGAAAATTTGCAGCAACACAAAATTATTTTTAGAGATTAATTCCTGGCTGGTGCAGTGAACTGTTGTTTACTTACCAAAAAAAATAATACTTACCAAAAAAAAAAATCTTAGATGGAAGCCAAGACGATCTATGAAGTGTATAAGAAATTTCATTAAAAAAAAATTGCAAATAGATGGGTTAAGGCAACAATATGCCGCTGAAATTTTCTGCAGCACAGATTTTTAAGTATAGCAGATTGGACGTAAAAGATTAGTGGTTTATATTGAGAATTTTTTGATGAAACCAAAGGGAAATCCACTGTTAGGAAGTATCAAAGCTATCATAAAAATATCGTAGAGATTTGGATAGAAACAATATAGTACCAAGATCAAACAAACAGTGCTATGCGGCTGAAATTTTACAGTGCAGGTTTTCAAGTATAGCAGATTAGACGTAAAAGATCAATGGTTTATATTGAGAATTTTTTGAAAAAACCAAAGGGAAATCTGCTGTTAGGAAGTGTCAAAGATGTCATAAAAAATTCATAGAAATTTGGATAGAAAAAGCACAGTAGCAAGATCAAATAGATGGTGCTATGCGGCTGGAATTCTGCAATGTATCTTTCGTCGTAGAGATGAAAACTTTGTGATGAAAGGTTTATGCAGCAATATAGGAACAGTTTTTTTTTTTGTATTTTCGAATAAGGATAACTAAATTACAGCAGCAGTAAGGTAGGAAACCAGAACCTGTTGCAATTCACGGGGAGATCAAAGGATGATCCGCGGTGGTGAAGATGATGGCGGAATTCGGCGACGATCTTTTAAGCAATTGTGGGAATTGCTTTGGGCGGTTGTGGAGGGCTGATGGATGGCAGTGGAAGGGCAGCGAGATGCCAAGAATGCTGCTCTGATACCAGGTGTTAGAACCCTTACAGATTCTAAACTTGGGGTTGATCTTTTTAGGGGATCGGCCTCCTTGAAACTCTATAGGGGTTCCTCCCTCCAAGTTGCTGCTCAAAGGCTGCATAAAAGAGTCATCTATTGCTTATCAAAAGAGAAGGAATACATGGCTATTTATAGGGCTTCTAAACCCTAACTCCTAATAGGACTCCTACTTAAGACTCTTACTTCTAACCAACTCCTAATAGGACTCCTACTCAAGACTCCTATTCCCTTACAACTCCTAATTCTTCTCTAAGAAAAAACCTCCTACATGAATGCCCCTCTAAATTAGGACTCTCCTAGCTAGAGTCCTAACAGAATGTCCCTCTCAATTAGGACTCTCCTAGCTAGAGTCCTAACAGTTTTACATGAATGTCCCTCTCAATTAGGACTCTCCAAGCTAGAGTCCTAACACAGAAGGCTTTAAGTCGTGGATTCGGGCATCGGGCCAAGAAGAGTGGGAATTGCGCTAAGAATATCGGAGTTACGGAGTCAACTAGCCGATTGGGCAATAGGCCGCAAGAGAGGACAATGCGCCGAAGAATCGGACGAAACGTCGAGGGACCAATGACATGTCGGACAAATTGGTTAATTGCTTAAGAATAATTGTCTCGATCGAAGTTTTGTTGTACATGTGCATGATTAACTACGATGAAAGTAAGACATGCAGTAGGGGTTGTGTCGGAGTTAAGACTATAATCACGGTGGGAGTTCGAGAGTTCGACGGAAGTCCGGATGGTTGTCGGATGTTCTGTGGGAACAAATCCGAGAAGGCCAAGAGCTTGCCAAAAGAAGCTCGTCGGAACTCGTCAAGTGGATCACGCAAGTCTACGAGTTTGTCGGAAGTCCGCAGGAGCATCACAGAGGGTTCATCGGATGATCGACGGAAGTTCGTCGGAAGTTCGTCGGAAGAAGCGATTGACGCACCGGAGCAAGTTGCAGTAAATGTCTTAAGAAAAATCATAGTTAGCACGATGATTAAGTTAGAAATGGGAGGTGATCCCATTGACTTAATCTTGAGGCAATTGGGCCCTTAATAGACCCAAATTGGGCCGAATGGATCAGCCCATTCGGACCCAGATTTCTTAGCCAGAGGTGGTACCGCTTGGGTCGGGGCTCAGTCTCCGAGCTCTGGCTGGGCGGTGCAACCACCTTTGATAGAGGTGCAACCGCCTGAGCTCGGTCTTCGAGTTCTAGCCGGGCGGTGCAACCGCCCTAGTCAAGCAGTGGCACAGCTTGAGCTCGGTCTCCGACCTCTGGCAGGAGGTGCAACCGCCCCTGATAGGAGGTGGCACCGCCCAGAGGCTCAGTCTTCGAGCTCTGCCAGGCGGTGCAACCGCCCCAGTCAAGCAGTGCAACAGCCAGACCCCGGAATTTCGGGAATTGATAGTTTTGAGCTCGGAATTTAAACTGGGTTGGAGCCTATAAATACCCCACCCTTTCAGCAATGAAAGGGCAACAAAAAAACACCGAAATCCTGATCTTACTCTATGATTTTTAGAGCTCAAAAGTGTTGTATGAGTTAGAAGTTCTCCTCCCTCTGTTCTTCCAAGTTCTGATCTTTCAAGAGATGGGAGAAAATTCTATAAGGGTTGTCTCCTAAGCCCATCAAAAGGAGTGAAACTGTAAAAGTGTGGTTGGCCTTCGCCTATTGAAGGAAGGCCTCTAGTGGACGTTGGTGATCTCGTCGGTGGAGTAAGCCAGAAGTGGATGTAGGTTAAGATTGACCGAGCCACTCTAAAATCGCGGTGCTCTCTAGTTTGCACTTATTTTGAGCATATTATCTTTACTGCAAACCTCCTCAATAGCTTACTGCCTTCTGCACATTTACGATCATGTTTCAAAGTTCAGTATTTTCCGAATCGGTGTTTAGACGTAAATCAGTTTTATCGTACAAATATCATATTTCAGTTTGTGCTTACATTCTGATTTCCATCATTACTATAAACTGCCTTTATAGATTCGCTTTAACTGCATCTTGCTTGATCGCAAGTTAAAGTGATTTACAAATCGGCTTTTCTACCGAAATCGCTCTTATCGTACGAACGCAGTTTTAATCATCGAAAGTTTTCCACTGCACTAATTCACCCCCCCCCCCTCTTAGTGCTCTTGATCCTAACAAACAGAAATGTAAACCGATTTATAGTGGTTCGGTCGTCGTGACCTACATCCACTCCACTGATTCCTCTTTCATCGAGGTCACCGGCATCCACTAATGATCTTCCTTCAATGGACAAAGATCAACTACCCTTACAACTCGATTCTCCTTTTGATAGGTTTAGGAGAGAACCTTTACAACCCCCTTCACTCCTCTCTTAAACAAGACTAACACTTATGTTTTGAGAGGAGTTCATACGAAATTACAGTAGCATTTTCTTTTCTTTTTTGCTCTCAGTTGTGTGTGTGTTAACTAGGGATGAGAGGGGTATTTATATGCCTCAATTGGATTCAAACTTAGAGCCTAAAAGAGTCCCATCATGAGTTTCCCGGGTCCTGGCGGTACCACCACCTGACATAGTCATGGAGACTATGCTACGATGGTGGCACTTGTTGAGTCACTGTTTGGGCCTTTTACTTGGCTCAACATAACCCAAACTTGGCCTAATTGACCCTTAATTAAGTTGGCTCAATTCCAACTCAATTATATGCTAACTACGAATTTTAAGATATTTACTAAGCTAAATAAGTCCGTAAGTCTAGGTTTCTTCTGGCGAGCTTTCAGCGATCTTTCGGTGAACTTCCGACGATCTCTCAACTGTTGGAAAATCTTGGGAGGCGACATCATATGCATAACAAAAGAACAAAAACCAAAATCCCCTCTTCCCAAAGAGATGTTAGTCGTCGTGTGAAGATTGGTGCGAAAAAATCCGCGAAACTTAAAACTACGTATAGTAAAGATTATGTTACTTAGGGAGATCGTATATCCCTGAATCTTTACGAATCTCTAGGAGAGAGTGAAGGAGGTCAAGCACCCTCCTTTCTAGTGATGATCTACACAGCAAAGCTGTCACGCCCCCCGAATTATCACATTCAGGAAGTGTGACCCTGTCTAAAATCAATAATATTATAATTCATCATCAATTCAATCCAGGATCCAATCTAACAATTTAAGGATACTAAGAATCATTCAAAAATTAATATTCACAATTCATAAACATGTACGTTATATAAATCATAATCCACTTCACTCAAAGATTCACAAAATCCAAAGGCAACTCAACTAAACATCAACCACAACACAAATCCATAATCGTAGAAGTATATACAATCACAAAAAGATAATTATTTACCATGAGTTCTTATCCTTATACAACTTAAACTTATCATTCCATACACATGAGCGGTCCTTTAAACTTTTACAACACATAAGTATCAACAGATCCTTAACATTACATCAGAAGTAAAGTATACTATACAACAAAAATCTATCATCCAACAAAGATTAGCTAAAAAATCTTCTAGCCTTTCATTGCTTTAACCCAATTCTAGCTTTTCAGTGCGTGACAAGCTACTCTGAAAAATTTATATAGCAACGGGGTGAGCATAAAGAGCTCAGCAAGTGTCTAACATGTTGAATCTCGGATTTTGATGATGAAACTAATTGATTATGTTTAGATGTTTAAAAGCATTTTGAGTGATGCAGGTCTACTCGATCAGGATTAGACAGTTAACGCAGGAGGAATTGACGTTGCGCCGGAGGAGATCACATTAGGATATTGGATGGCAGAAGGCTTCGGACGTCGGGCATCGGGCCAAGAGCAGAATTGCGCCAAGGATATCGGGGTTGCGGAGGTCAACCGCCGATTGGGCAACAAGCCGCAAGAGAGGACGATGCGCCGAAGAATCGGACGAAGCGCCAACCAATGACGTGCCGGGCAACAGAATGTCAATTCGCTTTGTAATAATTGTCTAGATCGGAGTAGAGTTTTGGCTTGTTTGTGCAGGATTAACTACGATAACGATGAAGACATAAAGCGAAATAAAGTATTGGAGTCAAGCGCGAAGGATTTGTTGCGAGTTCGAGAGTTCGACGGAAGTCCGAAGGTTCGTCGGGAATGCTGCCGGAACTAGCTGTTAGGACTCTAGCTAAGAGAGTCCTAATTGAGAGGGACATTCTGTTAGGACTATAGCTAGGAGAGTCCTAATTGAGAGGGACATTATGTTAGGACTCTAGCTAGGAGAGTCCTAATTGAGAGGGACATTCTGTTAGGACTCTAGCTAGGAGAGTCCTAATTGAGAGGGAGTCCTAATTGAGAGGGACATTCTGTTAGGAGGTTTTTTCTTAGAGAAGAATTAGGAGTTGTAAGGGAATAGGAGTCTTGAGTAGGAGTCCTATTAGGAGTTAGGGTTTAGAAACCCTATAAATAGCCATGTATTCCTTCTCTTTCAAAAGCAAAATATGAATCTTTTCTGCAGCCTTTGAGCAGCAACTTGGAGGGAGGAACCCCTATAGAGTTCCAAGGAGGCCGATCCCCTAAAGAGATCAACCCCAAGTTTAGAATCTGCAAGGGTTCTAACACCTAGTATCAGAGCAGCGTTCTTGGCATCTCGCTGCCCTTCCACTGCCATCCATCAACCTTCCACAACTGCCCAAAGCAATTCACACAATTGCTTAAGAGATCGTTGCCAAATTTCCGCCATCATCTCCACCACCGCGGATCATCCCGTGAATTGCAACAGCAAACTTTCACGGATTTCTATCATACCTATACATCCCTTTAACCCGTCAACAAAAGAGAGATCTTAATATCACAGATTTGGAGTCATATACTATGGCATCTGAGGAGGCAATCAATGCAAAATTTGAAGCCTTTGAGGCACGAATGGAGGATAAGATTCGAACTCTCCTTATCGAATTCAGTTTGGGCCGACCACCAAGCCCGAAGAAATCACATCAAGGAGAGAGCTCTAACCAATCACATCATGCCCAAAGAGATGACTTCCAAGAGAGGGTAGGCTCAATGACAGACCCCAACTATTCGCGCATGAGAGTGGACTGCCCTAGATGGGAAGAAGGAGACCCAATTGGTTGGATCTTGCCCGCAGAGCGATATTTTCGATACCATAAAACTGCGGATGCATCCATGGTGGAAATTGTAGCTATACATCTTGAAGGGGATGCCATACAATGGTTTGAATGGTTTGAACACACTTATGGAGTCCTTTCATGGCGACAATTCAAAGAAGGACTACTGATCCGCTTCGGACCAACTTATTACGAGAACATTGACGGACAACTAGCAAAGATCCGACAAACCTCCACCATTCAGGAGTACCAGACCAGGTTTGAAAGGTTATCTAATCAAACTCGTGATTGGTCTGAAAAACAATTATTGGGGACCTTTATTGAGGGCTTAAAGCCAAAGATCCGGGGAGAAGTTAAGGCGCGACAACCTTACACGTTTATGGCAGCCATCTCTTTCGCACGACTACAAGAGGAGCGATTGAACCATGAAGCCCGGAGGACTAGGATCACTCCATGACCTACAATACTAAAGCCCTCAGCCCCCCCTACTATCAACCGAGTCCCTGCACCGAAAAGGTTAACAAGAGAAGAACTTTGGGAGCGATCTGCGAAGGGGTTATGTTGGCATTGCGACGAGCCGTGGAGCCGCGAGCATCGTTGTAAAAAAGGTAGACTTCTTATGATTGAACATCTAGAAGAGAGCCATGAACATGAAGAAAAAGATATGGAAGAAGAGCCACAGCTGACCGACATTACGGTACACGCACTAGCTGGCTACTCAAATCCGCAAACGATGAAAGTTGGAGGCCTTCTCAAACAACAGTCGATCACTGTTCTCATCGACACGGGTAGCACTAATAACTTCCTAAATAGTAAGGTTGCTGCTCGGATGACACTGCATATTGAAGGTTGCAGCAAGTTCGATGTAAAGGTTGCCGACGGCAGAATCCTAAAGTGCGACCAAAGATGCCCGCAGGTGAAACTATTACTGCAAGACCAAGAAATTATCACCGATTTCTTCCTCCTACCAATCGATGACTATGAGGTAGTGCTTGGTATAGAATGGCTGACTACACTAGGTGATGTCTCTTGGAACTTTTCTAAATTAATTATGAAATTCTACTGTAAGGGCAAACAGATCATCCTACGCGGGAAGCGCGGAAGCAACGTTACCACTGTTTCGACCCAACTAATGGAGAAAGTTTTGCACAAGGTAAATAGTGGCTTTTTGATGCATCTCCAGCCACAACAAGAAGAGAAGAAAATAGAAATTGAAGATCAAAATCTTGCCCAATTGCTTACTGAATTTGCTATCATATTTGCTGAACCGCGCGGTCTTCCTCCTTCTCGGCAACATGACCATCGAATTCCAATCCTTCCGGGCAAGCCACCAGCGAACACTCGACCGTACCGATATCCTCACCTCCAGAAAGATGAAATTGAAAAGATCGTAAGGGAGATGCTTGAAACAGGGGTGATTCGGCCAAGTTGCAGCCCCTATTCCTCACCGGTGCTACTTGTACGCAAGAAGGACGGAACTTGGCGGATGTGCATCGACTACCGAGCTTTAAATGACATCACCGTCAAGGACAAGTACCCAATACTAGTGGTGGATGAACTTCTTGATGAATTAAAAGGAGCTCGAGTCTTCACAAAGTTGGACCTCCGATCCGGTTACCACCAAATTCGGGTATGTGACGATGACATTCCAAAAACTACATTTCGCACATATAATGGCCATTATGAATTCTTGGAAATGCCTTTTGGACTCACTAATGCTCCTTCAACCTTTCAAAGTCTCATGAACGATATTTTTCGAAGCGTTCTTCGTAAATTTGTGCTGGTATTTTTCGATGATATTCTCGTTTACAGCCCTTCTCTTGAGACTCACTTTCAGCATTTACGGATTGTTTTGACGATCCTTCGGGAGAATACTCTTTTTGTAAAGCAACCAAAGTGCAGCTTTCTCCAGCAAAAAGTAGAGTACCTTGGGCATATAATATCAGAAGAAGGAGTGGCGGTAGACCCAACAAAAATTGAGGCAATGCAAGGCTGGCCGAAACCTACAAACGTGAAATTACTGCGGGGGTTCCTTGGGCTAACGGGCTACTACCGAAGATTTGTTAAGGACTATGGGAAGATTAGTGCACCACTCACTTCTTTACTGAAAAAAGATGCTTTCCAATGGTTGGACAAAGCAGCCATTAGTCCATGAAAATGACGCTGGTGCTTGCGCTACCAGATTTCAATAGACCCTTCATCATTGAGGCCGACGCATCTAGAGTCGGAATTGAAGCCGTTCTCATGCAAAATGGTTGACCACTCGCATACACTAGCAAGGCATTATCTCCCTCCCATCAAAACATGTCAGTATATGATAAGGAGATGCTTGCCATTGTACACGCAGTAATAAGGTGGAGACCCTACATGATCGGCCGGCGATTTCAAATTAAAACTGACCATAAAAGCCTCAAGTACTTTTTGGAGCAAAAGATATCATCCCCTGAGCAGTAAAAATGGGTAACCAAACTTCTTGGATTTGATTATGAAATTATTTACAAAAAGGGGAAAGAAAACGTTGTTGCAGATGCACTCTCACGGCTACCTGAACAAGCTAAGGTTTTAGCCATCTCCCTTCCTACCACCGGTCTCCTCGAGGATATTAGGGAAGAATGGAAGAAGGATCTAGAGATCAGCAACATCATAAAAAAATTGGAGGAGGATCCAAGTGCAATAGCCCACTACACTTGGGATTCGAGGGATCTACGCTACAAAGGTCGCATTATGCTTATACTTGACTCCCCTTACATCACAATCATTTTGCATGAAATGCACTCCATACCTTTAGCAGGGCACTCTGGATTCCTAAGAACCTACAAAAGAGTGAAGTAAAATTTTTATTGGAGAGGGATGAAAAAAATTATTGCTGAATATGTGGCACAATGTGATGTATGTCAACAGCACAAGGGTGAAACTGTGGCAAATCCAGGGAAGCTACAACCACTGCCCATACCAGACTCAGTGTGGACTGACATCTCCATGGACTTCATTGAAGGGCTGCCATCTTCCAAAGGTAAAAGCACGATTCTCGTGGTGGTTGATCGACTTACGAAATATGCTCATTTTTGTACTGTGAGAAATCCCTATACTGCTGCTAGTATTGCCCAGATTTTCATAGAAAATATTATTAAACTACATGGGATGCCAAGGTCCATCGTAAGTGATCGTGACAGGATCTTCACTAGTAAATTTTGGACCGAGTTATTTCAGTTACAAGGCACCAAACTCAAGATGAGCACAGCGTATCATCCACAAACTGACGGCCAAACATAGGTGGTAAATAGGTGCTTAGAGACGTACCTCCGGTGTTTTGCTAGCGACCGACCAAAAGAGTGGGCGAAATGGCTTCCCTAGGCCGAATGGTGGTATAATACTACATATCATTCATCTACAAAATGTGCCCCTTATGAAGCATTGTATGGTCGACCAGCCCCTGTGATTCCAAAGTATGTAATTGGCTCAGCCAAGGTAGATCAGGTTGACCAAGAATTGATTGATAGAGACAAACTCTTACAACTGTTAAAAGATAATCTCTCTACCGCTCAAGCCAGAATGAATCAGCAAGCCGACACACGACGAAGTGAAAGAGATTTTTCAGTAGGAGATTGGGTTTATCTTCGCCTACAACCATACAAGCAACTCTCTATCAACACTCGAGCCTCCATGAAGCTATCCCTATGTTTTTATGGGCCCTATCAAATCACATAGCGTATTGGAGCCGTGGCGTACAGACTTAAATTGCCTAAGGATGCCAAAATTCACCCTGTCTTCCACGTATCATGCCTAAAGCCCAAGTTGGGAGAACACGAGTCACCCCATATCCAACTGCCCAACACAATGGAGGATGGCGTTATACAAGCCCAACCACAAGCCATCCTCAATCGCAGGATCGTGATGCGTCGTCGACATCCCTCTACTGAAGTACTAGTGCATTGGAATAATCTACCACTTGAAGACGCCACATGGGAACCATATGAGGAGCTGAAGACTCGGTTCCCTGAGTTCTTGAGGCCTTGAGGACAAGGCTGATTTGAAGAGGGTGGGTCTGTTAGGACTCTAGCTAGGAGAGTCCTAATTGAGAGGAACATTATGTTAGGACTCTAGCTAGGAGAGTCCTAATTGAGAGGGACATTCTGTTAGGACTCTAGCTAGGAGAGTCCTAATTGAGAGGGAGTCCTAATTGAGATGGACATTCTGTTAGGAGGTTTTTTCTTAGAGAAGAATTAGGAGTTGTAAGTGAATAGGAGTCTTGAGTAGGAGTCCTATTAGGAGTTAGGGTTTAGAAACCCTATAAATAGCCATGTATTCCTTCTCTTTCAAAAGCAATAGATGAATCTTTTCTGCAGCCTTTGAGGAGCAAATTGGAGGGAGGAACCCCTATAGAGTTCCAAGGAGGCCGATCCCCTAAAGAGATCAACCCCAAGTTTAGAATCTGCAAGGGTTCTAACACTAGCCGAGAATGAGTAGGGAGCTTGCTGAAGGGTTTTTCGGAAGCTCGCCAGAAGGTTCGTTGGAAGTTCGCGGAGCTCGCCGAGAAAGATCGGAGCTTGCCGAAGAAGCTCGTTGGAACTCGCCAAGATCAAATCATGAAGTCTAGGAGCTTGCCGGGAGTCCGCAGAATGGTTTCCGAGAGTTTATCGGAAGACCGTCGGAAGTTCGTCTGAAGCTCGCCGGAAGAAGTCTTGACTTACGAACTTTGTAATAGCTTAGAAAATGTCTTTAAATTCGTAGTTAGCATGTTAATTAGGGTTAGGATTAGGTGTTAATCCTATAACCCAAGTAAGGGCCAATTGGGCCCGAGTTCGGATTGGTTTGGGTCAAGTTTGGAGCCCAACTAGTGAGCTGAATTGGCCTAGGCGGTGGCACCACCTAGACTGGGTGGCACCGCCTAGCACCCGAGAACTGGGCGGTGGCACCGCTTGGCTGGGCGATGGCACCGCCAGTCCACTGTCAGTGTCAGAAACTGACAGGCGGTGGCACCGCCAGCATCGGGAACCAAAGGGAATTCAAATTTTGGAGCCAAAATTTGAATCCTCTTGAGGCCTATAAATACCCCTCAAATCTCAGCTGAGATAACAACCTTTTGAGAAGCTAGAAGTTGAGAAAAGCTTTAGGAAAAGTCTTATTTTCAATAGCTTGAGTGTTCACCTCCTTTCCTTTCATTGAAATCTTTGTAAAAAGGGTGAACCACTTGTAAGAGGTTGTAAGAGTGGTGTAAGAAGGAGGTTGATCTTCGCCTAGTAAAGGAAGATCGTTAGTGGATGCCGGTGGCCTCGACGAAAGAGGAATCAGAGGAGTGGATGTAGGTCACGATTGACCGAACCACTATAAACTACCCGTCTTCTTTGGTTTGCATTTACTTCCTGCTATTACCTTACTGCAAACCACTTCAATAGCTTACTGCCTTCAAGTTAAAACACAATCAAAACGGTTTCAAACGAAAAGTTACTTTTATCGTACGAAGTTTCCAAAAGTGTTTAAATCGTCGAAAGTTTATCATACATTACCGTTGCACTAATTCACCCCCCCTCTTTTAGTGCTGCTCCGGTCCTAACAATTGGTATCAGAGCACGGTATTTCTCATTTCGGATTTACACCCGAGAGAAATGGCTATTCATGGCTTTCAAGAGGGTTTATCGGTTTTTCATCCACCGTTGTTTAACGGATTGTACTACACTTATTGGAAATGGTTTTCAACTTCCCTCTAAACCGATGAACGAATGGTCGGATTTGGAGAAGAAGTATTTTTCTTTAAACGCAAAGGCTACGAATGCCTTATTTTGCGCTTTGGACAAAAATGAGTTCAATCAGATTTCTACGTGCGAAATGGCTTTTGATATTTGGCGAACACTTAAAATCACGCATGAGGGAGCTAGTAGAGTCAAAGACTCAAAAGTTAACATTTTATTACATGATTTTGAGCTTTTTCGAATGCAACCAAGCGAGACTATAGGCGACATGTACACCCGTTTCACGGATGTCATCAATAATCTAAGAGTTCTTGGTAAATCTTTTTCGAATTTTGATCTCATAAGCAAGATCTTAAGATCCCTTCCAAAAAGGTGGGATCCTAAAATAACCACAATACAAGAAACAAAAGATTTAAATATTTTTTCACTTGAAGAACTAGTTGGTTCGTTGATAACATATGAAATGATGCACAATACACATGATGAACAAAATCACCTTCCAAAGAACAGGAAGGATTTGGAACTCCGAACAAATGAATACCACTTGAGCGATGACTCAAGTGATGAGGACAATGATGAACTTGAACTTCGAACACTAAATTTTAATAAGTTTATTAAACAAAAATCTAAAATAAACAATGAACTTGAACGGAGGAAGAGGCCAAAGAAGAGGAAGGCAACCAAGGATAAATCAAGAACTTCCAAAGGTGAAACGGCGAATTGGGCTTTGACGGGCTTCGACTACAAGGTAAGTAACTCAACTCTCTTGAATTATTTTGAAATTACTTAAAGCCCTTCATGAGTGCTTAATTTAGATAGTAGGAATAGGAAATAAAAATTTGTTTTTCAAAAATTATATCATGTTTTTCTTTGTAGCATCTTTAAAAAATTAAAAAAAAAATTGATCATGAAAAGTATATTGCAAAGGTTTCATGCATGTTATGTTTTGAAATGTTGAATGATGTATGCAACATTATGGATGATAGTTATATGATATGTGATAATGCTTAGGATTACTCCATGCATGTGTATTTTGATGATTTTATGTCATGCATGAGTTTTTGAAGTAAATGTTGATTTGATACTCTCATTTTGGATTAACATGTTTTTGGTTTAATCATTTTTATGACGAATTAAGATGACATTCTCACGATATATTAAGATGACATAGTGCATGTACATATATGTATGAATTTCTTGATAGTCTTTTGATGATAGATGTGATATCATGATGTTTTCTTTTTGATGTGTTTGGTCTTGATGGCTTTATGACAAAACTTATGTTTTGATTTTAAATGATGATACATGTTTTCACAAAAAGACTTGAATACCCTCACATGAAATCAATTGTATGAAATGGAAATGAATTTTATATCCTATTGAGATTAATGAATTTAGTTTACCAATCTTGTGAATCTCATGAAAATAAACATGATGAATATTTTGAAAACAAATGAGTGTATCATGCATTTGGTCTTAATGATTTCTCTAGAACATACTTTTTGAAATCATACTTGATAATGAATATCAAGATATTAAAATGATGTTATCATGGAATCATGCTTGATAATTTATTTTACGAAATTTACCTTTCTATCTTGAATGTTGACATTTTTTTTTAAAGCAAAGGCATGCTTATAAGAAGCAAATCACATGAATAGAAATTTATAAAAATGAAATGTAATCCTTTATCTTATTGATTTTTCAATAAATCTATGCTTGTCATATATGAATTTATTGAATGTAATTTTGAGGATGATTTCAGATTTGACAAATGCTTGATTCGTATTTACGACATAAGATACATTTTAAATATGAATCATGCTTCAATCATGTTAAATGCTTCAATCATTTTCTATCTCTAGAGTTCTCGATTTTGATGAAATACAAGTGATAAATTCATTTATGATATCTTGTAAATCACTTGAATTATGAATGCGTTTTATTTTGTGATGTGTTAAAAGAATCACTTAAAAAGAAAATGCTTTTCCCATCTTATCGAGATTAATGATTTCATGATATTGTTTGAATCTCGAAATTGATTTTGATGAAATAGTAATAAGATGTTATGAATCTCAAAAATGATAATTTGATTATGATTTTTTTTGTGTAACTTGTCTTTTGATTTCTCAGAATTCAATGAAGTGTTATATTGATATCTTGATACTTGGAATATTTTAAAATGTGATCTTGATAAGAATGTTTCAAGTTGCTCTTTGTGCTATATCTTTTCAAATGAATCTTGATCGTGAACTTGTTAAGAAGAATTTTAATGAACCATTGAATCATATCTTTGGTATTCATGAATTGATCCTTATTGATATATTTCATGAATTCTTTGCATATTTAGCTTGTTGAATTGTTGAAATTTTTAGCCATTGAGTCCTCCCTATCTTTTTGACTTTGATAAAGGGGAGAAGGTTTTTGCTAGCTTGTGCATTGAAAATGAAAGTAAACTTCCTAGCATGCTAAGGAAGTAAAACTTGCAAGCTTGCACTTCTCAAAAAGAGAAGAAAGATCTTGCCTATCGAAAGAAGCAAAAAGTGCAAAACTTCGAAAACTTACAACAAAATTGCTCTTGCCATGCTTTGTATCAAAAATAGGTTGATATCCTTAAAAGCATCGCATTAAATTTTTTAGTATCGCAAATTGAAATTTTTGAGACTATTATCATATCATGTTTAACAATTGATGTCTTTCATGACATGATTTCTTTGCATTTTTGTCTTGTATATATCATGTGATGATTGAAAAGACATTCCTTATGTACATGGTAGGCCCTTCTCAATAAACTACCTACAATAGACAATATGAAAAGAAGAGGTATCTATCATGTTAACCGATGCTCCCTTTGTATGCAATAAGAAGAAACTGTTGACCGCCTCTATTTTGCTTGTGATTATACAAAATGGATATGGAAGGAGATTCTCCAGCGATTTGAACTCAATAGACTGCCGCAACCAAACTTGCACCAAGAACTAGGCAACCTCATGCAATGTTTCTCAAGAAAAGTGCCTCTCACACAATTGGCAAAAGTTGCTTTCAGATGCGCTATTTGGTGGATGTGGAAGGAGAGATATAACAGAATCTTTGAATGTCAACACACAAACAATGCTCAACTCTTGAAAGAGATTATTAGAGACTCAAGATCCTGTATGGAGCAAGACCTCAAAACGGAGCACTTTACCCAAAGAGAAAAAGATATTTTTATCAAATTTAATTTTATTATTAGCTAAAGATCTTGGGAATGATGCCAAATTATGTACCCACAAGTTGTTTTGATATATCTGGATAAATATTTTCTACGTTGACTATAATTAGGAGTTATAGTCTACAGCATGTGTAGTCATAACTATCGCATTCGCACTCTATGAGTTACTTAGCTTTGTCTATGACTTGTATAGATAAAGCTATTTGTAGAAACTTTACACATAATCAATTTACTTTTACTTACCAAAAAAAAAAAAAAGTGATGATTGAAATATTGATTGATGCAAATTAATAATTTATGTAAAAGTCTAAATCATTGGTTCCTCTCCTTCTTTTCGGCAATGACATAGGGGGAGAAAGATTGCTAGCTCAAGGCAAATGCTGGCTAGCTTGTACTCTTCCCTTCTTTTCGATAAAAACAAAGGGGAGAATGCTTTTGCTAGTTAGAACATGCAAAGAAAAGCAAAGTGCAATCTTGCACAAGAAGCAAGTGTTGAATTGCCATGATTGAACTTAAGAATCTTACTATGCTTTTGTGCTTATATGTTGTGATGAAAATCTAGCTTCATGTTACAAAAACTTGAATATCTTTTAAAATAGCCAGAGCTACTTCTCCTTTTTGTTGATGTCATAGGGGGAGAAGTATATTGATGACTTCATGCATTGAATTGAATATTTTATATATATTTGCATGATGGTTTAAATGTTTTTCATAACATGTGATGAATGTTACTTGGATTTGGGATAATCCAAGTGTTCTATCAATGGCATATTGATAGGGGGAGTTTAGTTAAACTCCGGGGAGTTAAGGTTAACTCCATTAGTCATCAATTAGTTGTCATCATCAAAAAGGGGAAGATTGTTGAATCTCGAATTTTGATGATGAAACTAATTGATTGTGTTTAGATGTTTAAAAGCATTTTGAGTGATGCAGGTCTACTCGATCAGGATTAGACAGTTAATGCAGGAGGAATTGACGTTGCGCCGGAGGAGATCACGTTAGGATATTGGATGGCAGAAGGCTTCGGACGTCGGGCATCGGGCCAAGAGCAGAATTGCGCTGAGGATATCGGGGTTGCGGAGGTCAACTGCCGATTGGGCAACAAGCCGCAAGAGAGGACGATGCGCCGAAGAATCATACGAAGCGCCAACCAATGACGTGCCGGGCAACAGAATGTCAATTCGCTTTGTAATAATTGTCTAGATCGGAGTAGAGTTTTGGCTTGTTTGTGCAGGATTAACTACGATAACGATGAAGACATAAAGCAAAATAAAGTATCAGAGTGAAGCGCGAAGGATTTGTTGCGAGTTCGAGAGTTCGACGGAAGTCCGAAGGTTCGTCGGGAATGCTGCCGGAACTAGCCGAGAATGAGTAGGGAGCTTGCCGAAGGGTTTTTCGGAAGCTCGCCAGAAGGTTCGTTGGAAGTTCGCGGAGCTCACCGAGAAAGATCGGAGCTTGCCGAAGAAGCTCGTTGGAACTCGCCAAGATCAAATCGTGAAGTCTAGGAGCTTGCCGGGAGTCCGCATAATGGTTTCCGAGAGTTTATCGGAAGACCGTTGGAAGTTCGTCGGAAGCTCGCCGGAAGAAGTCTTGACTTACGGACTTTGTAATAGCTTAGAAAATGTCTTTAAATTCATAGTTAGCACGTTAATTAGGGTTACGATTAGGTGTTAATCCTATAACCCAAGTAGGGGCCAATTGGGCCCGAGTTCGGACTGGTTTGGGCCAAGTTTGGAGCTCAACCAGTGAGCTGAATTGGCCTAGGCGGTGGCACCGCCCAACACCCGAGAACTGGGCGGTGGCACCGCTAGTCTACTGTCAGTGTCAGAAACTGACAGGCGGTGGCACCGCCAGCATCGGGAACCAACGAGAATTCAAATTTTGGAGCCCAAATTTGAATCCTCTTGAGGCCTATAAATACCCCTCAAATCTCAGCTGAGATAACAACCTTTTGAGAAGCTAGAAGTTGAGAAAAGTTTTAGGAAAAGTCTTGTTTTCAATAGCTTGAGTGTTCACCTCGTTTCCTTTCATTGAAATCTTTGTTAAAGGGTGAACCACTTTTAAGAGGTTGTAAGAGGGGTGCAAGAAGGAGTTTGATCTTCGCCTAGTAAAGGAAGATCGTTAGTGGATACCGGTGGCCTCGACGGAAGAGGAATCGGAGGAGTGGATGTAGGTCACGATTGACCGAACCACTATAAACTACCGTCTTCTCTGGTTTGCATTTACTTCCTACTATTACCGTACTGCAAACCCCTTCAATAGCTTACTACCTTCAAGTTAAAACGCAATCGAAACGGTTTCAAACGAAAAGTTGCTTTTATCGTACGAAGTTTCCGAAAGTGTTTAAATCGTCGAAAGTTTATCATACATTACCGTTGCACTAATTCACCCCCCCCCCCCCCTCTTAGTGCTGCTCCGGTCCTAACATAACATATCCATGGCGATAGGAGAAGTTCAAGCAGGCTTAGTATTAAGATACAAAAGTAGAAACACAAGTGTTCATTTGAAGTCATCTTATTTGATATAAAATCACAAAGGTTTGCCTTATTCAAAAACAGGCATTAGACATAACAATATGAGAAAGGAAATTGGTGCATTTCATTGGAAAAAGAAGCATTTAGGCATGTATCAAATGACACATGAAGCATTTAGGTGCATATCAAAGGCATAAGAGTGTTTGGGGGCATGATAATAACAAACGAAACACTTCAAAGTATAACAAGTGAACCGAATAATAAACACAAGCTTGTATGACATTTTTGATGTAGCATGCATTCCATTTTTTAACCAAAGCATAATATGAACTTATGCAAAGCTTTGGATATCATATCAATAAATATAGAGGGTGCTATGGGATCACATACATAATGTGATTCATCCATTTCTGGATGACTACCAAGCATAAGCCTCCCACGTCTGGGAGCTCCATCCACCCACGTTTGAGTGAAGTCAATAGGGCCGGCAAAGCAATCGCGGGCTCTAAGTATAACTCCCTTTACCATTTCTGGCAAAGGTTCACAATATCCCACAAGACACCAGAGTACAAAAAGGGTAGTATGTATAATAACATTGGCACATATCAGAAGCACATGCGGAACAACGAAGATATGCATGTGCCTTTATCAAACAAGGTAATGCAAACAAAGCATTACATAATAAATTTCAGATATATAACAACTTCAGGATGAACAATACAAGAATTTCAAAGGACTAGTATAACGCTCAATTGAAGAAGAATTTAGCAAAAATCAAATTTCCAATAGGATAAAAATTGAATAGGCAAAACCCAACAAAGTTTTCAATTCTGATAGAATTTGAATGGTACATTTCTTGAATTGTTTGAGTGACCAAGCATGCTCCAAACCACTAAAAATAGATGCCATTGGAAATCTGTATCAATCTATTTTCGGATAAACTCAGATTTATAATTTTTTGAGTTCTTAACAGGAAGTTACAACAAATAGAGTAAAGGAAGGTCAGAATTGATCATCCCTATTTTACAGACTTGATAGAATCAATTTAAACAGATGTTTCAGAAGGCAAACATACTTCAAAATTTCTAAATTATATGTCAAAAGAAAGATATGCGAATCTAGTTTCCAAATAACTAAGTTTTGCATAATTCAGAATTTTTACTAGAGAGTTATGAGCAATTTAGTAATAAAAGGTCAGAATTGATCATCTCTGTTTTCCAGAATTGATAGAGTCAATTTAAACAGATGTTTCAGAAGTCCAACGTACTTCAAAATTACTAAATTATATGTCAAAAGAAAGATATGTAAATCTAGTTTCAAAAGAACCAAGTTTTGCATAATTCAGAATTTTCGCTAGAGAGTTATGAGCAATTTAGTAATAGAAGGTCAGAAATTTCAGTCCCTATTTTGCAGAATTTGTAGGGTTAATTGAAACAGAAGTCTTAGTAGGCATTTAAACTTCAAATCATTCAGTCTCAGTGTCAAAATAAAGATATTTGAGTCTACTTTCAAATGGATTAGGCTTTGTCTAAATCAGAGTTTAGTGCTAAAAGTTTTTTTTTTTGGTAAGTAAAAGTAAATTGATTATGTGTAAAGTTTCTACAAATAGCTTTATCTATACAAGTCATAGACAAAGCCAAGTAACTCATAAAGTGTGAATGCAATAGTTATGACTACACATGCTGTAGACTATAACTCCTAATTATAGTCAACATAGAAAATATTTATCTAGATATATCAAAACTACCTGTGGGTACATAATTTGGCATCATTCCCAAGATCTTTAGCTAATAGCAAAATTAAATTTGATAAAAATATCTTTTTCTCTTAGGGTAAAGTGCTCCGTTTTGAGATCTTGCTAAAAGTTAGATCCAAAATAATGTATAGAAGTTAGATTACCGAAAATTTCAGATTCATGGCTTTGTATCAAAAGGAAAGAAAGGTTTGATACTAAGCTGAAATCTTTTTTTTTTTTATAAGTAAAAGTAAATTGATTATGTGTAAAGTTTCTACAAATAGTTTTGTCTATACAAGTCATAGACAAAGTCAGGTAACTCATTGAGTACACATGTGGTAGTTATGACTACACATACTGTACACTTTAACTCCTAACTGTAGCGAACATGTTAAGATGTGCCAAGACTACTAGTGGTTACAACATTTAACATCATTGCCAAGATCTTTAGCTAATAGTAAAATTGAATTTGACAAAAATATCTCTTTCTCTTCGTGTAAAGTGGTCCATTTTGAGATTGTGCTCCATGCATAATCTTGAGTCTCTAATAATCTCTGTCAAGAGCTGAACATTGTTTGTGTGTTGACACTCAAAGATTCTGCTACATCTCTCCTTCCATATCCACCAAATTGCACATCTGAAAGTAACCTTTGCCAATTGTGTAAGAGGTCCTTTTCTTGAGAAACTTTGTATGAGGTCGCCTAATTCTTGATGCAAGTTTGGTTGCGGCAGCCTATTGAGTTCAAATCGCTGGAGAATCTCCTTCCATATCTTCTTGTTGCAAACAAAGGGAGCATCGATTAACATGACATATACCTCTTCTCTTAATATTATCTATTGTAGGTAGTTTATTAAGAAGGCCCTACCATGTACATAGGGAATGTCTCTGTGATCCCGGTTTATCCCATGTCCAGCTGCTTGGGATCCACTTGTTATTTTTTTGCCTGATTTGATTCCAAACGGATGTGGCACTAAATTTACCATTGTCATGAGGCCAAATAAGTGTATATGAAGAGTTGTTCCTGATTGGAATAGCTTTGATAGTCGGCCAAAGTTATATCATTTCAGGAGAAATAGGATTAGGAAGACACCAGGTACCTTTAGCAATGAACTCAGAAACCTTCTAATCTTTGGGAGCCCTAAGGTCTTTTCGTATTCTGTCACCATATAATTGAAATATACTATTCCCATTTATCCAAGGATCGTACCATATATTAGTACTAGTTCCAGAAGAGATTGCATAAGAAATGTGTTTGATTAGCCAATTCCTTGCCTTTAAAATTCCTTTCCAAGCTGTAGAGTGATATGTTATTGTTGAAATTTTCCAAATTGATTCCTTTGAAAGATACCTAGCAGAAACTCATTGTGACCATAAGGAACATTTATTTTATAAAAGATCCCACAATTGTTGTACCAAACATGCTTTATTCTAATCTCTAATATTTCTCAAGTTCAGCCCCCCTTCATCTTTCGGTTTACAAATGTTGTCCCAATTTACCATATGCATTACCTTATCATTTGTACCATTCCAGAAGAAGTTCATTAATAGCCGTTCAATATCTTGGATAAATCCAACAGGCAGAAGAAAAGCATTAGACCAATATATAGAGTAAAAGTACAACACCGAACAGATGAGTTCAAGTCGTCCTGCTTTTGATAGAAGCCTATTTTTCTAGGAAGAAATTATATTCTTTATTTTTTGTAGGATAGGCTGACAGTGGGTTTTATGAATGCTAGTGGATATAAGTAGGAGACCCAGATAAGGAACTGGCAGACTTCCCTCATTAACCCCCAGAGTGTGTGTAATAAAGTCCTTGTCCTCAATGCAAGGACCCATATAGATTTTACTTTTCGCATGATTTAACTGAAGGCCAGAAACTATACCAAAGTCATTTAGAATAGTAGATAGGTTCCTCACTGAAGTTGGATCATTCTGGAGAAATATAAGTAAATCATCTGCAAATGTTATGTGTGATATGTGAATAGAACCAGCATTTGATACCTTAATACCGCTATTCAAGACTGCTTGTTCCAACATACAGCTAAGTCCTTCCATTGCAATAGTAAAGAGATATGGAGAAAGTAGATCGTCTTGTCGGATGCCATTCGTGCTCCCAAAAAAACCAATAGGTGAGCCATTAAAAAGTATCGAAAACTTTGGAGTTTCCAAGCAACTTTGAATCCAATTTACCCATTAAGCTGAAATCTTTTGAATTATGAAGTATTTGTTAGGATCGGAGCGGCACTAAGAGGGGGGGGGGGGGGGGGGGGGGGTGAATTAGTGCAGCGGATTAAAACTTCGGTTTTAGAAAAATCTTTCGTATGATAAGAACGGAACTTGAAAGACTTAACTTGAAAGCGTATTCTTGAAGTTGCGCAGCAAAGGTAATAAGGAACTAAAGCATTTAAGAAGGTTTGCAGTAATGTAAACAACAATAATGAAATACAAACCAGAGATTACGCCGATTTTAGAGTGGTTCGGTCAAATGACCTACATCCACTTGCGAGGCCTCTCTTCGATGAGGCTCCCACTAGCAAATCTCTTGAAATGGAAGGGTCAATACCCCTCTTACAATCTTTTACAAACAGCTCAACCTCTTATAAATTTTCAATAAGAAAGAAGGAGGAGAACTCTCTAGCAAATTGAAAACAAGACTTGCTAAGACTTTCTAAGACTTTTCTCTCAATCAAAATGCTTCTCAAAAGTTGTTATCTCAGCTGAGATTTGAGGGGTATTTATAGGCCTCAAGAGGATTCAAAATTTGGGCTCCAAAATTTGAATTCTCTTTGGGTTCCCGATACTGGCGGTGCCACCGCCCAGCCAAGTGGTGCCACCGCCCAGCGTTCGGGTGCTGGGAGGTGCAACCGCCCAGCCCAGGAGGTGTCACCGCCCAGCTCTCGGGTGCTGGGCGGTGCTACCGCCCAGCCAGGCGGTGCCACCGCCTGGCTCTCCGATTTCACTGGTTTGGCTTAATTTTAGCCCAAACCATATATGACTTTGGGCCCAGTTGGCCCCTAACCAGGATATAAGATTATCTCTTAATCCTAATCCTAATTACAAGTGAACTACATAACAAAAACACATCCTAAGCAAGCTTTCAACCGCGAACGTCGAGTCTTGTTTCGGCGAGCTTTCCGACGAGCTTCTTCCGACGGACTCCCATCAAGCTCCCGATCTTGTGATGACTTTAACGAGTAGCCGAGCCTTCTCGGTGATCTCCGTGAACCTCCGACGATCTCTTCGGCGAACTTTCGAAAATTCCGATAGGTTCTTGATTTCTTCTCGGTTGGTTCCGGTAGCATCTCCGACGATTCTTCGGACTCTTAAACGTCCATCGATCTTGACTCCGGTATTCTTGCTTTGTGTTTTCTGGTTATCGTAGTTAATCCTGCACACTTGACTCAATAATATGGATTAGATCAATTAACCCATCAATTGATTTCATCATCAAAATCCGAGATTCAACAATCTCCCCCTTTTTGATGATGACAATCAATTGATGACGGAGTTAAACATAACTCCCCCTATCTATATGCCATATTATGAGAAGATGAAAACACTTGAATTTCATCCATTGAATTCAAGCATAAACTGATAAGTTCTAACCGTAGAACTTATCGTTATTCTCATTAAGCAATAGTAAATGCGAAACTTCGATGAAAATCATAAGTCAAATGATATGGGACAATTTTTACTATGATAGGAGATAAAGATTTTCAACATGAATTTCATGATATCGATGTAAGGCATGCTTTCAATATTATCAATCAATCTTGTGATATTCTCAAGGATTTTGCAAGGCATATAAGACATTCATATCACACAAGCTTTTTCAATTCATATAAGTCATGCTATTAAAATGATATAAGTCATCACTTTTCTCCCCCTTTGTCATCAACAAAAAGAGAATGAGACTTGAAGCACATAATTTATCATACAAAGATTTTATCATTGATCATACATCACTCATCTATATTATCATTGATCATACAAAGATTTTATCATTCAAAATTAAGTATGCTAAAATATTTACGCAGAGTTCATCTTAAAGGAAAATTCAGCATTCATCCATATTATCAAATCTCTTCTTTTTATAAATAACAAAAATTGTAGATGTACAAAGAAGAGATTGGGATAAGAAAAAAATTTTAAGTAGTAACTCCAATAAGTCAAGATCATAATTCGAATACAAATCCATTTAAATTCAATTTGTCAACTTGAAACTCATAATCAAGCCATCAAAATCAATTTCGAGATTCAAAATATCATAAAATCATTAATCTTGATCAGATGGAAGCGGTGTTTGACTCAAGATAGGATAAGATAATTTAACAAGTCACCGAGGAACGGAGAGAGAATGAAAAACTTTACGGAAAATCCATTTAAACAAGTTTATTCTTAGGGACAATTTAACATACCTAATTCCCTTCTAATGAATTCAAATTGGTCTTCATTCAAAGCTTTTGTAAATATATCTGCTAATTGATGCTTTGTGTCAATGAATTCTAGAACAACATCATTGTTAAGGACATGATCGCGTATGAAATGATGCCTAACGTCGATGTGCTTAGTTCTAGAGTGCTGAATTGGATTTTTAGTAAGACATATGGCACTAGTATTATCACATTTTATGGGAATGTTTTTAAAGTGAATTCCATAGTCTTCTAATGTATTTTTCATCCAAATGACTTGTGCACAACATGCACTTGCAGCAATGTATTCGGCTTCCGCCGTAGATAGTGCAACTGAATTTTGTTTCTTGGAAGTCCAAGAAACAAGTGCATGTCCTAAAAATTGGCATGTTCCGGATGTACTTTTTCTATCTATCCTGCATCCGCCAAAATCGGCATCTGCATAAGCTATTAGATCGAATTTTTCAGATTTTGGATACCAAAATCCTAAATTTAGAGTTCCTTTAAGATACCTAAATATTCTTTTAACACTCTTTAGATGAGATAATTTAGGATTAGATTGAAACCTAGCGCAAAGTCCTACACTAAACATAATATCAGGTCTAGTCGCGGTGAGGTAGAGTAGACTACCTATCATTCCCCTATATGTTTTTTGATCGAAATTTTCACTATTTTCATCCATATCTAACTTAGTCGCAGTACTCATAGGGGTGTTTATTGCTTTTGAATTATCCATGTTAAATCGTTTTAACAATTCTAATGTATATTTGGATTGGTTAAGAAATATACCATCACTAAGTTGTTTGATTTGTAATCCTAAAAAGAAAGTTAATTCACCCATTAAACTCATTTCAAATTCATGACTCATACATTTGGCAAATGATTCACATAGTGATTCATCCGAAGAGCCAAAAATAATATCGTCAACATAAATTTGCACAATAAGAAAATTATTTTCAAAATGTTTAATAAACAATGTAGTATCAACCTTGCCTTTGGTAAAATTATTTAAAATAAGAAAGGAACTAAGCCTTTCATACCAAGCTCTAGGAGCTTGTTTCAAGCCATAGAGAGCTTTAGTCAATTTGAATATATGATTAGGAAGAAGAGAATTTTCAAATCCGGGAGATTGTTCGACATATACTTCTTCGAAAATAAAACCATTCAAGAAAGCACTTTTGACATCCATTTGAAATAGTTTAAAATTATTACTACTAGCATAGGCAAGGAGCATCCTTATGGCTTCTAATCGAGCCACGGGAGCGAAGGTTTCTTCGTAATCGATACCTTCTCTTGGTTGAAACCTTTGGCCACTAATCTAGCCTTGTTTCTAACCACGATACCATTTTCGTCTTGCTTGTTTCTAAAGACCCACTTAGTACCTATGACTAAGTGGTCACTTGGTCTAAGAACAAGCTTCCATACCTCATTCCTCTCAAATTGGTTCAATTCTTCTTGCATTGCAATGACCCAAAAATCATCTTTTAAGGCTTCGTCAATGCATTTAGTTCAATTTGAGAAAGGAAAGCGGCGTTAGCACAAAAATTTTTGAAAGAAGAACGAGTTTGAACCCCTTTTGTTGTATCTCCTATAATTAGCTCCTTTGGATGAGCATCTACATACTTCCATTCTTTGGGTAAAGAAATTTCGGAAGAAGATGCATTCAAATGGCTATTTTGAGGAGGGGGTTCGTTTAAATTCAAATTATCAAAACCAAGATCATCATCAAAATCATTTTTCTTTAAATCAGAAATTTCACTAAAAACTACATGAATAGACTCTTCTATTACTAAGGTCCTTTTGTTAAAGACACGAAAGGCCTTAGAAACGGAGGAGTAACCAAGAAAAATGTCTTCATCGGATTTAGCATCAAATTTACCTAGGGCATCCTTTTCATTTAAAATGAAGCATTTACAACCAAAAACTTTAAAATAAGAAATATTTGGTTTTTTGTTATTCCATAATTCATAGGGAGTTTTTGATAGAGATGGTCTTATTAGGACCCTATTCATGATGTAACAAGCCGTATTTACGGCTTCGGCCCAAAAATATTTGGGTAAACAATGTTCATTTAACATAGTTCTTGCCATTTCTTGTAGGATTCTATTTTTCCTTTCAACTACTCCATTTTGTTGAGGATTTCTTGGAGTTGAGAAGTTATGATTGTACCCATTAACTTCGCAAAAATTTTGAAAGTCACGGTTTTGGAATTCACCACCGTGATCACTCCGAATTGATGAAATCATGAAGCCTTTTTCGTTTTGAGTGAGTTTACAAAACTTAGAGAAACACTTGAAGCAATCACTTTTGTGAGCTAAGAAATAGGTCCAAGTGTGTATCTAGAGTAGTCATCCACAATCACAAAAGCATATTTGCTTCCACCTAGACTTGTTGTATCAATTGGTCCAAATAAGTCCAAATGGATCAATTGTAATGGCCTAATGGTGCTAATTTGATTTTTTGGTTTGAAGCTTGTTTTTATTTGTTTGCCTAGTTGACATGCATCGCATACCTTATCCTTAATAAACTTTATATTTGGAATCCCTCGTACTAATTCTTGAGATGAGATTTTAGATATTGTTTTCATGCTTGCATGACCTAATCTCCTATGCCAAAGCCAAGCATCATCATTTACGGCGGAGAAACACATTTCATTACCTAGTTCATCAAGATTGATGGTATAGACATTATTTTGTTTTAAAGCAATCATAGTCATGTTATGATTTGGTTTTTCAATAATGCACATATTTGATTCAAATCTAACGATATAACCTTTATCGCATAGTTGACTAATACTTAAGAGATTGTGTTTCAATCCATCAACTAGTAAAACATCATCAATGGAAAAACTAAATTTGTTACCAATAGTTCCCTTGCCAATGATTTTGCCTTTGTTGTTGTCTTCGAAGGTGACGTACCCTTCTTCTTTGCTAGTGAGCATAGAGAAATGAGATGGATCTCCAGTCATATGTCTTGAGCATCCACTATCGAGATACCATCTCTTGCTCCTAGCTTGTGGGTTTGTCTACAAAAGAGGATGATTTTTAGGTACCCATTTGATTTTGGGTGCCTTAAAAATTGACCCACTAATTTTGTTATTTATTATTGAATCCTTTATAGTTCCTTTAGGAACCCATATTAATTTTGGTGAACTAATTTTCCTAAATGGACATTTGTAGGCAATATGTCCGAATTTGCAACATAAGTTGCATTTCATATAAGAGGAAACATGTAATGAAGGTCCTTTTATGAAAGTGGTAGGATTTTGATGTAATCCTTTTACAAATCCAATTCCATTTCTATTTGCGATGTGACCCTTGTGTGCAAGGATCATATCTAATCCTTTGCTACCAACCTTAAACTTGTTTAAGGTTTCTTTAAGAAGCAAATTTTCATTTTTTATTGCTTCTAAATGCTCACACTTAGAGCATGGAGGAATTTGAAGATTCTCAAACTTATCTTGTAGCAAAGCATGCTCTTTCTTTAAGATACTTAACTTCTTGCTAACAATTCTACATTCATCAAATAATTCATGAAAAGCGATAGAGAGTTCTTCAAAAGATAAATCTTTATTAAATAAATCACATACCTCTTCTCCTAAAGCCATTAGCGCGTAATGAGCAACTTGCTCGGTGTTGGACTCCTCTTCTTCGGATGCGCTTGAATCATCCCACGTTGCCTTGAGCGCCTTCTTCTTTGATGTTCTCTTTTTGGCTTGAGGACAATCGTTCTTGTAGTGTCCCGGTTTTTTGCATTCATAGCAAATCACTTGGTCCTTCTTTTGTTCAAATTTATTTTTAAATTTGTTCTTTCTTAAGTATTTCTTAAATTTTTGAGTCAAAAGTGCAATGTCATTGTCACTGTCCTCATCACTTGATGTTCCTTTCAAGTGGTCTTCTTGTGATTTGAGTGCCATATCCTTCCTGTTCTTTGGAAGGGGGTTCTCGAGCTCGTCATGAGCTTGATATGTCATTTCGTAGGTCATTAGAGACCCAATGAGTTCTTCAAGAGGGAATGCTTTAAGGTCTTTGGCCTCTTGAATGGCCGTAACTTTTGGATCCCAACTTTTAGGGAGAGATCTTAAGATTTTAGTTACTAGTTCAAAGTTAGTAAAATCTTTACCAAGAGCTTTGAGTCCATTGATGACATCCGTAAACCGGGTGTACATGTCTCCGATGGACTCACTTGGTTTCATTCGAAAAAGTTCGTAAGAGTGCACAAGGATGTTGATTTTGGACTCTTTCACTCGGCTAGTGCCTTCATGAGTGACCTTAAGAGTTCTCCAAATATCAAAGGCCGAATCACAAATTGAAACACGATTAAATTCATTTTTGTCTAGTGCACAAAACAAGGCATTCATAGCCTTTGCATTTAAAGCAAAAACCTTCTTCTCCGATTCATTCCATTCACTCATCGGAAGAGAAGATTTTTGAAATCCGTTTTCAACAATAGACCAAAGCTCAAAGTCCATAGAAATGAGGAAGATTCTCATGCGAGTCTTCCAATATGTGTAATCTGACCCATTAACCAAAGGTGGCCATGCAATAGAGTGGCCCTCTTGCATGCCGGAGTAAGCCATCTCTCTTGGGTATTAAACCAAATATGAGAGATAACCTCGCTCTGATACCACTTGTTAGGATCGGAGCGGCACTAAGAGGGGGGGGGGGTGAATTAGTGCAGCGGATTAAAACTTCGATTTTAGAAAAATCTTTCGTATGATAAGAACGGAACTTGAAAGACTTAACTTGAAAGCGTATTCTTGAAGTTGCGCAGCAAAGGTAATAAGGAACTAAAGCATGTAAGAAGGTTCGCAGTAATGTAAACAGCAATAATGAAATGCAAACCAGAGATTACGCCGATTTTAGAGTGGTTCGGTCAAATGACCTACATCAACTTGCGAGGCCCCTCTTCGATGAGGCTCCCACCTTCCACTAGCAAATCTCTTGAAATGGAAGGGTCAATACCCCTCTTACAACCTTTTACAAACAGCTCAACCTCTTATAAATTTTCAATAAGAAAGAAGGAGGAGAACTCTCTAGCAAATTGAAAACAAGACTTGCTAAGACTTTCTAAGACTTTTCTCTCAATCAAAATGCTTCTCAAAAGTTGTTATCTCAGTTGAGATTTGAGGGGTATTTATAGGCCTCAAGAGGATTCAAATTTTGGGCTCCAAAATTTGAATTCTCTTTGGGTTCCCGATACTGGCGCTGCCACCGCCCAGCCAAGCGGTGCCACCGCCCAGCGTTCGGGTGCTGGGAGGTGCAACCGCCCAGCCCAGGAGGTGTCACCTCCCAGCTCTCGGGTGCTGGGCGGTGCTACCGCCCAGCCAGGCGGTGCCACCGCCTGGCTCTCCGATTTCACTGGTTTGGCTTAATTTTAGCCCAAACCATATATGACTTTGTGCCCAGTTGGCCCCTAACCAGGATATAGGATTATCTCTTAATCCTAATCCTAATTACAAGTGAACTACATAACAAAAACACATCCTAAGCAAGCTTTCAACCGCGAACGTCGAGTCTTGTTTCGGCGAGCTTTCCGACGAGCTTCTTTCGACGGACTCCCATCAAGCTCCCGATCTTGTGATGACTTTAATGAGTAGCCGAGCCTTCTCGGTGATCTCCGTGAACCTCCGACGATCTCTTCGGCGAACTTCCGAAAATTCCGATAGGTTCCCGATTTGTTCTCGGTTGGTTCCGGCAGCATCTCCGACGATTCTTCGGACTCTTAAACGTCCATCGATCTTGACTCCGGTATTCTTGCTTTGTCTTTTCTGGTTATCGTAGTTAATCCTGCACACTTAACTCAATAATATGGATTAGATCAATTAACCTATCAATTGATTTCATCATCAAAATCCGAGATTCAACAGTATTAAAAGGAAAAAAGAGATTAGGAATTCTGTAGGAAGAGGTTAGAACACTTGCCTTAGATGAGTTTGATTTCCAAATATAGGGAGTTGATGCAAAACCTCAAACAAAGTTTCCACTTCTTCTTCTTCTTCTTCTTCTTCTTCTTCTCCTCAAACTAACGTTGGCTGCAAAGTTTCTTTTTAATGGTGCTTTAAATTACTTAGGTTTGGCTCATGCTAAAATAGTGAGGTGGCAAGCATGCATGGGGGTTTAGGTGTCAACTTTAGAATAAATACAAGTGACTCATCCTTGTTAATGACACATGTCCTCCATTTTATTTTATTTTATTTTTATTTACTCAATTCTGAATATTCTATAAATCATATCAAAATTTTATTATTTACTCTTAGGTCCTTAGCCATAAAATTTAATATAATATTATTTAATAAAAAAAATTATTTAAATAATCCTCATATTTACAAACAAGCATTTACTAATTATTATTATTATTATTTTTAAATGGGGGATGTTACAAAAGCTGCGACAACGCTCCTCAAAACTCCAGACCTACTTTGAGGTGGAGAGGGGGGGGGAGAATATGAGAGGCAAGCAAATGCTCTAGCCTATGAACCACTGAATCCCTCCTATTTATAGAGGTCCCATATCAATTTAACCCTGATGGATCCTCCCTTATTGGGTATTGGATCTCCATCCAACTACCCAAGCCTTTTAGATTAGTAGTATTGAATCTCAGATTTTGATGATGAAACTAATTGATAATTATTTATGAATTGATCTGCGTTTTGAGTGACGCGGGATGCTTCGATCAGGATAAGGCAATTAAAGTAGGAAGAATCATGTTGGGCAGGGGGAAAACATGTCAAAAGATTGGATGTCGAGCTGGTGGATCAGTTGACATATCATTAGAAGGCTTCTGAAATTAGTGCACCAAAGAAGGAAGTTAGTACTTTTTTTTCCTATGGTGAATGCAAGGGTGAATTAGATAAGGATTGTCATGTTTTGGCTCTAGTAGTAATAGAGGAGAATGAACAACACAAGGAGACACCATCAATCATGAAACCAATCCTACAAGAGGTTCAAGATATTATACCAGAAGATATTCCACATGGCCTTCCATCTTTGAGAGGCATCTAGCATCACATTGATCTTATTTCGGGGGCTATTCTACCTAATAAAGCAGCATATATAATGAGTCCCAATGAGCATGAAGAACTTCAAAGGCAAGTGGATGAGTTGGTAAAAAAAGGGTTAATTCGGGAGAGCACGAGTCCTTGTGCGGTTCTAGCTTTGTTGGTGCCTAAGAAGGATGGTTCTTGGAGAATGTGTGTGGATAGCCGCACCATTAACAAAATCATAGTAGATTATCATTTTCCTATTCCAAGTTTAGATAATTTACTTGATCAATTGTGTGGTGCTTCTATTTTCTTTACAATTTATTTAAGGAGTGGCTATCACCAAATAAGAATGAGGCTTGGAGATGAGTGAAAAATAACATTTAAAACTAGAGAAGGCTTATATGAATGGTTGGTTACATCATTTGGGATATCTAATGCTCCTAGCACTTTCATGAGATTTATGAATCATATACTTAAGTCATGCATTGGGACTTTTGTTGTGGTTTACTTTGATGGTATATTGGTATACAACAAGAATGCAGAGGACCATATAAATTATCTTAAGGATATCTTTTTTATTTTGAGACAGTAAAAACTTTATACTAATATAAAGAAGTGTGACTTTTTTACCCATAGTGTGATATTTTTTGGGTATATTGTTTAAAAAAATAAAATCGTGATGGATCAAAGCAAGGTAAAAGCTATTCTTAATTGGCCAATACCTGCTTCATTGCATGATGTGAGGAGTTTTTAAAGCTTGACTTCCATTTATAGAAGATTCATCAAGGGTTTCAACTCTATTGTCGCTCCAATAACCAAATGCCTGAAATATGATAAATTCAAATTGACTAGTGAGGCTAATGATGCTTCTGAGCTTTTAAAAAGAAAGGTAACCAAACTCCTATCTTAATACTACCAAATTTTGATAATGTGTTTGAAGTAGAATGTAATACATCTAATTCAGGAATTGGTACTATTTTGAGTCAAGATGGAAAGCTCATTGTCTTTTTTAGTGAGAAACTAATTGATACGAGAAGGAAGTATTCTACCTATGATAAGGAGTTTTATATCATTTATCGAGATTTATCTCATTAGAGTCAGTATCTTCTTGCAAAGTCATTTGTCCTATATTCTAATCATGAGGCTTTAAAGTTCATTAATCATTAGCACAAGTTAAACAAGAGGCATGCAGCTTGGGTGTGTTGAATATCAGATTTTGATGATGAAATCAATTGATGTGTTTGTCATCTAATGTGTGTTTAAGTGACACAGGACTAGCTTTGATCAAAAAAGATAAATAGATTAAAGCAAGAGGAATCGGACGTTGGGCCGGAACAAACATGTTGGAAGATTGGATGTTGGGTCGGAGGATCGGTCGACGTGTCGGTAGAAGGCTTCAGTCCGTGAATTTGAGCATCAGGCCAAGAATATCAGACATTGCACCAAGGAGATTGGATGTTGCGAGAAGACAATATACTGATTGGGTAATATGACGAAGGAGAGGATGATATGCCAAAGGATCGGATGAAGTGCTAGAAGAACCAATGATATGCCGAATAACATAGGATTCACTTGTAATTAATTATGTCAAGATTGAGTTAGTTTAGAGTCTAATTGAGTTGGTTTAGAATGTAATTAGGCCAACTCAATTATGGACCAATTGGGCCTAAGTTTGAGTTGTGTTGGGCCAAGTAAAAGACTTAAATAGTGACCCAACAAGTGGAACCGTCGGTGGCACAGTCTCTGAGACTGTGTCAAGCGGTGGTACCATCAGACTAGGCGGTGGTACCGCCTATTGTCAGTGCTGCAAGCGGTGGTACTGCCCAGAACAAGTGGTGGTACCACCCAGCGCAGTATACATACCCCTCTCATCCCTGGTTAACACACATAAGAACATAGAGCTTAAAAGTGGGAAAACATTGCAGCAATCATTTGAGAGATCCCCTCCTCTATTTCTAAGTTTAGAATTATGTTTAGGGAGGAGTGAGTACTTGCAAAAGAGTGTCTCCTAAACCTATGAAAAGAAGAAGAGGGGTGTAAAAGGGTAGCTGATCTTCGCCCGTTGAAAGAAGATCGATAATGAAAGCTGGTGGCCTCGAGTGAAGAGGAATCGGGAGTGGATGTAGGTCATGACAACCGAACCACTATAAAAATCTGGTTTACATTTCCTTTATGCGTTTTCCTTATATTACAAACTAAATTCTTACTTTCACTATGCTTCTATATGCTTTCAAGTTAAGTATATTTCCAATACATTTTTATCATATGAAGATTTCTTACTCAACGTAATTTTATTGCTGCACTAATTCACCCCCCTCTAACTTGGGCATGCTTGTGAGAAATAAATCAAACAAAATAAAAGGAGAAAAACATTTTTCTTAAGAATTTCTCAATCCCTATCTTATCAAGTTTTCAAAAAGGAAATTAATGAATCTATTTATATGAATCTCTTAGACTATGAAAAAGATTTTGATGATTTAATGATTTGAATCGAAATGAGATTTTTCTAATCGAAGCATGAACTTTCTCTTGAGATATCTTCTATTTTATGTGAATCAAGATCTCTTCTTTGTTCTTCTATGTTTCTTCTTACCATTTACAAAAGAGGGGATTTTCTATATGAATCATAAGATTTCTTATGTATGAATTGAAATCTTTTTCTCCTATGTTTCTTTTTGTGATTTACTAAAGAGAATATCTTTTTCAGAATTCATGACTTAAATTTTCTTTTGAAGATCTTTTATTATTTAATCTCCTAAGATTTTTTTATTATTATTATTTAATAGGAGATTTTTCAAAATGAATCATGTCTTTTGGTATTCACATGACCTCATCTTTTGTGATATGATTTTTCTTTGTATAATTCCTTGTATTCATGAAGTATATCTCATCACCAAATTTTTCTTGAAATCTTTCATGTAATGACTTGAATAAAGATACACCTTTGTGCTATTCCCCTCTTTTTGCCTATGATAAAGAGGGAGAAAATAAATGATGAATATTTGGTACCAACAATAATGAAGTGATCAATGCTTAAAAATGTTGATTTAATGTTTGGTATCATGAATGTTTTAGTATCATGCATGAGAGAAACGATGAATGTTTGGTATCATGATCAAAATATATTTTTTTTTTTGTAAGTAAAAGTAAATTGATTATGTGTAAAGTTTCTACAAATAGCTTTATCTATACATAGACAAAGCCAAATAACTCATAGAGTACGAATGTGATAGTTATGACTACACATGCTGTAGACTATAACTCCTAATTATAGTCAACAAAGAAAATGTTTATCCAGATATATCAAAACTACCTGTGGTTAAATAATTTGGCATCATTCCCAAGATCTTTAGCTAATAGCATAATTAAATTTGATAAAAATATCTTTTTCTTTTTGGGTAAAGTGCTCCATTTTGAGATCTTGCTCCTTACAAGATCTTGAGTCTCTAATAATCTCTTTCAAGAGCTGAGCATTGTTTGTGTGTTGACATTCAAAGATTCTGTTACATCTCTCCTTCCACATCCACCAAATAGCGCATCTAAAAGTAACCTTTGCCAGTTGTGTGAGAGGCCATTTTCTTGAGAAACATTGCATGAGGTCGCCTAGTTCTTGGTGCAAGTTTGGTTGCGGCAGTCTATTGAGTTTAAATCGCTGGAGAATCTCCTTCCATATCCATTTTGTATAATCACAAGCAAAATAGAGGTGGTCAACAGTTTCTTCTTGTTGCATACAAAGGGAGCATTGGTTAACATGATAGATACCTCTTCTTTTCATATTATCTATTGTAGGTAGTTTATTGAGAAGGGCCTGCCATGTACATAAGGAATGTCTTTGTGATCCCGGTCGATCCCATGTCCAACTGCTTGGGACCCACTTGATATTTCTTTGCCTAATTTGATTCCATGCGGATATGGTACTAAATTTGCCATTGTCATGAGGCCAAATAAGTATATCTGAAGAGTTGTTCCTGATTGGAATAGCTATAATAGTCGGCCAAAGTGATAACATTTCGAGAGAAATAGGATTAAGGAGACACCAGGTACCGTTAGCAATGAACTCGGAAACCTTCCAATCTTTGGGAGCCCCAAGATCTTTTCGTATTCTGTCGTCATATAATTGAAATATACTCTTCCCATTCACCCAAGGATCGTACCAATATTAGTACTAGTTCCAAAAGAGATTGCATAAGAAATGTGTTTGATTAGCCAATTCCTTGCCTTTAAAATTCATTTCCAAGCTGCAGAGTGGTATGTTCTTGTTGAAATTTCCCAAATTGATTCCTTTGAAAGATACCTAGCAGAAACCCAATGTGACCATAAGGAACATTTATTTTGCAAAAGATCCCACAATTGCTGTATCATACATACTTGATTCCAATCTCTAGTATTTCTCAAGTTTACCCCCCCTTCATCTTTCGGTTTGTAAATGCTATCCCAATTTATCATATGCATTGTCTTATCATTTGTGTCATTCCAGAAGAAGTTCATTAATAACTGTTCAATATCTTGGAGAAGTCCAGCAGGCAGAAGAAATGCATTACACCAATATATAGAGTAGGAGTGCAATACTGAACGGATGAATTCGAGTCGTCCTGCTTTTGATAGAAACCTATTTTTCGAAGAAGAAATTATATTCTTTATTTTTTGCAAGATAGGCTGACAGTGGATTTTGTGAATGCCTGTGGATATGAGCGGGAGACCAAAATAAGGAACTGGCAAGCTTCCCTCACTAACCCCCAAAGTTTGTGCAATAAAGACCTTATCCTCAACGTAAGGGCTCATATATACTTTACTTTTCGCATGATTTAACTGAAGTCCAGAAACCATACCAAAGTCATTCATAATAGTAGCCAGGTTCTTTACTGAAGTTGGTTCATTTTGGAGAAAGATAAGTAAATCATCTACAAATGTTATATGTGATATATGAATTGAACCAGCAATGGGTACCTTAATGCTGCCATTTAAGACTGCGTGTTCCAACATACAGCTAAGTCCTTCCATCGCAATAGTAAAGAGATACGGAGAGAGTGGATCACCTTGTCGGATGTCATTCGTGCTCCCAAAAAAACCAATAGGTGAGCCATTAAAGAGTATCGAAAACTTTAGAGTTTCCAGGCAAGATTGAATCCAATTAACCCATTGCTGTGGGAAGTTCATATCGAGGAGCATCTTATAGATAAATTTCCTATTAACTGAATCAAAGGCTTTCCGTAAATCAGCTTTAAAACAGATTTTTGTCCCTCTTGCTTTTGAATGCAAATCTTTAGCAAGCAAAATGTTATGATGTATACTTCTCCCTTTGATTAAAGCAGCTTGATTTTGGCTAATGATCTTGTGTATTACCTTTTGTATTTTATTTGTCAATACTTTGGAGATGATCTTGTAAATAAAGTTGCATAATGATATGGGTCGATAGTTCTCTAGTGAATCAGCCCCTGCATTCTTCGGAATTAAAGAAATAAAAGTGCAATTCATCTCTCTAAGAATATGACCTGAAGAGAAAAAATGTTGGCAAGCCTTGATCACATCATTTCCAATAATAGACCAAGCAGTTTGGTAAAATTCAGCTGTAAATCCATCGGGACCTGGGCTTTTGTGCTTTGGTGACTTAAAGACAACACATACAATTTCGTCATCTGTAATTGGGGCATTGAGGATTGAAATAGCTTCCGTATCAAGTTTTCTAGTCGGCTCCACATGAATGTTATTAGGTTTCCCAACTTGATTGAGTAAGGAATAAAAAAATTGCTCTGTGTGTGCTTTAACCTTATCTAAATTCTCAATAAGATTATCATCTTTGTCTCTACATTTGCTGATATGGTTAACAACCCTTCGAGTAGCAATTGAAGCATAGAAAAATTTAGTATTGGAATCTCCTAGTGTAAGCCAATGCTGTCGAGACTTCTGCTTTGCAAAACTTTCCTCCTGTTTTAAGGCTCACATGAAGTTATTTCTGGCTTCTATCTCTTTGTAGATAATATTCTCATCATTTGGCTGAAGTTGCAGCTCATGTTGCAATGACATTAGTTCCTTTCTGCAAAATTGAACTCTGGTGGTAATATTGCCAAAGGTATTTGTATTCCACTCCTTTAGTGCTGCTTTACAGGCTTTGAGCTTTTGACATAAGATGTAAGGGGGGGATCCATGCACATTAACATTCCAAGCAGATCTGATAATATCAAGAAATTGAGGATGAGTGCTCCACATGTTAAAGAATCTAAACGGTTTCTTGCCTCTTGGTGTCACTTTGTCTGCGTGTATATACATTAAAGAATGGTCAGAAAACAAAGAAGCACCATACTCAAGAAGTGAATCTGGGTAAACTGTTAACCATTCATGATTAATCAAACACCTATCAAGTCGAGCCATAATTTTTCTGTTAGCAGCACCTTAATTACTCCAGGAGAGCCAATTACCCACAGATTTCATATCAAACAATGCTGCAGTGTCAATGTAATCATTAAAACTTTGAAGCTGGCTTTCTGAAAGTTGTCTACCCCCCTCTTTTTCATTTGTGTACCGAACAGTATTAAAGTCTCCAAGAATAATCCAAGGTACATTGAGACAGCCATTTACAATATTAGTCAGGTCAGACCAAAGAGTATTTCTTTCTTGCATATTGTTTGAAGCATATATACCAGTGAAATTGAATTGACAGCCATTCGTTTTGTCCTCTACCTTAAGATGAATGAATTGATCAGTAGCAGAAAAAAACCAAGCATTAATCGAGTTAGGATGCCATAAGACCCATATTCTACCAAAAGTTTCATTTGAGTCATTGGTAAACAGTTCTGCGTCCGGCCATATTAAATTCTTTTAAGCTTGAACGCGCGATTGTTTAATTTTTGTTTCCACTAGAATAATAATATCACATACGGCAGACTTGATTATTCTGTTGAGCTCCCGACATTTCTCCGGCTTATTAAGTCCGCGAACATTCCAGCATGTTATCTTCATCAGTAATAAACAAATGAAAAGGTGGTAAGGTATTCATCCTACGACTTTGGATGGACTGTACCATCCTTTTTCTTATCCTTTGGTTTTGTATTTTCCTCCCGCACAATATCCTTACCTTTTATGGCTTTATTCCTATATTTATCCACTTCATCTACTGCTTGCAGATTTTTAAACTCTAAAGTACCTTGAATCATGTGGTCTTGATTGGCAGGGTTTGTTGGAGCACGATAAGATTATTGCAGCACAATATCCTGGATAGTACTTGTTGGAGCAGCCTGGCTAGAGAGGTTTGTTGGGGCATGAGTTTGTTGAGACAGAATATCCTTGTTGGCGATATTTGATGTGGCCTGAGTTTATTGAGGAAGAATATCCTTGCTGGCGAGATTTGTTTGGGCCTGAGTTTGTTGAGCTATTGTGGACGGATCCGATGATATTGGAAGAGATGAAGTTCCTGACTTATGTTTCTCCTGTCCACTAGTACCATGGGAAACCTCTATTGTGGAAGGCTCCGACATTATAGGAAGAGATAAAGTTTTGGATTTGTCCTTCTGTCCGCGGTGCTTTCCTTGCGAGTCGGAATGCTCAATAGTTTTTGCCACCATCGGTGCTACTGCCATTAGAGAAGAATCACTTTGTTGCTGAGGCACTTGACGTGGTCGATAGACCTTTGTGGTTGGTTTTGGGGTTTGCTGACAAGCTCCATTTGCATGACCAAAAGATAAGCAATGCTGACATCGTTGTGGCTTCCAGGAATATGAGACATGTACCTTCCGAGTGTTCCCGTCAAGATCACGATAGAAAACCTCATTTGGAAGATCTTCGTCAGAAGAAACCAGTACACATGCTCGTGCAAATTCTAATCTCGTCTGAGCAGCTGTTGCTTTGTCGATGTAGAGTGGCTGTCCCAGAGTGCTGCATAACTTTGCAATAAAACGTCGACTCCAAAGATGTAGAGGAAGACCTTGAAAGGATACCCATAATGGAATAGATTGTAGGCTATCTAACTCCAAACGGACATCAGGAGACCAACGTCATAGAATCATTGGATGACCGCGGATAGTCCAGAATCCTTCGAGGATTCGTTGCAAATCTTCTTCAGAGTATATCTTGCAAAACAAAGAATCTGTTCTCCAGCATATGAAGATCAAATGACGATATTCCCCATCGAGTTTTGATAAATGAGGATAGTGGGAAATAAGATGTTTTGAGACCTACCACATAGCCAACAATCGCCATAGACCATGTCTCAATAAGCTATGCTGAATCAGTAGTCTCGTATACAGCAATCTTCTTATCAGCTTAAATTTCTGGAGTAAAGAATTCCAAGCTTAGATCTGGACTTCCAACCGGAGCCTTAAAGAGGCTAGTCCAAGGCCGAGGATCGCTGGAAATGAGAGCAGGCTGCCGTGATCTCGAGCGCGACCTGCTTCGATGCTGCTTCGTCGAAGTAGTTTCTCTCTGGAAAGGATATGGTGGAGGAGCAACTTGGGGTGTAACGGTAGGGAGCCTTGCCATCGTTTCAACCCTCTCGCCACCATCGCCAGCCCTAGGGGCCGTCGCTGCCATGTTTGATCCCTCTTCTGGTCGCCGCTACAGAAACGACGCCATTGGGAAAAGCCACCGCTGTAGTATATTAGATCGCCGCTATAGTACCGTCGCCCTAGGGAGATCTGGTTGCTGCTACAGTATCGTCGCCCTTGGGGAGAAGCCGACGCTACGGAGATCTGGTGAAAATGTTGATTTAATGCATGAAGTGATAAATGCTTAAAAATTTTAATGTGTTAGTATCATGAAGGTTATGCCCAAAATGATGTATCATGAATGCTTGAGTATCATATATAATATGCCCATAGTGATGATTAATTTATTTTTAGTATCATACATGAAATAAGGATGAAATGTAAGGTTTTAAAATTGTGCATATTTTAATTTGAAATTATAATGATGCACAAACATATTGAAATAAGATTGATACTTTACCTTTGTCATGATTTGGAAATTGACATAAAGGGAAAAGAATTACAACATTGTATTCTTCCCTTTTTTTTTACAGAGACAAAGGGGGAGAAAAATTACTAACTTACACATCACAAAGAGAGGCAAATCTTGCTAGCTTACTCATCTTAAAAGAGAAGCAAGAAGTGCTATCTTGCAAATATCAAGAGAAGCAATGTTTGCTAACTTACACCTTTCAAGAAGATGCAAAAATAGGCTATCTTGCTCATCTCAAAAGATGCAAAAATTTTACCAACTTTCATATATGAAAAACTTGCTAGCTTGCATGTTCTAAACTTGTTATTTACTATCTCACATTATTTTTCAAAAACATGCTAGTTTGAACATTATAAAGAAAAGCAAACCTGCTAACTTGCCCGCCTAGCAAATTTTATAAACTAGGAAAACTCAAAATTGTTGCTAGCTTGCATGTTGTAAATGTTAAATCTCGAATTTTGATGATAAAACCAATTAATAGTGTTTATGATTTGATCTGTGTTTTGAGTGATGTAGGGAGCTTCAATCAGGAAGAGACAATTAAAGCAGGAAGAATCATGTTGGGCCGGAGAAAAACATGTCAGAAGATTGGACGTTGAGCCGAAGGATCAGTCGACGTATCAATAGAAGGCTTCAGGCCTTGGGTTCGAGCAATGTGCCAAGAAGAGCAGAAATTACGCCAAGGATATTAGAGTTGTGGAGATCAACTGACCGATTGGGCAATAGGTCGCAAGAGAGAACGATGCGCTGAATAATCGGATAAAGCGTCGATAAACCAATGACATGCCGGACAACACTTGATTAGCTTTACAATAATTGTCTAGATCAAAGTGGGTGATAAGTGTGCAGGATTAACTATGATAGCAAGGCATAAAGCAAAATGAAATCCCAAAGTTAAGAATGAGATTTCGTTGGGAGTTTGAGAGTTCCTTGGAAGTCCGGACGTTCATCGGAAGTTCTGCCGAAATTTACCGAGAAGTCCAGGAGCTTGCCAAAAAAGCTCATCAGAACTCGCCAAGAAGATTGTCATGAAGTCCAGGAGCTTGCCAAGAGTCTATTGGAACATTGTTGAGAGATTGTCGGAAGTTCGCCAGAAGAAACCTAGTCTTATGGACTTATTTAGCTTAGTAAATATCTTAAAAATTCATAGTTAGCATATAATTGGGTTGGAATTGGACCAACTCAATTAAGGGAAATTGGGCCCAAGTTTGGGTTGTGTTGGGCCAAGTGGAAGGCCCAAACAATGACTCAACAGGTGGCACCATCGTGACACAATCTCCGAGACTATGTTAGGCAGTGGTACTACCTAGACACAGTCTCCGAGAGGCTGTCAGGTGGTGGTACCATCCAGTGGCAAGGTGTCAGGTGATGGTACTGCTAGATTGGGCTGTGGTACCACCTAGTGTCAGTGCTACAGGTGGTGGTACCGCCCAGCACAAATGATGGTACTGCCAGGCCCCAGGAAACTCAGGATGAGACCTTTTTAGGCTTTAAGTTTGAATCAACTTTATGCCTATAAATTTTAGGATCAAGAGCACTAAGAGGGGGGGGGTGAATTAGTGCAGCAGAAAACATTCGACGATTAAAACTACGTTCGTACGATAAGAGCGATTTCGGTAGAAAAGTCAATTCGTAAATCACTTTAACTTGTGATCAAGCAAGATGCAGTTAAAGCGAATCTATAAAGGCAGTTTGCAGTTATGATGGAAATCAGAATGTAAGCGCAAACTGAAATATAATGTTCGTACGATAAAACTAATTTACGTCTGAACACTGATTCGGAAAATACTGAACTTTGAAACACGATCGTAAATGCGCAGAAGGTAGTAAGCTATTGAGGAGGTTTGCAGTAAATATAATATGCTCAAAGTAAATGCAAACCAGAGAGCACCACAATTTTAGAGTGGTTCGGTCAATCTTGACCTACATCCACTTCTGGCTTCCTCCACCGACGAGGTCACCGACGTCCACTAGAGGCCTTCCTTCAATAGGCGAAGGCCAACCACCCTTTTATAGTTTCACTCCTTTTGACGGGCTTAGGAGACAACCCTTATAGAATTTTCTCTCCTCTCTTGAAAGATCAGAACTTGGAAGAAAAGAGGGAGAAGAACTTTTGGCCTTTACAACACTTTTGAGCTCTAAAAATCACAGAATAAGATCAGGATTTCGGTGTTTTTGTTGCCCTTTCATTGCTGAAAGGGTGGGGTATTTATAGGCTCCAACTCAGTTTGAATTCCGAGCTCAAAACTGTCAATTCCCGGAATTCCGGGTTCTAGCGGTTGCACCGCCCGGCAAAGCTCGAAGACTGAGCCTCTAGGTGGTGCCACCTCCTGTCAGGGGCGGTCGCAACTTGCTCCGATGTGTCAATCGCTTCTTCCGGCGAGCTTCCGTCGATCATCCGATGAACCCTCGGTGATGCTCCGGCGGACTTCCGGCAAACTCCTAAACTTGCGACGATCCACTTGGCAAGTTCCGATGAGCTTCTTTGGCAAGCTCCTGGACTTTTCGGATTTGTTCCCGCAGAACCTCCGACGACCGTTCGAACTTCCGTCAAATTCTCGAACCCCCAACGTGATCATAGTCTTGACTCCGGCACAACTCCTGCTGCATGTCTTACTTTCATCGTAGTTAATCCTACACACTTATCTCAACATATGGATTAGATAACAAATGACAATTGACGTCATCATCAAAATCTAAGATTCAATAATCTCCCCCTTTTTGATGATGACAATCAATTGATAACGGAGTTAACCTTAACTCCCCCTATCTATGTGCCATAATTGAGATAAGTAATTCTTGAATTCAAAGCCTTTGAATTCAAGAGTCATATTGATAAGTTAAAATCATTTAACCTTATCAATACTCCCATCATGATTCCCATCATGATGTATCTCTTTGAAAATGATATATGATGTCAAGGCTTGACATCCATTTTCAAATTTCAAATGTGAATGATGGTAATGATAGCAATTCATCATATGGTAAGATATCAACATGTAAAATTTTGAAGTAAGATTTTGATATCTTAACATGATGCACATATTTAAAGTATTTTAGCAATCAAATCATTTCATCACATGGTAAGATATTAACATGTAGGACTACGATGCAAGTTCTTGATATCTTAACATGATGCACACATTTCAAGTATTTTAGCAATCATAGCATTTCATCGTATGGTAAGATATCAACACGTAGGACTACGATGCAAGTTCTTGATATCTTAACATGATGCAAACATGGCATATTGCTAATATGATGTTAGGACTCTAGATAGGAGAGTCCTAATTGAGAGGGACATTCATGTAAAACTGTTAGGACTTTAGCTAGTAGAGTCCTAATTGAGAGGGACATTCTGTTAGGACTCTAGCTAGGAGAGTCCTAATTGAGAGGGACATTCATGTAGGAGGTTTTTTCTTAGAGAAGAATTAGGAGTTGTAAGGGAATAGGAGTCTTGAGTAGGAGTCCTATTAGGAGTTGGTTAGAAGTAAGAGTCTTAAGTAGGAGTCCTATTAGGAGTTAGGGTTTAGAAGCCCTATAAATAGCCATGTATTCCTCCTCTTTTCTCAAGCAATAGATGAATCTTTTCTGCAGCCTTTGAGCAGCAACTTGGAGGGAGGAACCCCTATAGAGTTCCAAGGAGGCCGATCCCCTAAAGAGATCAACCCCAAGTTTAGAATCTGCAAGGGTTCTATCACCTGGTATCAGAGCAGCGTTCTTGGCATCTCGTTGCCCTTCCACAGCCATCCATCAACCCTCCACAACCGTCCAAAGCAATTCCCATAATTGCTTAAAAGATCATCGCCGAATTCCGCCATCATCTCCACCACCACGGATCATCCTTTGATCTCCCCGTGAATTGCAACAGGTTCTGGTTTTCTACCTTACTGCTGCTGCAATTTAGTTATCTTTATTTGAAAATCCCAAAAAAATTATTCCTATATTGCTGCATAAACTTTTCGTCATAAAGTTTTCATCTCTACGACGAAAGATACGTTGCAGAATTCCAACCGTATAGCACTGTCTGTTTGATCTTGCTACTATGTTTTTTCTATCCAAATCTCCACGAAATTTTATGACATCTTTGACACTTCCTAACAGCAGATTTCCCTTTAGTTTTGTCAAAAAATTCTCAATATAAACAATTGATATTTTACATCTAATCTGCTATACTTGAAAATCTGCACCGTAAAATTTCAGCCGCATAGTACTGATTGTTTGATCTTGATACTAGGTTGTTTCTATCCAAATCTCTACGAAATTTTTATAATAGCTTTGACACTTCCTAATAGTGGATTTCCCTTTGGTTTCATCAAAAAATTCTTAATATAAACTTCTGATCTTTTACGTCCAATCTGCTATACTTAAAAATCTATGCTGTAGAAAATTTCAGCCGCATATTGTTGCCTTAACCCATCTATTTGCAATCTTTTTTGAATGAAATTTCTTATACACTTTATAGATCATCTTGGTTTTTATCTAAGATTGATCTATTGAGGAATTCATCTCTAAAACCGATTTTTGTGTTGCTAAAAATTTTCA